>NC_064629.1:827663728-828264799 GCF_023864275.1 Schistocerca cancellata
TAGAAGTCCAGTTGAATTTAATTCAGTGTGTTTTCAAGTGCGTGTTCCACTACAGCTGATTTCTTGGGATAGCATAGGCAGAAACACCTTTAATGTTCTATGCACCAGTGTTAAATAGTGTGGACAGTCTGGCTGACATAAAGCCACCCACATCCATACAGTATATTCCAAGTGTTCTGAGGCCCACATCATCTTTCACCAGATTCTTTATTTGCAAGATCTTTGCTGGGGACCCAAAGACAGTGTTGGTTTTATGTCTGTTCGAGCTAGCAAATCTTTCCTGCTATTGAGCCATGAAACGATAAAAATGCAATCTGAGATGTGAGATGTGGGCTGGGTGCACACAGTGCAAATTGTAACTCGTATTGGCAAGAATGATGCCTGCTGCCCGAGTTCAGAGGCCATTTTTGGTTCCTACAGGCAGATGGCTGATGGAGTGAAGAGCCCTAACCTTGCTATCATCCCCAGAATGGACTGCAGTTCACTGGTTTGGAGCCGAGTGGAAGACTTAAATGCTCAGACAATTTTGTGATAATATTGTATGTGGATTTCTTGACCTCTGCTATCAGGTGTAGAAACGTAGACCCCCCCTTAATGGGTCAGCCATGCCTGACCTGCAGGACGCTGCTACCAAAGAGATGGATGCACATGTAAAGTTTTTACGATAGAGAAATCCCTCCACAGGCCCAATAAGATGAGTTCTGAGTCCAGAAATTGTAGCACTCATCATTGCAGATCAGAGAATGTTAATAAAGTATTAGTTAACTGCAGAAGCATCCATGGGAAGGTCCCCAAACTAGTCTCACTCATAAATGGTAACCCTGCCCACACAATACTCAGGACAGAATGTTGGCTGAAATCAGACATCAACAACAATGAAATTCTAAATTAGGACTGAAATGTGTATTGCAAAGACAGGCTGAACACTGGTAGTGGATACACATTTATAGCAATAAAAAATATGATAGCAACTAGTGGGTTTAGTTCAGATATGGGTAAAGAAAAATGTTTAAGGTGGATCAGTCACTGGGGGAAACTAGGAAAATATTTAGTGTATTTCCTGTCGTGTTATAGTTTGAGGTGGAGATTTCAACTTACCAACTATAGACTAGGAGACTCAAGTGATCAGGAGAGGTACTATGGACAGAGAATCGTGTGAATTTGTTCTAAATGCCATATCTGAAAATTACCTCAAGCAGTTAATCAGAGAATTGAATCATGAAGGTAACATCTTGGACATGCTGCTGATAAACAGACCTGAACTTTTCAACTCATTCAGCATAGAACAGAGAATCAGTGATCATAAGACTGCTATAGCTGACAATGTTGAGCATTAATGGACAAAGTTCAAGAGCATTGTACAATACACTTTAGACAGGCATGTGATGAGCAAAATTGTGAGGAATGGAGAATACCCACCATGGTTCGACAACCCTGTTAGAAAGCTGCTATAAAAGTAGAGAGAGCTTCACCGTGAATTTAAACATAGCCAAAGCCTCACTGACAAACAAAACTTAATAAAGCCAAAATTAGTATAAGGAGGGCTATGTGCGAAGAGTTCAATTTATTTGAAAGTAAAATTCAATCTACAAACTTGACAGAAAATCCTTTTGTTTTGGCCTTGTGTTAAATCAGTAAATGGATAGCAGCCACCTGTCCTGACACTCTGTGACCATAATGGCACTGAAACAGAGGATACACAGAAAATGCCAAAATACTAATCATCCTTTTCCAACAATGTTTCAAAGAGAAAGGTTGCACTGTAGTTTCTCCTTTAAATTGTTGCAAAAATGACAGGTACTGAAGTAAGTGACCAAGGAATAGAAAAGCAACTGAAATCACTTAACAGAGGGAAGGCCTTTGGACCTGATGGGATACTATTTTGGTTCTATATAGAGTATGTGAAAGAACTTGCTCCTATTTTAACAGCAGTGTACCGTAAGTCTCTTGAGGAGCAAAGCATTCCTAATGTTGTAAAAAAGCACAAGTCATTCCCATTTTCAAGAGGGGACACCAAACACACACTAAACTTATAGGCTTATACTCCTGACACTGATCTGTTGTAGATTAGTAGAACATGTTTTATGTTCATGCATTATGACATTTCAGGAGACAAAAAATCTCTGTAGGAATGAAAATGGGTTCTGAAAACAACAATCATGTAAAACGCAGCTTTCTCTGTTTGTCCACGACATCCTGAAAGCAACAGATAAAAGCATCCAGGTAGATTTAGTGTTCCTTAACGTCTGGAAGGTGTTCAATACAGTGCTGCACTGCCATCTAATGAACAAAATTTGAGTGTATGGAATATCAAGCCAGCTGTGCAATCTGATTCAAGAGTTTCTAGCAAACAAAACACAGCATGTCATTCTGAATGGAGAGAAGTCTTCAGACATAAATGTAACTTCACAAGTTCTCCAAGGGAATGTTATAGGACCACTACTTTTCACAATGCATATACTGAAGAGCCAAAACATTATGACCACCTGCTTAAAAGCTTGTTTGTCCGTCTTTGGAACGAAACACATCACTGATTCTGTGTATCAGGGATCCAACAGCTCGTCAGTAGTTTTGTGGAAGTACGTGGCATTATATGTCTACACACTGCTTGTGTAATTCGCGTGAATAATGGGCTGCTGATTTGCGTATGTGGTGATGGCGCCCGATAGTGCCCCAGATAAGTTCAATATGATTTACATCACGTGAATTTGGTTGCCAAGATTTTAATATGGGTTCATCACAATGCTCCTCAAACCACCGTAGCACAGTTCTGGCTACAGGGCATGGATAATTGTAATGCTGAAAGATGACATCACCATTGGGGAAGACAACAAACATAAAGGGATGCAGGTAGTTCACAACTGTCAACATGTCTTCGAATACTACCACACGTCTCGTACAAATGCAGGAGAATGTCTCCCATAGCATAATACTTCTCCTACCAGACTGTGTCCATGGCGCGCTGCATGCTTCGAGCTGCGATTCTGTTTTTGTGGAGATGACCATCGACCTAGTGTATCAAAAATTTGATTCACCTGAAGAGTCGAACATTTCCATCGATCAACAGTTGAATCTCAATGGTCCCATGCCCACTGTTGTAATTGATGATGATGCTGGGTCAACATGTGAAAACAGAGGGGTGGTCTGCTGCGAATCTCCATGTTCAACAATGTACAATGAACGGTGTGCTCCGAAACACTTGTGCGTGCACCAGCATTGTGCTCTTTCAGCAGAGACGACACAGATCACCATCTACCCTACTTTACAGGGCCAACAAGGCTCCAAACCCCACGTTCTGTGAAGAGTCATGAGTGTCCCCACCATTTAGCACCTACTGGTCATTTCACTGTTCTCCTACCTCTTTCCATAGATGTTCACGACAGTAACACGCGAGAATTCAACGAGCTTTGCCGTTTATGAAATATTCAATCACAGGCTCTGCACATTAATAATCTGCCCTTTGTCAAAGTTGCTTATCTCAATGGATTTCCCTGTTTGCAGCTAATATCACCGCTAGGGTGATTCCCTGTCCATGTCTGCTCTGCTTACTTTTGTTACCGCCTCATGTGCCTGCAACCACACCAGGCAGCATCCAATGTTGTGATGGGCAGTGGTTATAATTTTTTGTCTTATCACAGTGTATAAATAACCTAGAAGATAATGTGGGAAGTTTTCCATGAGGCTTTTTGCGGATGATGCTACTGTATACAGGGAAGTCACAATGTTAGAAAATTGTAGCAAAATGCAGGAAGACCTGCAGATGATCAATGCTTGATGCAGGGAGTGGCAATTGATCCTCGACATAAACAAACGTAACGTACTGCAGATAGACAGACAGAAAGGTCCTTTACTGTATGAATACACAATTGCAGAACAGTCACTGGAAGCAGTTCTTTCAAAAAATATCTAGTAGTATGCATATGGAGCGATTTGTAGTGCAATGACCACATAAAATTAATTGCATGTATGGCATTCATCAGACTGAGATTCAGTGGAAGAATACGCAGGAAATGTAGTCCATCAGCAAAGGAATTAGCTAACAAAACACTCGTTCCACCAATACCTGAATGTTGCTCAGCAGTCTGGGATCCATACCAGATAAGATTGATAGATGAAACAGAGAAGATCCGATCCAAAGAAAAGCAGCACATTTTGATACAGGTTCATTTAGTAAGCCGATAGTGTCGTGGAGATGCTCAGCCTACTCTGATGGCAGACGCTGCAAGAGAGGTGTATGTTAAAGTTCTGAGAGTGTACATTCATAGAAGAGTCAACCAATATATTGCATCCTCCTACACATATCTCACACAAAGACAGAGAAGATAAAATCAGAGAGATTACAGCCCACACGGAGGCTTACCAGCAATTGTTCTTCCCACGAACCATTCGCAAGTGGAAAAGGAAAAGTGGGAAGTGACAATGGTACACAAAGTACCCTCTGCTATACACTGTAAGGTGGCTTGTGGAGTAAAGATGTACATGTAGAATGTACATATTGGTGAGATATCACATTTCTCTCACAACCAAGCGAAGTCTTTTGCCCTGTTCTTCTAGAAAAGGATACAAGAAGCAGCAGACTGTCAACTATGAGAACAACAGGCTGGCTTTCAAAGTTGGAGATCCTGCTCTGAACATACATTTGTTCGGCAAAATATAACTGAACAGTGCATAAAATTCAACTGTGCACTGCACACAAATTTCATCAGTTTTTGAAAAGCATTTGACAGAATCCTTGCAGAATATTGTAGGCCTAGAAGGAATTCCTGACCATCTCATTGAGGTTTTCAGAACCCTGTATCTATAGATTCGAGTTCCTGTATGAGAACAAAAGATGAGAACACCCTTTTCTTTACTATTTTGACACGCATCACACAGTATGCATTTCGTCACCATTCCTTCTCATATTAGTTATAGATTTCATAATGAGAAGAACTATGGACAACTCTAACATGAGCATATGTCTGAATGAGCAATCTACACTAAAAGGTAAGTGTACAAAAATTTTGTGGACAAAGTTCCAGAATTGTTTGAACAGACCTCGTATATACTCCACCAGTCACCATTGGTGCATGGCGGAGAGTACCTTGTACAACATCTAGTTGTCTCCTCTCGTTCCACTCACAAATACGAGTGAAAAACAACTGTCTACATACCTCTGTATGGGCCCTAATTTCTCTAATGGTTGTGGTCCTTGAGGGAAAATGTACGTTGAATGCAGCACAATCGTTCTGCAGTCAGCTTCAAATGCTGGTCCTCTAATTTTTTTCAATAGTGTGCCACAAAATATACGTCTCCCCTCCAGAGACTCCCATTTGAATTCACGAAGAATCTCCGTAATACTCATATGTTGATCAAGCCTACCGTAACAAATCTAGGGGAATGCCTCTGAATTGCTTTGATGTCTTATTATAAACCCAACTGGTGGGGATCTCAAACACTCGAGCAGTATTCAACAATGGGTTGCACTATTGTTCTATATGTGGTCTCTTTTACAGATGAGCTACACTTTCCTAAAATACTCCCAATAGATCAAAGTCTACTGTTTGCCTTAGTGATACACCACTGATACTGCATTCAAATATTACAGGATTGTTTTTCCAGCTCATCTGAATTAACTTACGTTTTTCTACATTTACAGCAAAGCTGCCATTCATCACACTAACTGGGTATTTTATCCAAGAAGCCCACACAGCAATCAGATTTTTGAATTTTTTTTTTATGTTTATGGTATGTAAAGTCCAGAACTCAAATGTTGATCGTCCACAGCAAACCGATGCAACTCTCAAAAATTTTCGAGAAAATCCATTTTTAATTTTCCAAGTACCTTTAATATCCTAAACTAAGGTCGAATTTTGTACAGGTAGTGTAGCTCTGTTGTAGAAAGCTCATCTTAAATGAGAGCAGCCTGGGTTCGACTGTCACACAAACCAAATTTTTAAACAAAGGTGCAGGTCCTACTACGAGCATCTCCCTGAAGCATAAAATACGTTAAGATGAAAAAAAAAAGGTAATGCTAGAGATTGGTAAGCTGCTTAGAGTCACATTTTGGTTTTTTCCCCCAGTTTGAATACCTACTGCATTTAAATATAAAAGTCATCAATATTATGCTAGTTAACACATATACAATTGTCATTTTTTATGAAAAATGAACATCTTTTTCTTAATTATATATCACACACAAAAAGTCAATTTTCATTCCAAATATAAATTCTTAGTCACTGATCTCTTGCAAAATATTGTTAAAATAAAAAAAATTACAAATTAAATTTTTTTGTCTTTATTTACTTTACTCTTCATGGAAAACCTTTTAGATTTTTTTTTTTTTTTATAAAATTTGCATTGGTCATGTATCGAACCCAGACCAACAACTCACCAAGCGAGCGCCCTACCACAAAGCCACACTGCCTGTCAAAATATCGAGATTAATTTAGTGTACTAAAGGTGCTCAGAAAATTTCAAAGTCAATCTTTTTGAGAGTTGCATCAAACAACTTTGGGATATCAACATTCAAGTCTTGAACTTCACATACCATAAGCATAAAATAAAATACAACTGCCATTTCATCACCTTGAAGTCATTTTTGTATCCTTCAGCAGTCGGTCAACCTATCCATACAAAACACTATCATCAGCAAACAGCAACAGATTGCTGCTAATCCTGTCCATCAGATCATTTATGTATATAGTGAATAAGAGCTGTCCTATCACACTTCCCTGGGGCACTTCTGCGGACCTTCATTAACAATCTGCACTGAGGCACCATGTCAAATACTTTCTGGATGTCTGGGAATATGGAATCTGCCTGTTGCTTCCTTTGCACTGGGGGATGACATGCATGAAGGCATTGGCCTGGCAGCACGTCAACTGGCCTACCATTAATGCCAAAATTGAATGTGTGTGCCACTCCTGTCATGCCTGCTCCCTCAATCAGGCGACTCCTGCTCACGTTTCCCACCATGTCCCCAGCCCCACCACCCATGGGAGAGGGTCTACATTGATTTTGCTGGGCCATTTAAGGGAACTATGTGGCAGTTTGGGGACACGCTCTCTAACTTCTCGTATGTGAAACGAATGTCACCATCCGTGCCCTCGAGAGGATTTTCGCCGGGTGACTTGCCCCCTGGTGTCGACTAGAGATCCCAACTGACAACTGCACAGCTTCTTCCAGACATTCAAAACTCAGATGCTGATCACTATACGAATGTCATGTGCCAAGGATGCCCTGCACAGCTCCCTCATAATGTACAAAGTGCACCACAGTCAACAGGTTCAAGGCCAGATGAATACTGCATCAGCTTTGCGCCCTTTTAGAATTCCAGCATCCCAAGCACTGTGCCCAGCCTGCATACAGGCTTGCCTGTGCATGGGGCACTTGTAACTGGGCATGCACACTCAGCTGGTATCCAGGGTGCATCTATGGGGTTTTCGCAGGCTACAGGGACACTCAGTTGTTTGATGTTGCATACAGGCACATCCAATGGCCCACCTCTGCAACTAGTTCCTGCTTAGACTAGTTGCAACTGGCATTCCCAAACTCTGTCTCTGCTCCCCAGATAGGACACTACAGCTGCCACCAGCGATGCCTCTTGGTCTTGCCTCGTGAGCCAGTACAACCTCTACCCTGCAACTCCGCTTGTCAGCAGGACGGCGAGGGGATCACAGTTTCAGAGTCTGTGGAGACAGACCCATTTTTTCCGACCCTACCTTCCCTCACTCAGGTTGCACCAGTGCAGTTTGCTGCCTCTGATGCATTTCCATCTTCACTGCCTCCAGGTTGTACTGATGCAGCTTGTTGCCTCCGGTGCACTGCCCCCGCAGTTCGCAGCTAGGTTGCCTGAGAAGGCCAGCCCTAAGCCCATGGTTCTGTTGGTGTAGAGTGCTGCTACTCCATCCAACTTCCCCCCCCCCCCCCCCCCAATCCCCTCCCCACCCCACTAACACTGAAAGCAGCTGGGACATTTTCAGACCTAAATGCCAATTTCAGGGGGAAGGGACCTAATATCCTCACTGCTGTCCAATATTGATAGTGACTCAGAGGCATTACTGCTTGTGATTGACAGGCGTCCCCACCAAAGGCGTGTGCAGCATTTCATATGGGCCCAATCACTCACAGCAAAAGGGCTATGCAAGGAGCTGCAAGTCAGTCTCGTAAAGTAGTCGAATACCAACCCTGCTCTCAACACTAATTTTCTGGTTATTTTTATTGGTATTTATTGAGTTCTCAGCTCACAATGAACTTGGCTGTGTTTAGCGATTACTTATTCTCATGGGGAACTGATACAAAACTGATCTTGGCATTTACTGAGATATCCTTTTTATTGTATATATCTTTAGTCAACTGACACACCACTTCCAGTACTCCACTCCTGAATTATAAGCATTTTTTATCTATTTCAAAGTGGTTCTCAAACCTCTCCATTCAACTTTCTAGTAACCTATATCAACACTGAAAATGTATGAAAAGATTCCATGAAATAATAAGAAATAAAAATGACAAGAACTCAAAGAACAGAATCTGAGGGTTTTTGAGAGTCAGGATAGCATGCAAGGAGGTATCAGAGTGGCTATGAAGTTGAATGAGGTTTTTACTTTTTACTAGATTTATAACGCAGCCTCATTTGCAGATTTTTTGAAGATAGGGAAGGTGTTATTGTTAATAATTGACATTTGTAGCAGAGTCATTACACTGTATTTGTCACACACTTGTGTCAAATGGAAACAGTGAACTATGCACACAAACCCTAAAACATAAACTTAACATAATCCAGAAGGCAAACTTCCATGGCTGGTATCTGCAATATTGCTGATATTTGTATTATGGGCCTTAGGACAATGTTCAAGGCATAATTCTCTGCGTAATGTGCTGTCTTCCAACGCTGGACACATCATCGGAGGCTTTAACAACTCAGAAAGCCAAACTGTTTACATGCATCCACACAAGAGTTTGTTTGTGATGTCATCAGACTCCTGCCTAAGATCACGGAGTCATGCCAATGTATGCAATGGATTTGTGGGGAAGAGCTGGCACAGTTTGTTTTATTAAACACTAATTCCCACACCATGCCTAATTTCAATCCTCCTCCTCAGCCTCCTCCTCTTCTGTTGAAATTGTTTTTGTGATTTTATATTTCTATGGCCTCCGCACAACCTAGGAGAGTAATTATTATATCTTGTAAAACAACAGTGTCTGAGAAATCAATTTCATGGCTTCCCTGCCCTAGTGCACGATCTATTACTGCTGATTTATCTGTCTTGCCTTGGACCACATTTTAATGCTCATGAAACAAATATCAACAGTTTTTAGGCAGAATCTCAAACCACATGCACGTTTCTCAACCACTCCTGAAGTATTTCTAAATGATGAGTACATCAGGAAACTTAGTTCTGTCTGGGTATAAGCGTGATGAACATGCCATTTGTAAGTGAGAGTGGGTCTGATCAGTGCCAGATGTCCTTTGTGAATGCTTCAGCACCCACCACTAGGCACGATATTAAAACACTGGTGAGTAGAGACCTTGGTTTTACCACATAGATCATGAAGTTGTTATAAGCCTCTATACCACATAGATGCAACCTCCATGTTAGCTACATGCTATTACAGTATATGGATGTTGAGGTGAAACACATCTTAACTGACAAACTCAGTGCACTTATCTTCCCTGAGTCACATTACGCTTCCTCAGACACACACAGGACTACCTACCTGAGCTGATATACATTTCCACAGTTATTTGGGGGATCAAGATGGTTCTTACATAGCTTTTTTCTTCTACTCCCAACAGGATGAGTTGATTCTTGGTAAATACAAACATCCAACTCAACAAGGTAATTTCCTAAGCATATATTGGCTACAACAAGGATCCGTTATAAGTACCAAGACAAATGGATTCAAATTGTGAGTTCTTTTTTTTCCTTTTCTTTTTCTCATCAGAAAAACACAAGTGGGACAATTAATGAGTTGTCAGTATCCTATTCACACTGGTTTTTAGGAGAATTACAACCACTCTGAAGGATCTATATGAATGAAATAAAGTGCATACCACAGATTAGGTAACAGAGTCTTTAAAATTTGCAGTGAGGAATCAAAGAAAGGCTAGATATGTTCCCGAGAAATCAGCCTTCACACTGTTTTATACGAGTTTACAAAGCATCACCACTGGTTGCTGGAGGACTATGCTGAAAGTACCGGGTGATCAAAAAGTCAGTATAAATTTGAAAACTTAATAAACCATGGAATAATGTAGATAGACAGGTAAAAATTGACACACATGCTTGGAATGACATGGGGTTTTATTAGGAAAAAAAGAAAAAAATCATCTACTGTTATCGGGCCTTTTTTCTTCAAGGAAATGCGTGATTCTGGTTTTGTAACTGCTACCATGACGGGTGAGAGGTACGCCGATATGTTACAGAATCGCATCATCCCCAGCCTGGCCAATAAACACCTGTTGGAACGTACGATGTTTATGCAGGATGGCGCTCCACCCCATATTGCTAGACGTGTGAAAGATCTCTTGCGCACATTGTTTGGTGATGATCGTGTGCTCAGCCGCCACTTTCGTCATGCTTGGCCTCCCAGGTCCCCAGACCTCAGTCCAGGCAATTATTGGCTTTGGGGATACCTGAAGTCGCGCAAGTGTATCGTGATCGATCGACATCTCTAAGGATGCTGAAAGACAACATCCAACATCAAAGCCTCACCATAACTCTGGACATACTTTACAGTACTGTTCACAATATTATTCCTGGACTACAGCTATTGTTGAGGAATGATGGTGGACATACTGAGTCCCCCTAGTAAAACCCCATGTCATTCCAAGCATGTGTGTCAATTTGTACCTCTCTATCCTTATTATTCTGTGATTTATTCAGTTTTCAAATTTATACTGACTTTTTGATCACCCGGTATTATTGACAATGTGATATCTAGAGTAGTGACGGCAAATTCTGAATGGGGAAATGAGTAGCACATATCCCTTTGTAGCAAAATTGCACAAAATTCTTAATTCAAGATACCGGGTCATATCATTCAAGGGCGTAACAATGTAGGCTCCTGTCAAACTACATATAGTATGGGAGCAATGTGCTGTTTCTCAAGTGCTAAATATAACAAATTGATGACCGTTAACCCAGAAAATACCCCACATTCATTCTGACATTCAATTCAGCAGTTTTGCCTGAACATATTAAGCCTTGATTTATCTGCTAACGGGTTGGTTCACACATCCCAAATCATCTCCAGAGCTTCAAATGCCAAAAGAATTAGCGATACCACACTTGTTTGTGAGGGTCTTGCTACTTGATTTAGCGATGTAGCACAGGTTGGGCAAAGGATAATTGTCACCAAAAGTCTATTATCTTTTCAAGCTAAAATTCAGCTACTAGCAAGGATTCTGGTTTATAATAAAGACAAAAAGATCCAAGAAATAGAGAAGAGTAAATGTGTACACTAGCCCGAGGCTAGAAAAATGTGCCAATTCATGTAGCTATTAATTGTTGTTATATCTTTTGTCTTTGCAGTGAGAAATATCATAGCAAAAATTGTGTATACAGAGACATAGATGGTGCATTTTTGGACTCAACAGGCTCTTGTATGCATGTGTGTCATGCAGTTCTTTCAAGTTCTACCACTAAACCTGCCATCTTCCCATGTCAAAAATTGAGAGAGAACAATTATGACCAAAGTAATAATCATACCTGAAACAGACTCACTACAGTTAGTGATACCTTAGAAACACAACCAAGATACTCCCCATCGAGCAAATAAGGAACCAAAAAGCACATACCAAGTAATATGACAAACAAGTCACCAGATAAAATGGTGTACATTTCATCTGAAGGGTCTGCTTAAGACCCAATCTTAGAAGACATGGAATATAAAGTATATTACAAGGAACTCTAGCCCCACAATCAGGCCACTGTTGGTTGTGAGTTCTTAATGTTGGCTGAAAGGCAAATGAAAAGAAAAACCGATACAGTAACCTGGCTCCAATACTATAGTGCTTAATATGCATGCCCCATGGTGCTTGTAGAACAAAGAAAGATTATTAGGAAAGGAGTCTGCACAAGACCAGTTTTTAAGAGTCCCTTGTGCTAATGAGATATACATTCCATACAAAGGTAATCATCAGACAAGAGAGAGCTTATGGTGAAGTGGGAATCCTTGTGAAAAATAAATACCACTCAAGCCAATAATGGATGGATGTCAAAAGAAATTTTGACCGAATCATGAACGGTTGCCGAAAAAAAATCGTCTAAATATGAATATTAGAAATAAATAATCATCTTGTGCTGATGCAGTACTTCTTATGCCCATGCTTGCTATGAAAATAGAATGAGGAAATCTGCCTCATGCAAGACACCTTTTCTGTTTTGTTTTACCCAGACACATTTCAGCACTTTTTGTGCTAAATAAAATAACCCAGTGAAGATAGTGCAAAAAGTGCTGAACCATGTCTGTGTAAAACGAAACTGAAAAAGTGTCTTGCATAAGGCAGAATTCCTGTCCTATTAGCAGTAAGCATTGTAACTTAGAGAGGTACAGTGCAAACCGCTTTTGTGACTCCACAAAGAAGTCATACACATTGAGAAACTGATTTCATGCTAAATGGCTGCAAATTGTGGCTATAAAATGATGCTGTTATATACTATTAGTAAGCAAACAGCACCAAAGGGCCCTCACACATCAAACAAAGTAGAGTTCCAGTCTGGGGAGACTTCCAGCCAGAAGCCTTGGATGACAAACAGCCCACAGCAGATAGCAAGGGAGTGAAAATTATATTGAATTAACTTTGTAAACTAAGAAGGACTTGCAAAGTATGCCTGTATGTACCTCTGGACTAGGGTTATTGGTTTCCACCATACATTGGTATCCTTGGGTAACAGAAGAAATATTGAATTTAATTGATGAAAGGAGAAAATATAAAAATGCTGTAAATGAAGCAGGCAAAAAGGAATACAAACGTCTCAAAAATGAGATCGACAGGAAGTGCAAAATGGCTAAGCAGGGTTGGCTAGAGGACAAATGTAAGGATGTAGAGGCTTATCTAACTAGGGGTAAGATAGATACTGCCTACAGGAAAATTAAAGAGACCTTTGGAGATAAGAGAACCACTTGTATGAACATCAAGAGCTCAGATGGAAACCCAGTTCTAAGCAAAGAAGGGAAAGCAGAAAGGTGGGAGGAGTATATAGAGGGTCTATACAAGGGCGATGTACTTGAGGACAATATTATGGAAATGGAAGAGGATGTAGATGAAGATGAAATGGGAGATTGGGAGATACGATACTGCGTGAAGAGTTTGACAGAGCACTAAAAGACCTGAGTCGAAACAAGGCCCCCGGAGTAGACAACATTCCATTGGAACTACTGACGGCCTTGGGAGAGCCAGTCCTGACAAAACTCTACCATCTGGTGAGCAAGATGTATGAAACAGGTGAAATACCCTCAGACTTCAAGAAGAATATAATAATTCCAATCCCAAAGAAAGCAGGTGTTGACAGATGTGAAAATTACCGAACAATCAGTTTAATAAGCCACAGCTGCAAAATACTAACACGAATTCTATGGAAAAACTGGTAGAAGCCGACCTCGGGGAAGATCAGTTTGGATTCCGTAGAAATGTTGGAACACGTGAGGCAATACTGACCTTACGACTTATCTTAGAAGCTAGATTAAGAAAAGGCAAACCTACGTTTCTAGCATTTGTAGACTTAGAGAAAGCTTTTGACAATGTTAACCGGAATACTCTCTTTCAAATTCTGAACATGGCAGGGGTAAAATACAGGGAGCGAAAGGCTATTTACAGTTTGTACAGAAACCAGATGGCAGTTATAAGAGTCGAGGGGCATGAAAGGGAAGCAGTGGTTGGGAAAGGAGTAAGACAGGGTTGTAGCCTCTCCCCGATGTTATTCAATCTGTATATTGAGCAAGCAGTAAAGGAAACAAAAGAAAAATTCGGAGTAGGTATTAAAATTCATGGAGAAGAAGTAAAAACTTTGAGGTTCGCCGATGACATTGTAATTCTGTCAGAGACAGCAAAGGACTTGGAAGAGCAGTTGAACAGAATGGACAGTGTCTTGAAAGGAGGATATAAGATGAACATCAACAAAAGCAAAACGAGGATAATGGAATGTAGTCAAATTAAGTCGGGTGATGCTGAGGGAATTAGATTAGGAAATGAGACACTTAAAGTAGTAAAGGAGTTTTGCTATTTAGGGAGTAAAATAACCGATGATGGTCAAAGTAGAGAGGATATAAAATGTAGACTGGCAATGGCATGGAAAGCGTTTCTCAAGAAGAGTAATTTGTTAACATCGAGTATAGATTTAAGTGTCAGGAAGTCGTTTCTGAAAGTATTTGTATGGAGTGTAGCCATGTATGGAAGTGAAACATGGACGATAAGTAGTTTAGACAAGAAGAGAATAGAAGCTTTCGAAATGTGGTGCTACAGAAGAATGCTGAAGTTAAGGTGGGTAGATCACGTAACTAATGAGGAGGTATTGAATAGGATTGGGGAGAAGAGAAGTTTGTGGCACAACTTGACTAGAAGAAGGGATCGGTTGGTAGGACATGTTTTGAGGCATCAAGGGATCACAAATTTAGCATTGGAGGGCAGTGTGGAGGGTAAAAATCGTAGAGGGAGACCAAGAGATGAATACACTAAGCAGATTCAGAAGGATGTAGGTTGCAATAGATACTGGGAGATGAAGAAGCTTGCACAGGATAGAGTAGCATGGAGAGCTGCATCAAACCAGTCTCAGGGCTGAAGACCATAACAACAACAACAACAACAACAACAACCATACATTTATCTGCATGTACCTATATCTGCACATCACTTTCAATGTGACAAGGACTTCAAACTAAAGGTTCGATTACAGTGATGATCAGGCACTTCCATGGTTTGTGGTCTGCAGTACCATACGGTACTGTGTATACCCAAATCTTAATGAAGTTATAAGCCGGATTGGCCATTTTTTCTGGTTACTGACTGGAGAATCTAGTAAGCTTCATTTATGCCTTACACATACAATATTGTAACCTAGTGTCTGTCCTCTTCTGCATTTTCATTTCAAAGATGAAGAAGCAATAAAAAGCAGGCCAGTGAACCAACACAGAGTCTCATTTCCTTGTCATCACTGCATCTATCTCCTTAGCCTAACATCCAAGTCATACCATGCTGTCTCTAACCACAGAAACCAGAAAAACCTTAGCTTGAACCCATCATCATCTCAGTCCTAGACACAGCCACTCATGTACCATGACGCATATCACCTCAAATCCCGCATCAACTAAGTAAGTACGTTACGGTCCATGTCAGGTTACCACACACAAACTGGTGCCAGGTGTTGGGTCCAGACTTCAATACCTGGCTTACTATCTTTACTAAAAAGTAAGGTGCCTTAGAGCATGAAAGATAGAATTTTTTCTAAGGAGAAATAGCAAACCCCATCTTAGAATGAATCGGCTTGAGCTTTCGAGGTACATCAGGTACAATGAACAGGTAGATCAGTCCTTTCCAGCATACAGCAGGAGCAAAACAAGAAGTCAGGAGGTTGTCCACCGAGGTAGACCAGTCCTTTCCAGCATACAGCAGGAGCAAAACAAGAAGTCAGGAGGTTGTCCACAGTCCTGTGTTGGAAAATTACAATAAAGCAGCGAGCAGCCCACTGGAGTAAACAACAGAAAATGGCTTTGCAGCTGTTACGAAAACTCTCAGAGCCATAGACTATCCTTTCTCAGAAAGGATAAAAAACCACCTAATATGGATCTGG
Organism: Schistocerca cancellata; assembly: GCF_023864275.1. Classification (NCBI taxonomy): domain Eukaryota; kingdom Metazoa; phylum Arthropoda; class Insecta; order Orthoptera; family Acrididae; genus Schistocerca; species Schistocerca cancellata. Next base: position 827,679,505 of record NC_064629.1, read on the forward strand.
AAGTTAGTGAGGGCCCTGCTCACTATATAGTCTTGTATGATGAAATTAGAGAATTCATAGACAATTGTGACCAAGTCACAGTGTGCTATTGAAATTAGGATTGTGGGTGCAGTTCAAAGAAAACCACTTGTATGCAATTTGACAACAAGTTGGGTAAATGTGAAGGGTATTTTGTTGGAGAACTATGAGACAAAATGGACTTTGGATTACCCTGCACGTCTGTCATTCTCTGGTACGCAGAACAGGGCCGAAAATACGACCAAATGGGCATGATTTGTTGACACATTGCAGGACCAATTTTGAGAAGCCATCCTGGAAATAATGGGAAATCTGACATTCTGGGAAGCCTAGTGCTAATTGGGAAAGTGGCACGAGCAGTATTCATACGGTGAATTGAAGATGAGAGGACTGAAACAGTCATGAGAGCAAGCACAGAAGATTTAATGTTAGCCCAAGCAGTGGATCTAGCATTAACAAAAAAAAAAGCATTCATCGCCTCTTGTAAAGAAAAGTCTGGTGAATCCAGTCTATGAGAGATTACTGTTTTAGATGTATGGGAGGAAGTCATTGTGCAAGGAACTGCACTATAGAGAGATGCATCAGGATAAGAGACACCATGTGACCGAGTTGCACTGGAGCGGGGAAATGGACACCCCATCCACCATCACCCTTGAGAAAGATAGAGGAAACACATACAGAGGTCATAAGGAATATAGGGAGAAGAATAAGGAGTATTATCAATGTGCTCAAAACCCCAAGGAATTCAGAGCAGGAGACAAGGTGTTTTTCATGTTTTAAGGATGCTTGGACCAAATGCAGTCCTCCAATTAACAAATAAAAAGTTCATAACAGTATACGTGTACAGATTAAAGGAGCTCATTTAACTTTAGACATGTGAGGTTGTGATAAAAGTTGAGTTGATGTATTCTGAAATACAAAGCAAGAAGAAAAGGCTAAATTCTATCTCAAAACTGATTAATGACTTGTGTATAGGAATTCTTAAGGTACTGGGGAGGGAGACGAGGTGATCATCATCAGAGACATGATGAGCCCCTGTCACTTTGCCACTATTAGCCTAACCCTGGCAGCAGTAGCACACAGGAGGGATAGGATAGCATATGAATGAATTAGAAAATAACTTTGGATTATACAAAATGGTAGCAGAGACTGAGAGACTCAACTGGAAAACACGCATTTCCATCTATACGTTGGTAACCACCACCACATTCGTAACCAAAGGAGTGATGCTTAGATATCTCACATGCAGCATCCAGTGCATGAAGTGAAAAAGAAGAGAAGTGTTATGACCATGTGCACGGAATTGCAATCCGGCTCACAGGAAATTCTGGGAGTGCAGATGAAGGATGGAGAAGATGTGATTACTTATAGTATGCACTTGCGTCACAGGGATGTATTAATGGAAAATCTACTATGCTATGTCTGTGTTTTACACTTACTAATGTTACTAACTGGTGTCTCTGGTCTTCTACATGTTCAATGCAAACACGTGAAGAAACAGTAGAGACCTGAAAAATCTCAACTTGACCCCATCGCTACATAAGTTCTGTATGCAGCAGCTCGTGTACCAAGAGGCAGAGGACATCAAATTCAACGTCACCTCCGATCTGAGTGTGAGCTTCTAAGTACGTTATGACCCACATCTGTTTATGACTCTAGTTCCTCAATCCACTCCCACTCCTTAACTGTGTTTCAGGCCATCCATTGCATGTATTTCTCAGAGAAACTAGGCCAGAACGTCCAAAATTCATTTCTTTGCTTACAGGAGCTATGTAAGGAGGTCATATTCTACAGTGTACCAAATCACATAGGAATCTGGAGCAAAGAACTGCTAGAAATAACAATCGTGTCTGCAATGTAAATACTGTGGAGTTTTCTTCCTACATGCAGTCATCACCGTTGAAGCACAGGGCCGAGTATGATTGAAAGGATAATTGATTATAAGAGACAGAAAACTGCTGTCAGTGTGTATGGTGAAGATGCAGGTGCCTAGGCCATTATCAGCATCTCATTCAAGTTGCTGAATGGTGTGGGCTGGGCTGGCTCACAGCCTATAAATATGTTCACCAACCCACCCAAAAGACAGTGATGGTGGTAGTGGTGGCTACTATCCAACAGGTTATGTCAGTTCATAGTACTGAAGCCTACAGATGTCTTGGTGTGTGGAGTTTGACCACCATTAGACTTGCCAAAGACGTGAACTGTACTGGATGGACAGTCATAATAAATCCATTAAAGTTGTCCAGGTCTTCGATTATTTACTGGAGCCAGTTCTCAAACCTGAGAATGCATCACCGAGCCACAGCTGCAGATAACAAACACAGATACTGCTGCTACTCACAGCCTTGCTGTGTCAGCCTACGAACAGAAACCGATAATGTACAGACCCAGTACAACCATCTGATATGTTGTTAGGCACGCCATCCTGACAACCCTCTGCTGTTCTACTCCGCCCTCATTACAACTGGTGACAGAAGTGGCATTGAGTAAACTAGTGTGGTCAGTTTTCAGCACATCACTGCACTAATTCAACTGGTGTGCTCAAACATGACTCCACTGCATACTTTGTTTCTGCCAGATCGTAGCCAACAGTGTGAGTAAGCATGGATTTACGGGGTGGGTGCTTTTGCCATGTGCGACCTACTGCGACCTATCTATTTTTGTGTTTTCCCTCTCTATCCTTAATAATTAATAGTTACAAGAAGGGGACGGGGGCAAAAAAGTTACTGCTCAAGATTGATTGCACCATTTTTGTGCTAGATTGCACAGTTACATGTGGATAATTGTAGTTTGGCTGATAACTAAATACGTTGAGCATAGCCAGAGGGGAAGAAACCCTAGTGTCTCCTAGTTCACCTACCCCAGTATTGGACTACACTACATCTGCTTTGATCGCACTGTTCGACAGGAAATCTGGGAAAAAAATTGAAGTTTTTCTTGAGAATATGAAGGCTGTAGTGACTTTCGCAACTTGTCAAATGACCGATAACTGAATATAACACGGTTAAAATTGACAGGCGATGCATGTGTCTTTATAACACGATAATGGAAATTAAGTTGTGTGGAAAGCTTTGTGCATTTAGAAGTTGGACTGACCAAGTGCTGTAAATAAGTGATACGCTGTACGCTTCAAACTGCCTGAAGTTGAGTAATACTTGAAACTGAAATCACTAAAAACAAAATGATTAAATTTTTGCCAATCATGAAGTGGAAACAACTATGTTTAATAATGGATATGGTGACTCAGTGACATATCAAGTAACACACAAAATAGTGTTTGATTCGTATTTCTTGCTGTTGCTTTTTAAATGGTGATTGGTTGGTTCGTTGGATGGCTGATTTAGGGGAGGGCACCAAACCTGAGGTCATCAGTCCTGCTGGATTAGGAAAAGATGGGAAAGGAAGTCAGCTGTGCCCTTTCAAAGGCACCATTGTGGCATTTTCCTGAAGCGATTTAGGGAAATCACAGGAAACCTAAATCAGGATGGCCCGACACGAGTTTGAACCGTCATCATCCTGAATGCAAGTCCAGTGTGCTACCCACTCCGCCACCAGACTCGGTTTGAAATAATGGTGGTAATACTCATCTTCCACTAGAGAATTCCTTTATTACTTCAAGCTGTATACTTGGTAGAATTCAGTTGGAATTTATTTCTCATAAATAACAATACCAGCAGAAAATTTCCATGCCATTACCCTATATACTATATATATGAGAGATATTAGGAGAGTAATACATCACTATTTATTTTACTCAGTTGAAAAAAGAAAAAGTAAGTTACAGTCAAAGTATCTGTCCATTTTTCAAACTCACTCATTAAAATACTTTTCCACGTGTCTTTGAGCAGGTGAGTTTTTTCATTATCCCATGTATCTTAAGACTTCTTTATCAATGCAAATTTTTTATCAGTTCAGAAGTCTTTACATGTAGAAAGTAGCCAAGTTGCATGTGGCACGATCAAGGCTGTACCAAATGATGCACCTGATGTTTGAAGCCTGCCGAATCTGAATAGTCAGAAAAAAAACTTTTGAACAAAGTAAAAATTAAATGTGTTTTGTTCTTTGATTGATAATTTGAAGTACTCTGTGATTCAACACGAGCTTTGTGCCACATACCAGTGGCTTTTTTATGATAGTCAAACATCAAATGATTGGACACTCTCCTTATAGCAAGAAAGATAAGGGTCTTCAGACTAACAAGTGTACCACCATCTTCAAAACTCATTTCTTCGTTTGAAGACCATAGTAATAAACCCATTTTCTGCTGCCTGTAGAGGTATTACTCACATAGCAAGATGCATTATGTAAGAAATTTGTAAAAATTCTTCTTTTCTACCATGAGACATGATGTGTGTTTTGTTCCTGTGGAAAGAACTGTGGTGTCCACAAAGAACAAAGCTGCCTTGCTATAGTATGCTTGAACACACATTCATTTTCTTCCATTAGTTTCAGTACTGCAGCAATATTCTATTTAATAAATGGCAGAGGAAGTCAAGCTATCCGGGGAGAGTCCTTGAGGTTGACATTTCATCCTGCAACTCTTTGAATCATCTCAATACCGTAAAGTGGTGTAAACAAAGGAGCCATTCCTTTAAAGCACAGACCAACTGACAGCCTTCAACTCAAGTCAAATAATTACACAGGCCTATGGGTTTTCTTCTTCCGCCCTCCGTACCCTCTCTTGATACCAAATGATCCTACAGATATGTGAAAACACAGAAGTAAGCTGAGTTCTTGGCTATAGAACATTTATTAACATGGAGGGATGCAGGTTGTATCTTGTACTTTGGTAGCCTCACACATAATAGCTACACACACATGCACATGCCACTCCACTGAGGACAATCCTTGAACAGTTGTGAAATTATAGGCCTTTTCAATTACACAGCATTTTGTAACACCTAGCAGGTTTAAACATTGGACTTGTTTTAGTGGAGGCAGGTTTCATCCACACAGTTAAATTTATAGTTTCCATTGTTTGTTTTAAAAAATTTCACATGAATACTGGGGTGGGACACACTGTACAGTGGATTAAATTTAGTTAATCTGATATAATTAAATTTTCCTCAAGGCATTTGAGTCTCATCTTTATCAACAATAATAATGGAAGCTGAAGATATGATTTAAAATTTGTGCCATAGCTGGGACTTGTAGCCAGGTCTCCTTGGTTGCTAGGCAGGTATGCAAGCCATTAAACAACCACAGCACTACAACTAGCATAGCTGCACGGAATACCCTAGTAAAATCCCCTCCCTAACACAAACTTCAATTCACATATTCAGCTTATTTTCCCCTTCTTAGATCATCATTCAAATGTCTCAAGGAAAATTTAATTATATCAGATCTATACATCACCTACGCCTGAGGTACAGGCATGACTTCCCCATTACGTACAATGCTGGGGTTCTATTCCAATACTGGAGAGCCTCAGCAATAGTAAATTATCGCAAATTTATTTAACTTTTACAATTCCACTTTAAGTGCCAATGAGCAATAAGAAGGAAAAAATCTGTAAAGACTTATTTGACTCACCATTCTTCTTAATTTCTTCATTATTATCAATAGTCAACTGTTCAGCTAACTCAGATAATGATCCTTCAATGCTGAAACGGAACGTCTGAGAAAGCCTGCGGCGAATCCTCTTCATACTCATTATAAGGCACACAGTTTGGAAACTAGCAAACCAAATTAACAATACTGTCTGAAACAGGAGAGAGTTTAACACATAAAATAATTTTTTTAATAAAACTCTTATAATCAAATTTAAACAAAAGATTTTATGTTTTCCCCCACTCAGTACACAAAAAACACTATCACTAATATAACTTTTTTACTTTGGTCATAGTCACAAAACATTTTCTCATAGGTGCACACATTAGTCATTCACTGCCAGAACCTCTGTTTAACTTATCAACAGGCCAACAATTGAGTTCCTCAAGAGGACAAAAGCTGACCACAGATTGCTCTCCATTATTATCCATAAGAGGATTGTTATTTAACAAGTACTTTTGTTTTCAATAGCACATTACTGGTACTTAATATTAACTGAGGTAAGTGAGATTTTTTCACACAATCAAGGAGGAGATTCTGTTTATTAATATACTATAAACCACTTGACGCACTTTTTTGAAAAGTGGGTAACAGAGCTTTACCTTAATGGCTGAAGGTGGGGCAGATTTAAACAAAATTCCTAGTTCGTATGATGAATGGTATTTGGCTCTAAATGTAGAAAAATGTAAGTTAATGCAAATGAGTAGGAAAAACAAACCCGTACTGTACAGATGCAGCATTAGCACTGTCACGATCGACAGTTGCGTCATTCGTCATTTAAATATCTGGGTGTAACACTGCAAAGTGATATGAAATGGAATGAGCAAGTGAGAATTGTGGTAGGGAAGGTGCACGGTCAACTTAGGTTTACTGGGAGAATCTTAGAAAAGTGTGGTTCACCTGTAAAGGAGACCACAAACACAACACTAGTGCAACCTATTCACGAGTACTGCTCGAGTGTTTGGGATCTTCACCAGCTTGGATTAAAGGAAGATGTTCAGGAATTCAGAGGCGGGCAGTTAGATTTGTTACTGGTAGGTCTGAACAACACACAAGTATTACGGAGATGCTTCACGAATTCAAATGGTTATCACTTGAGGAAAGGTGAAATTCTTTGCACAGAACACTATCGAGAAAATTTAGAGAAGTGGCATTTGAAGCTGATTGCAGAGTAATACTATTCTGCCAATATACCACAATGATAAGATATGAGAAATTGGGGCTCATACAGAGGCATACTGACAGTCATTTTTCCCTCGCTCAGATGGAAACCCAGTTCTAAGCAAAGAAGGAAAAGCAGAAAGGTGGAAGGAGTATATAGAGGGTCTATACAAGGGTGATGTACTTGAGGACAACATTATGGAAATGGAAGAGGATGTAGATGAAGATGAAATGGGAGATACGATACTACGTGAAGAGTTTGACAGAGCACTGAAAGACCTGAGTCGAAACAAGGCCCCCGGAGTAGACAACATTCCATTGGAACTACTGACGGCCTTGGGAGAGCCAGTCCTTACTAAACTCTACCATCTGGTGAGCAAGATGTATGAAACAGGTGAAATACCCTCAGACTTCAAGAAGAATATAATAATTCCAATCCCAAAGAAGATGTGAAAATTACCGAACAATCAGTTTAATAAGCCACAGCTGCAAAATACTAACGCGAATTCTTTACAGACGAATGGAAAAACTAGTAGAAGCCGACCTCGGGGAAGATCAGTTTGGATTCCGTAGAAATACTGGAACACGTAAGGCAATACTGACCTTACGACTTACCTTAGAAGAAAGATTAAGGAAACGCAAACCTACGTTTCTAGCATTTGTAGACTTAGAGAAAGCTTTTGACAATGTTGACTGGAATACTCTCTTGCAAATTCTAAAGGTGACAGGGGTAAAATAAAGGGAGCGAAAGGCTATTTACAGTTTGTACAGAAACCAGATGGCAGTTATAAGAGTCGAGGGACATGAAAGGGAAGCAGTGGTTGGGAAGGGAGTAAGACAGGGTTGTAGCCTCTCCCCGATGTTATTTAATCTGTATATTGAGCAAGCAGTAAACGAAACTAAAGAAAATTTCGGAGTAGGTATTAAAATCCATGGAGAAGAAATAAAAACTTTGAGGTTCGCCGATGACATTGCAATTCTGTCAGAGACACCAAAGGACTTGGAAGAGCAGTTGAATGGAATGGACAGTGTCTTGAAAGGAGGATATAAGATGAACATCAACAAAAGCAAAACGATAATAATGGAATGTAGTCGAATTAAGTCGGGTGATGCTGAGGGAATTAGATTAGGAAATGAGACACTTAAAGTAGTAAAGGAGTTTTGCTATTTGGGGAGCAAAATAACTGACGATGGTCGAAGTAGAGAGGATATAAAATGTAGACTGGCAATGGCAAGGAAAGCGTTTCTGAAGAAGAGAAATTTGTTAACATCGTGTATAGTTTTAAGTGTCAGGAACTCGTTTCTGAAAGTATTTGTATGGAGTGTAGCCATGTATGGAAGTGAAACATGGACGATAACTAGTTTGGACAAGAAGAGAATAGAAGCTTTCGAAATGTGGTGCTACAGAAGAATGCTGAAGCTTAGATGGGTAGATCACATAACTAATGACGAAGTATTGAATAGGATTGGGGCGAAGAGAAGTTTGTGGCACAACTTGACCAGAAGAAGGGATCGGTTGGTAGGACATTTTCTGAGGCATCAAGGGATCACCAATTTAGTATTGGAGGGCAGCGTGGAGGGTAAAAATCGTAGAGGGAGACCAAGAGATGAATACACTACGCAGATTCAGAAGGATGTAGGTTGCAGTAGGTACTGGGAGATGAAGCAGCTTGCACAGGATAGAGTAGCATGGAGAGCTGCGTCAAACTAGTCTCAGGACAGAAGACCACAACAACAACAACTATCTATCAGTGAAACAGGAAAGGAAACTACTAATAGTGGTACAGTATATCCTCCGCCACCCAATGTACGGTGGCTTGCGGAGTGAGTATGTATGTACAGGGCTATTACAAATGATTGAAGCGATTTCATAAATTCACTGTAGCTCCATTCATTGACATATGGTCACGACACACTACAGATACGTAGAAAAACTCATAAAGTTTTGTTTGGCTGAAGCCGCACTTCAAGATTCTGCCGCCAGAGCGCTCGAGAGCGCAGTGAGAGAAAATGGCGACAGGAACCGAGAAAGCGTATGTCGTGCTTGAAATGCACTCACATCAGTCAGTCATAACAGTGCAACGACACTTCAGGACGAAGTTCAACAAAGATCCACCAACTGCTAACTCCATTCGGTGATGGTATGCACAGTTTAAAGCTTCTGGATGCCTCTGTAAGGGGAAATCAACGGGTTGGCCTGCAGTGAGCCAAGGAATGGTTGAACGCGTGCGGGCAAGTTTCATGCTTAGCCCGCAGAAGTCGACGAATAAAGCAAGCAGGGAGCTAAACGTACCACAGCCGACGGTTTGGAAAATCTTACGGAAAAGGCTAAAGCAGAAGCCTTACCGTTTACAATTGCTACAAGCCCTGACACCCGTTGACAAAGTCAAACGCTTTGAATTTTCAGCGCGGTTGCAACAGCTCATGGAAGAGGATGCGTTCAGTGCAAAACTTGTTTTCAGTGATGAAGCAACATTTTTTCTTAATGGTGAATTGAACAGACACAATGTGCGAATCTGGGCGGTAGAGAATCCTCACGCATTTGTGCAGCAAATTCGCAATTCACCAAAAGTTAACGTGTTTTGTGCAATCTCACGGTTTAAAGTTTACGGCCCCTTTTTCTTCTGCGAAAAAAACGTTACAGGACACGTGTATCTGGACATGCTGGAAAATTGGCTCATGCCACAACTGGAGACCGACAGCGCCAACTTCATCTTTCAACAGGATGGTGCTCCACCGCACTTCCATCCTGATGTTCGGCATTTCTTAAACAGGAGATTGGAAAACCGATGGATCAGTCATGGTGGAGATCATGATCAGCAATTCATGTCATGGCCTCCATGCTCTCCTGACTTAACCCCATGCGATTTCTTTCTGTGGGGTTATGTGAAAGATTCAGTGTTTAAACCTCCTCTACCAAGAAACGTGCCAGAACTGCGAGCTCGCATCAACGATGCTTTCGAACTCATTGATGGGGACATGCTACGCCGAGTGTGGGAGGAACTTGATTATCGGCTTGATGTCTGCCGAATCACTAAAAGGGCACATATCGAACATTTGTGAATGCCTAAAAAAACTTTTTGAGTTTTTGTATGTGTGTGCAAAGCATTGTGAAAATATCTCAAATAATAAAGTTATTGTAGAGCTGTGAAATTGCTTCAATCATTTGTAATAACCCTGTATATATATGTATGTATGTATGTAGATGTAGATTTCAACCAAACCTGGGGGTAGATTTCAACACTGTTGAAATGTCCCTCGCAGTGCATCTAAATTATTTCTTTAAAGAATAATATACTTGAGGAATAATTCGTACAAAGTAAGTCGAAAGATGTGTCTTAAATTAGTAGCAAGCGAAGAACAAATCGTAATGGGCATGAACGCAATAAAAGATTAAATGTCTCTTATGCTGTAGAGCTATTTAGAATGTACTATTCTGCTTTATTTGACAGATTAAGAAACAGTAATGCAGTGGCCGAGCGACAGTAATGAAACACCACCATCACCAAACTGTTATCACTTTATGTATACAAGTCAACAAGTTTTCATTGCAAATGAAGAACATAAGCTTGGTGATTACATTATTAATATTTAAGGAATGTCTTACAAACAGATATGACAGCTTGCATAAAAATATGCAAAATAGCTGGGTTCAAGCATACAAAGTAGTTGGAATGTAAATAAATATTGTGAATTGACTTGGTCAAGGGTTTCAGGGGTCGTTATCAATAGTTCACCTAATGAAAACCTGAACAAACTAGCATAACAAGAGTAGCAACTTTTAATAAAGCAAATGACACATAATTATGCAGGTACTATTATTTCAGATGATTCAACAGTAGACTGAATACACATCCCAGACGCTTCACTTAGTTGCTTGAAGCTGCACTATTGCATGAGAACCTGTAGTTCAGTCAGCATTAAGAAGATCCCCGACAATTGTAGTGTGCCTACATCAACCAATCATGTAATGCAATTTTGTAAACATAAATATGAATACGCCTCAGCGTTGTCACAGCTGTTGTTTTCGCTTGCAACCATTAGTGCTACGCAGCTGAAAGCTGAGAACAGCACTGCTTTCGTGCCAACTCACAAGATGTAGTCCTACGCCTGCAAGAGAAAAATCAAATATCTGTTTTAAGCAAGCACAAATGCAGAACATTTCAAAATCCAGTTTTTTCCTCAGGCAGGAGTAAAATGTGAAAAACATAGAACCCACCCCCCCACCCTCCATGAATAATGGACCTTGCCGTTGGTGGGGATGTTTGTGGGCCTCAGTGATACAGATACCTGTACCACAGGTGCAACCACTATGGAGAGGCATCTGTTGAGAAACCCCCAACAAATGTGTGGTTCCTGAAGAGGTGCAGCAGCCTTTTTGAGTAGTTGCTGGGGTAACAGTCTGTATATTGATTGATCTGGCCTTGCAACGTCAACCAAAACAGCCTGGCTGTGTTGGTAACTGCAAATGTCTGAAAGCAAGGGGGAAACTTCAGCCATAATTTTTCCTGAGGGCATGCAGCTCTATTGTATGGTTAAATGATGACAGCATCCTCTTGCGTAAAACGTTCAAGAGGTAAAATAGTCCCCCCTGTTGATCGCAACTTAGGGGGATGTCGTTATCAGGAGAAAGAAAGCTGACGTTCTATGGATTGAAGTGTGGAATGTCAGATCCCTTAATCGGGCTGGTAAGTTATAAAATTTAAAAAGGAAAATGGATAGGTTAACATTAGGTAGAGTGGGAATTAGTGTAGTTCGACACAAAGAGGAACAGGACCTCTGGTTAGGTGAATACAGGGTCGTAAATACAAAATCAAATAGGGGTAATGCAGGTTTAGGTTCAATCATGAATAAGAAAATAGAAATGTGAATAAGCTACTATGAAAAGCATAGTGGATGCACTATTGTACCCAAGATAGACATGAAGCGCACACTTAACATGGTAGTACAGTTTATATACGAAGTAGCTTTGCAGACGAAGAGAATGAGGAAATGTACAATGAGAAACAAATTATTTAGATAGTTAAGGGAGATAAAAAATTTATAGTCATGGGGAACTGGAATTTGATAGTAAGAAAATGAAGAGAAGCAAAAATAGAAGGTGAATATGGGCTGAGGGGAAGGCATGAATGAAGCCAAGTGGTATTTTGCACAGAGCATAATTTAATCATCACTAACACTTGGTTTAAGAACCATGAAAGAAGTCTGTGTGTATGGAAGTGACCTGGAGACACCGGAAGGTTTCAGATTGATTACATAGCGAAAAGTCAAGGATTGCAGAATCAGATTTTAAACTGTAAGATATTTCCAGGGGCAAATGTGTACTCTGACCACAATTTATTGGTTATGAACTGTACATTAAAACTGAAGAAACTGCAAAAAGGTAGGAAATTAAGGAGTGGGGCCTGGATAAAATGAAAGAACCAGAGGTTGTTGATAGTTTCAGAGGGGGTATTAGGGAAGAATTAACAAGAGCAAGGGAGGAAGAATGGGTAGCTTTGTGAGATGAAACAGTGAAGGTAGCAGATGATCAAATAAGGAAAAAGATGAGGACTAGTAGAGATCCTTGGGTAACACAAAAGATGTTGAACTTAAATGACAAAAGGAGAAATTTATAAAAATTCAGTAAAGGTAGCAGGAAAAAGGGAATACAAATGTCTAAAACACGAGATTGACAAACAGTGCAAAATGGCTAAGCAGGGACAAATGTAAGGATTTAGAAGCATAGATCACTAGGGGAAAGATCGATACCATCTACGGGAAGTTGAAGAAGCCTATGGAGGAAAGAGAACCACCTGTGTGAATATCAAGAGCTCAGATGGAAAACCAGTCCTCCACTGAGGGGAAAGCTAAAAGGTGAAAGGTGGAAGGAGTACATACAGAGTCTATACAAGAGAGACGTACTTGAGGGCAGTATTATAGAAATAGAATACGAGGTCTGTTTAAAAAAAAAAATCACAAAATTTTTCTATGTTTACCTTTTGCTCATTGAGCATGGTCCCCTTCAAAATACTATGTTCCCAATTCATACACTGCTCCCAACATCGTTTCCACTTCCGAAAGCAGTCTTGTTACACCTCTTGCTGGATCGTGTGAAATGACATCTGTGCATCTTCTTTCATCTCATCTATTGTTGCAAATCTTCATCCTTTCAATGGGGTTTTCAACTTCGGAAGTTAAAAAAAGTGTGCAGGGGCCAGGTCTGGAGAGTACAGAGGATGAGGTAGCAAAGTGACTGCACTTTTCGTGCAATAGCCACACACCAAAATGGATGAATGTGGGGGTACGTTATCATGATGCAAGAGCCATACATTGTCTCATCAAATTCAGGTCATTTCCTTCTCACATTTTCTTGCAGGCATTGCAATACGTTCCAATAGTACCACTGATTAACAGTTTGTCCCTGTGGCACACATTCATGAAGAACTAATCATTCAAAGTCATAGAAAACTCTCAGCATGGCTTTGCATTTGATCTGGCCTGACAAGTATTTTTTGTCTTGGAGAATCTTTCCCAACTCATTTTGAAGATTGAGCCTTGATCTCAACATCATAATCATAGACCCATGTCTCATCACCAGTTATTATTCTCTTAAGGAACATCTCGTTTTCATTTGTGCAATCCAAAAGATCTTCACAGATTGCGACGGAAAAGTTTTTCTGGTCTTGACTCATGAGCCATGGACGAACTTGGTGGCAACACGGTGCACTCCAAGATGCTGTGTCAGTATTTCACGACATGATCCAACTGAAATGTTACATTCTTCTGCAAACTCTCAGACAGTCCGTCTTCAATTGGCATGGACAATTTTGTTGGCGTTACTGCCATGAGCATCATCAGTAGACGTCGAAAGGCGTCCTGAGCAAGGGTCATTTTAACTTCTGTCTGGCCATTCGTAAATCGCGTGAACCACTTGTAACACCGAGTATGGCTTAAGCACTCATCACCATAGGCTTCCTGCAGCATCTGGTGTACGTCTACAGATTTTCTTGTTTCCTGCAAAATTTAATGTAGACACGTTGCTCCTCTAACTCTGCCATCTCGAAATTCGCAAACTGTGTGACACAACGTTCCACTCAATACAGCTCTGAACAATAACTAACAGACATAAAACAATGAAACTTCCAGTAGTTACACATTGCACACAGGTGTGTGCAGGGATGCCAACTGCATTTCGCTCCAACACTCATTGGCGCAAAATCACAAATGTTATGGAATTTCTTGAACAGACCTCATCCAACATAAATGGAGATGAGATGGGAGACTTGACACCATGAAAATAATTTGAGAGGGTACTGAAAAATCTAAGTCGAAACAAGGCCCCAGGAGTAAACTACACTCTGTCAGAACCACTGATAGCCTGTGGAGAGCCAGCCATGACAAAACTCTTCCATCTCGTGAGCTAGAGGTATGAAACAGGTGAAATACCATCAGATTTCAAAAAGAATTTAATAATTCCAATCCCAAAGGAAGTAGGTACTGAAAAGTGTGAATATTACTGAACTATTAGTTTAATAAGTCGCTCCAACACAAATTCTTTACAGAAGAATGGAAAAACTGGTAGAAGCCAGACTCGGGGAAGATCAGTTTGGATTCCAGAGAAATATATGAACATGCGAGGCAATATTGACCCTATGACTTCTCACAGAAGATAGGGTAAGGAAAGACAAAGCTAGATTTATAGCATTTGTTAACTTAAAGAACATTTTTGACAATATTGACTGGAATACCCTCTCTGACAGGGAGCGAAAGGCTATTTACAACTTGTACAGAAACCAGATGGCAGTTATAAGAGTCCAGGGGAATGAAAGGGAAGCAGTGGTAGAGCAGGAAGCGAGACAGGATTGTAGCCTATCCCCAACATTATTCATTCTTTACACTGAACATGCATTAAGGGAAACAAAAAAAAAGAAGAAGAAGAAGAAAAATGGAGTACGAATTGAAGTTCACGGAGAAGAAATAAAAACTTTGAGGTTTACTGATGACATTGTAGTTCCCTCAGAGACAGCAAAGGATTTGGAAGAGCAGTTGAACTGAATGGACAGTGTCTTGAAAGGAGGATATAAGATGAACACCAACAAAGCAAAACAAGGATAATAGAATGCAGTCAAATTAAATCAGGTGATACTGAGGGAATCAGATTAGGACAAGAGACACTTAAAGCAGTAGATGAGTTTTGTTATTTGGGCTGCAAAATAACTAATGATGGCCAAAGTAGAGAGGATATAAAATGTAGACTGGCAATGGCAAGAAAAATGTGTCTGAAGAAGAGAAAATTGTAACCATTAAGTATAGATTTAAGTGTCAGGAAGTCTTATCTAAAAGTATTTGTATGGAGTGTAGCCTTGCACGGAAGTGAAACTTGGACGAGAAACAGTTTAGACAAGAAGAGAATAGAAGCTTTTGAAATGTGGTGCTCCACAAAAATGCTGAAGATTAGATGGGTAGATCACGTAACTAATGACGTGGTACCGAGTATAATTGGGGAGAAAAGATATTTATGGCACAACCTGGCTAGAAGAAGGGATTGGTTCATAGGACATATCCTGAGACATCAAGGGATCACCAATTTAGTCCTGGAAGTGTGTGTGTGTGTGTGTGTGTGTGTGTGTGTGTGTGTGTGTGTGTGATACGGTCAAAAAATATATCTTTAGTTGACTTAAAAATAAAAAGAACTGATCTCATTTAGGTGCTGAAAAGTACAACATATCCCCTATTGAAATGTGTCCCACTACATGGTTAAATTTCAACAAAAAGATGCTTCAATTGAAATATAAAATTTTACCTTTTGTTTATTACTAGAAATTGCAAAAAAGTTCTACAAGTTGCCCAGTATACTACAATAATTAATGGTGCTAATTATAAAAGAATACAACATCGTTTCATAGGAAAAATTATTATCTACAGTTTCTTGACATGTGCTCCCACCTTCCTTCCTAAAACTTGGGAGTGCTTCAACATTACTCCAATTACAAAAAACTTCAGAAGGATCCGAATATGAAGATTTTTAAAAATCAACTGGTAAAAGTATCTTCATTCTCCTCCGAAGATAAGAAGCTGCTTTGTAAAAGAGAAGCGTACCCACCTAGACACTATGGATTACCCAAAGTGCATGAACCTGAGGTTCCTTGGAGGTCAATTTTCAGCACTGTAGGTGGCCCCACCAAGTTAGCTAGACACATTGCCTCATTGCTGCAACCTTATGTTGGTAGGACTGACAGTCATATTAAAAATTCAGCTCATTTCATTAACAAGTTAAAGGAAATGAGTGTGGGCCCAGATGATATCCTCGTGAGTTTTGATAATGTGTCGTTATTTACCGTGATTCTGGTAAACAAAGCTATCTCATGCATAGAAGATATTTTTCCTACTGACATTGTGGCATTATTCCGACACTGTCTCACCACAACCTACTTTCAATACTGTGGTGTCACCGCCAGACACCACACTTGCTAGGTGGCAGCCTTTAAATCGGCTGCGGACTGTTAGTATACGTCGGACCCGCGTGTCGCCACTATCAGTGATTGCAGACCGAGCGCCGCCACACGGCAGTTCTAGAGAGACTTCCTAGCACTCGCCCCAGTTGTACAACCGACTTTGCTAGCAATGGTTCACTGACAAAATACGCTCTCATTTGCCGAGACGATAGTTAGCATAGCCTTCAGCTATGTCATTTGCTACGACCTAGCAAGGTGCCATTACCAGTTATTATTGATACTGTAATTATGTGCCGTCAAGAGCAACGTTCGCCATAAATGGATTAAAGTTAAGTATTCCACCAGCTACGTCCGTTTTTTCTAAATTCTAATTTCCTGGTCCTATTCCAGACCTCGCGCCAGCCTGCGTGAGCTAAAACGCGTGCCTTTCGGATTCCTCTAGTAACACGGTGTTGGCTCTCCTGCCAACCAACAACAAACACAATAGTGACTTTTATAAACAGATTCACGGGTGGCTACGGGCAGTTCTCTTAGTCCTGCTGTGGCTAACTTGTTTAAGGAGATTTTTGAGCAACAGGCGTGGCAGACTGCCAGTAAGAGACCAGCCAGGTGGTATCACTATGTCAATGACACTTTCAAAGTATGGACACATGGAGCAGAAGAGTTGAATGCCTTCCTGACACATCTAAACAGCCCAAAAATCCAATTTACTATGGAGACAGAGAAGTGCCACAACACGACATGACATGGACTCAACTAATGTCTGAAGTAGTGCTGGAGAAAATTAACATCTTGCAGGGCTGTCCATCAATCTGTGAGAGTAAAAGAGGGTGGAGATCTCTTCTGAGCAGCACATTGTAAGGCATCTGATACACGGTCGATAATATTCATGTCTGGGGAGTTTTGTGGCCAGTGGAACTGTTTAAACTCAGAAGACTATATTTTCAGACATTGTTGACAAACTTCTTATGGTACCAGCAGCTATTCAGTATAGCAGGACGATTGGCACACAGCCATTGATGAGTGTGTCATTTGGAGTGCAGCAATTTCTGTAGTCAGCTCAGCTAACTGCGACTGGAGGGATGAGAGAGTCACTGCAGGCATGAACTTTCTGGATGTGTCCGTGATTAAACATGGGACGGAACATTGGGCCATAAGGTGTATACACTCCTGGAAATGGAAAAAAGAACACATTGACACCGGTGTGTCAGACCCACCATACTTGCTCCGGACACTGCGAGAGGGCTGTACAAGCAATGATCACACGCACGGCACAGCGGACACACCAGGAACCGCGGTGTTGGCCGTCGAATGGCGCTAGCTGCGCAGCATTTGTGCACCGCCGCCGTCAGTGTCAGCCAGTTTGCCGTGGCATACGGAGCTCCATCGCAGTCTTTAACACTGGTAGCATGCCGCGACAGCGTGGACGTGAACCGTATGTGCAGTTGACGGACTTTGAGCAAGGGCGTATAGTGGGCATGCGGGAGGCCTGGTGGACGTACCGCCGAATTGCTCAACACGTGGGGCGTGAGGTCTCCACAGTACATCGATGTTGTCGCCAGTGGTCGGCGGAAGGTGCACGTGCCCGTCGACCTGGGACCGGACCGCAGCGACGCACGGATGCACGCCAAGACCGTAGGATCCTACGCAGTGCCGTAGGGGACTGCACCGCCACTTCCCAGCAAATTAGGGACACTGTTGCTCCTGGGGTATCGGCGAGGACCATTCGCAACCGTCTCCATGAAGCTGGGCTACGGTCCCGCACACCGTTAGGCCGTCTTCCGCTCACGCCCCAACATCGTGCAGCCCGCCTCCAGTGGTGTCGCGACAGGCGTGAATGGAGGGACGAATGGAGACGTGTCGTCTTCAGCGATGAGAGTCGCTTCTGCCTTGGTGCCAATGATGGTTGTATGCGTGTTTGGCGCCGTGCAGGTGAGCGCCACAATCAGGACTGCATACGACCGAGGCACACAGGGCCAACACCCGGCATCATGGTGTGGGGAGCGATCTCCTACACTGGCCGTACACCACTGGTGATCGTCGAGGGGACACTGAATAGTGCACGGTACATCCAAACCGTCATCGAACCCATCGTTCTACCATTCCTAGACCGGCAAGGGAACTTGCTGTTCCAACAGGACAATGCACGTCCGCATGTATCGCGTACCACCCAACGTGCTCTAGAAGGTGTAAGTCAACTACCCTGGCCAGCAAGATCTCCGGATCTGTCCCCCATTGAGCATGTTTGGGACTGGATGAAGCGTCGTCTCACGCGGTCTGCACGTCCAGCACGAACGCTGGTCCAACTGAGGCGCCAGGTGGAAATGGCATGGCAAGCCGTTCCACAGGACTACATCCAGCATCTCTACGATCGTCTCCATGGGAGAATAGCAGCCTGCATTGCTGCGAAAGGTGGATATACACTGTACTAGTGCCGACATTGTGCATGCTCTGTTGCCTGTGTCTATGTGCCTGTGGTTCTGTCAGTGTGATCATGTGATGTATCTGACCCCAGGAATGTGTCAATAAAGTTTCCCCTTCCTGGGACGATGAATTCACGGTGTTCTTATTTCAATTTCCAGGAGTGTAGAAAGGCCACACATACTGATCATTATCTGCATAAAGATTCAAACCACCACCCTCGACAAACAAGAGGTGTAATAAAAACCTTGGTACAACATTTGTGAACCTATTTATTTAAAAGATGAGACTGAACATCTACGGTCGACTTCGTGAAGAATGGCAATTCTAGCAAGGAGATAGATCGAGCACTTCGCTGTAGGCAGAGAATCAGGAGCAACGATGAACAACAGCTGCCCAACAGCAAGGTTTTTCTTTCGTTCATAAGATCGCATTGGGAAATGTTAAGCAAGTACGGGGTGCATACTGTTTTCAGACCCACTAGGAAAATAAAAAAATATTTAAGATCATCAAAAGATGCAAGACATCCTTTGGCTACACTGGGGTATACAAAATTCCTTGTAGTTGTGGACACGTTTAAATCGGTACCACAAAGAAAAGTGTTAACACCCATCTTGTTGAACATAAGAGGAATTGCAGCCTGGGTCACACAGATAAATCGGACATAGCAGAACATGTATACCGGAAAGGTAATCATGAAATAAAATTCAGCGAGATGAGTGTCATATCTAAAGCCTCGCATTATTATGCGCACACGAATAGAGAGGCTATCGAGATTGGTTAACACCATAATAATTTTAACAGGAAAGAGGAAAGTGTTAAACTGGATAAAATTTAGATGTCAGTGTTGCACCGGAAGTGTGATGATTGGTTAATTTCAATAGAGAATGTTGGCATTACCAGAGACGATCTCAAAGCTGACACCTTGTGATGGACAGTGGCACCTTCTGCACTGCCTATACAATCAGCGCGTCCTCGAGTTCTCTTTGCAGTTCGTCACTTTACCTCGGAGGCCCATGCTCAGCAATTCACTCTCACCTATCTAGTCGGCAAACAAGGCAAACACTCATGACAAATAACAATTCAAGAGAGAGACCAACTGGTAGATTATTGCTTCATAACTGATTCATATTAAACTCCGCCACTGACAATTCACATCTAGGATCATGGTTACTAAAGTTAATAAATCAGTCAAGAAGCCTTGGACAGTGTTCTTATCGGAAAGGGCCAATAATCAGTTGTTAGCATCCCACTTAGACAACGAATTCACATCATTTACTTGCAGTATGATTGACATAGAGGATTTATGGGTGAAGTTTAGTGTGTCTCGAGTAAGTGGATTAAGAATGGAAAAGCTCCACTGCAGTTTAACATCATCATTTGGAAAATGCTGAGAAACCGAAGACTGCTGCACTTTCAGTTCAAAAGAGAAAGTGCAAATGATGACAGGCAGAAGTTAGTAGAGATTAATGCGTTTGTAAAAGGATCGATGAGCAAAGCGTTCAACTATCAGATCACTGTAATACCTTAGCAAAAGATCTTGCTGATAACCCAAGAAAATTCTGGTCCTAAGTAAAATTGCTAAATGGGCTGAAGGCTACTATGAGTGACTTGTTGTCCAGTATGGTGTAGCACTAGATGGTAGCAAAGGGAAAGCTGAAGTTATAAATTTCGCAATTACGAAATTGTTCACACACAAGACTCTTACAAGCATACTATCATTTGAACATCACACAGACTGCCATACAGAGGGGACAGTAATAGACATCACCAGCATAGAAAAACAACAGTGTGTTGAAAACAAGTAAGTATCCGGGTCCCGATGGAGTCCCAGTTTGGTTTTACAAAGAGTACTCTGGGGCATTAGCCCCCTACTTAGCTTGCATTTAATGCAAATATCTTGCCCAGCGCAAAGTCCCAAGCAATTGCAAGAAAATGCAGGTGACTGCCGTATACAAGAAGGTAAAAGAACAGACCTGTAACATTACAGACCAATATCCTTAACACCAGTTTACTGCAGAATTCTTGAACATATTCTCAGTTGAAATATAATAAATTTCCTTGAGATGGAAAAGCTTATATTCACAAATCAAGCTAATGCGAAACTCTTTTTGTCCTTTTCTCAGAGGACATTCTGTGAACTACGGATGAAGGGCAATAGGCAGATTCCATATTATGAATTTCCAAAAAGCATTTGACAGGGTGCCCCCATGCAGGCTGTTAATGAAGGTACAAGCATACAGAATAGGTTCCCAGTTATGAGAGTGGCTCAGATACCTCTTATGTAATAAAACCCAGTATGTTGTCCTGAGAGAAGGGTATCATCAGGAGTGCGCCAGGGAAGTGTGTTATGATTGCTATTATTTTCCAATATACATAAATGACCATACAGGCAGAGTGAGCAGAAATTTGCAGCTGTTTGCTGATGATGCTGTGGTGAAAGGGAAAGTGTCATCATTGTGTTACTGTAGGATGATATAAGATGGCTTAGATAACATTACTAGTTGGTGTAACGAATGGCAGCTTTCTCTAAATGTCAAAAAATGTACGTCAGTTTTGACAAGTAGGAAAAACAAACCCATAATGTTTGAATAAAGTATTAGTAGTGTGCTGCTTGACACTCTCATGTCTATTAAATATCTGGGCGTAACATTTCAAAGTGATATGAAATGGAATGAGCACACGGGGATTGTAGTGGGGATGGCAAATGGTTGACTTCAGTTTTTTGGATGAATTTTAAGAAAATGTGGTTCAGCTGTAAATGAGACTGTGTACAGGGTACTGGTACGACCCATTCTCGAGTACTACTTGAGTGTTTGTGATCACCACTGAGTGGAATGCAAAAGTTATTTAAGCAGTTTAGAGGCAGGCTGCTAGATTTGTTGCCGATAGGTTCGAACAACACACAGGTATTACAGAGATGCTTCAGGAATTCAAATCAGAATCGCCAGAGGGAAGGCAACATTCTATTCAAAGAACACTACCGAGAAAATTTAGAGAACCAGCATTTGAAGCTGACTGCAGAACGATTCCACTGCTGCGAATGCACATTTCGCACAAGGTCCATGAAGATATGGTGAGACAAATTACGGCTTGTATGGTTCCCTTGCTCTATTAGTGAGTTGAACAGGGAACGAAATGACTAGTGTTGGTACAAGGTACCCCCCACCAAGTACCATAGCACATATGTAGATGTAGCTGTAGTACATATTCAATAACATATGACCTACAAATTTACATTCCCTCAATCGAATAATGTTTCAAATAAATTACAATATTTTTTGATCATTTTCTTCATGAGGTGTACCATGTATTTCTTAGAAGATTTAGGTTTCCACCTTGGTAATTGTTGACAAGTGTTCACTTTATTAAAGCTTGCACTATTGGCCAATTTCAACCTTACATGCCATTTTCAAATGCAGCTATGGAGCCTGGCTCAGTATGTATCACATTTGTTTCCTTTTGTAATGAAAATAGTTTTCTTGTGGCCCCGGACTACAGAAGACAACACCCTGCAACCCACTGTACACTACATGACGGAAGGTACTATATTGTTGC
Source organism: Schistocerca cancellata (assembly GCF_023864275.1). Taxonomy (NCBI): domain Eukaryota; kingdom Metazoa; phylum Arthropoda; class Insecta; order Orthoptera; family Acrididae; genus Schistocerca; species Schistocerca cancellata. The sequence continues at coordinate 827,701,650 of NC_064629.1, forward strand.
TTTTCCTGTTCCAATTATAAATGGAGAAACTGATAGCCAGTATGCTCCTATACAAGCCCTACCACCTTCTTTTGTATTTATGTGTTGCTGTCAGGTACAATGTAATGAATTATATCTTACTTGCTTACTTTTACACACACACACACACACACACACACACACACACACACACACACACACACACACACACAGAGAGAGAGAGAGAGAGAGAGAGAGAGAGAGAGAGAGAGAGAGAGAGAGAGAGAGAGATTCAATGTTTTTCCTGAATCCATGTCCGTGAATTCATCATTTCCTCCAGCAATGTTTGAGCTTAAAATACGCTTTACTGAGCTGCAACAGCGTGACAACAGAGATATTGGTCTCTTCATCCCTTTGGCAAACAGGAGTGACTTGCACTCTTTGCCAGCCACATGAGACTATTCACCACACAAGAGATTCTCAACAAATATGAGCTAGGATAGGGAGAATTCTGTGCCATGTTCTATGTAAAATCTAACTCGAGTGCCATCATCACGACTTAGCACTGCCTTTGCTTTAAGTAGTAGTTTGAAAAGTAAAACCAACAACATTCAATTGTATGAATGTATTATCAACTTCTCCTTCTGAAAGTAAGGAAATAATATATTCTCTAAAAAATAAAAACTGATTTGGTTTTGATGGGGGTTTCCAACAGAATGATAAATATTTGTTCCCCTATAATAAGACCTATCTTATTTCAAATATGCATTACATCACTAACTCAAGGCATTTTTCCAGAGAGACTGAAATATGCAGTTGTCAAGCCCCTATTTAAGAAAGGTGATATGAGATATGTCAGTAATTACCAATCTGTTCCACTGCTGATATTTTTTAAAATATTTTGGGGGGGGGGGGGGGGGGGTGTAATTTATTCTTGCATAGTATCTCACCGTAACAATAATAATATCTTCAGCAAATCACGATTTGGATTTCAGAAGAATTACTCTACTGAGAATGACATTTACATGTTCACTCACCAAATGGTAGAGAGCTTGCCCACGAAAGACAAAGGTCCCAAGTTTGAGTCTCAGTCCTACACACAGTTTTAATCTGCCAGGAAGTTTCATATCAGCGCACACTCTGCTGCAGAGTGAAAATTTCATTCTGGAAACATCCCCCAGACTGTGGCAAAGCCATGTCTCCACAATACCCTTTCTTCCAGGAGTGCTAGTTCTGCAAGTTTCGCAGGAGAGCTTCTGTGAAGTTTGGAACGTAGGAGACGAGGTACCGGCAGAAGTAAAGCTGTGAGGACTGGGCGTGAGTCGTGCTTGGGTAGCTCATATGGTAGAGCACTTGCCCGTGATTGATTGGTTGGATTAAAAGACAGGGAAAGGGACCAAACTACGAGGTCATCAGTCCCTTGTTCAGAATAAAACAATGCCACAAGTGTGAGAATAAAATAAACGAGACTGACAACTCAAAACGGAATGAAAGGAAAAATCACAAGAACAATTACGGGCACCAAACATGTAAACGGACAAAAAGGGACCCAAAAACAACAGAAACCCAAGAAACGGGATGAAGAAATTAAAACAACAATTACCACGGCTGGTTGAAAAAAAAAAAAAAAAAAAAAAAAAAAAAAGGAGAAGCCAGCTACTCTGCAACACATTAAAACCTCCACCTTAAACGCACTAGGGTGGAGGACACAGAGGGACAAAGGACATGCACTAAAACTTAGATCACATGATAAAACCCACCCTCACGAATAAAACGTAAAACTAAATCACCCAATGAGGCATTGTCAGATAAAATTAGTGGGAACAAGTCTGGTAACCCAAGATTTCATAGCTAGGCAGTCAAAGTGGGACAGTGCACCAGAATATGGGACACTGTCAACTGGGCGCCGCACCGACACTCAAGAAAGTCTTCACGGCGCAGGAGGTAAACCTGGGTCGCCCAAGTGCGGCCAATGCGGAGCCGGCAGAGGACAACTGAATCCCTGCAAGAGGTCCGCATGGAAGACTTCCACACATTCATAGTCTCCTTAATGACAAGCAGTTTGTAGTGTGTACTGTTACGCCATTCCGTCTCTCAAAGCCGAAAAACCCTACAACATAAGTCAGAACGCAGGTCAGGTTCAGAGATGTCCATCTCCAAAAGCGGTTTCTGCGTAGCCTGTTTGGCCAGCCTGTTGGCAAGTCTGAACAGCAGGACCAGTCCAAGGCACAGATGGACTCCTGGATGGACATTACCAAAGGATGGCGAGGGTAGCACTGGTCAATAGCTTGTAGGCTGCTGAAAGAGTCAGTACACAGAAGAAACAATTCTCCGGGGCAAGAAAGGATATACTGAAGTGCACGAGAGATGGCCAACAGCTCTGCAGTGAATACACTGCAGCCATCAGGCAAGGAATGCTGCTCAAAATGGCCTCTGTGGACATAGGCGAAGCCAACATGGCCATCATCCATTGAGCCATTGGCATAAACCACTTCAGAGGCCCAGAACACATCAAGAACCGAGAGGAAGTGACAGTGGAGAGCGGCAGGAGTAACTGAGTTCTTAGGGTCACACAAAATGTCTAGACGAATCTGCAGTCTAGATGTACACCATAGAGGTGTATGCAGATGGACCTAGATGGGATGTGGTAAAGGGAAGGACTCAGGTTCAGACAGAAGGGATCGCACGTGAACCGCAATTCTTAGCCCTGACCTGGGCCACTGATGCGAGAGATGAACTGCCGTAGGTGGAAAAAGGAGACGGTAATTTGGATGCGCAGGAGAATTACAAATGTGGGCAACATAACTGGTGAGCAGTTGTGAACGTCTGATCTGCAATGGAGGGACTCCGGCCTCCACCAGGACACTGGTCACCGGACTCGTTCTTAAAGCTCCTGTCACTAGGTAAACGTCACAGTGGTGCACTGGGTCAAGTACACGCAACGCTGAGGTTGCCACCGAACCATAAACCAGACTCCCATAGTCAAGGCAGGATTGAACAAGGGCTTTGTACAACTGCAGCAGAGTAGAGCGATCTGCACCCCAGTAGGTGTTGCTCAAGCAGCAAAGGGCATTGAGGTGCTGCCAGCACTTCCCACTTAAGCTGACGAAGGTGAGGTAGCCAAGTCAATCAGGCGTCGAAAGCCATTCCTAAGAATTTATAGGTCTCCACTACAGTGAGTGGATCATCATGAAGGTAAAGTTCTGGTTCCGGATGAATGGTACGACACTGACAGAAGTGCATGACACACGACTTAGAGGCCAAAAACTAGAAGCTGTGGGCAAGAGCCCATGACTGTGCCTTGTGGATGGCTCCCTGTAGGCACCACTCAGCAACACTAGTACTGGTGGAGCAGTACGAAATGCAGAAGTTGTCTGCATACAGAGAGGGTGAGACGGGCAGCCTACAGCTGCTGCTAGACCGTTAATGATTACTAAAATAGTGATACACTCACTCAATACAGAGCCCTGCGGGACCCTATTCTCCTGGATATGGGCGGAACTATGGGAGGCACTAACTTGGACACGGAAAGTACCGAGCGACAGGAAATTCTGGATAAAAATTGGGAGCAGGCTTGCGAGAACTCACCCATATAATGTGGCAAGGATATGATGTTGCCAGGTGGTGTCATACATTTTGTATAGATCAATAAAGACGGCAACAAGGTGTTGGCATCTTGAAAAAGGCTGTTCGGACGGCAGACTAAAGGGACACAAGATTATCAGTGGTATAGCGCTCCTGGCAGAACCCGCCCTGACGTGGAGCCAGTAGGCCATGTGACTGCAGGACCCAACTCATCCACTGACACACCATACGTTCCAGCAGCTTACAATGTTGGTGAGGCTGATGGGCCGATAGCTATCCACATCAAGCGAGTTTTTACTGGGTTTGAGTACCGGAACGATGGTGCTCTCCTGCCATTGCGATGGAAAGACGCCATTGCACCAGATCCGGTTGAAGATGACAAGGAGATGGCACTTGTAGTCAGATGAGAGATGTTTAATCATCTGACTATGGATCTGATCCGGCCCAGGAGCTAAGTCGGGGCAATGTGCAAGTGCGCTGAGGAGCTCCCACTCCGTAAATGAGGCATTATACAGTTCACTGTGGCATGTAGAGAACGAGAGGACTTTCCTTTCCATCCACCGTTTGAAGGTGCGAAAGGCTAGGGGGTAGTTCGATACAGAGGGTCGAGCAAAGTGCTCAGCAATCGCGTTTGTGTTGGTACATAGCATGCCACTGATGGTAATGCTAGGGACACCTGTTGGGGTCTGGTACCCAAAAAGATGTTTGATCTTTGTCCAGACTTGGGAAGCTGACGTATGGCACCCAATGATCGACACGTACCTCTCCCAACACTCCTGCTTCCGTCATTTGATAAGTTGGCGAATGCGCGTACAGAGCCGCTTAAAGGCTATCAGATGCTCTAGGGAAGGGTGTCACTTATGTCGCTGTAGAGTTCACAGACATTCTGTAATTGCCTCAGCGACTTCCAGCGACCACCAAGGGACTGTCATTTGTCGGGGGCACCCTAAAGAGTGAGGGATTGAGTTTTCTGCCGCAGAAACGATTGTGGTAGTCACCTGCTCAACCATTACATCGATGTTATCATGTGGGGGAGAGTCAATGGTGACACGAGAGGTGAAAGTTTCCCAGTTTGCCTTGTTTAAAGCCCATCTGGACAGGCGTCTGTGGGCCTGACGATGGGGCAGTGACAGGAAGCTGGCAAAGTGGTCACTACTACCCATGTCATCAGGTGCTCTACAGTGGATAGATGTGAGAAGTCCTGGGCTGCAAATTGATAAATCAATGGCCGAGTAACTACATCGAACCACGCTGAAATGTGTGGCGGCCCCAGAATTTAAGAGGCAGTGTTCAAACTGAAACAGTAAAGTTATGACATCTCTCCCTCGGCCAGTAAGCGCAGTGCCACCCCACAAAGGGTTATGGGTGTTAAAATCTCCCAAAAGTAGGAAACGTTTAGGGAGTTGATCAATCAGTGCAGCTAATACATTCAGGGGTACTGCACCATCTGGAGGAAGACATACACTGCAGACAGTCATTGCCTGCATCATTCGTGTTTGACAGTCACAGCTTCAAGAGGGGTTTGAAGGTTGGTTGGTTGGTTGGTTTTTGGGGAAGGAGACCAGACAGCGTGGTCATCGGTCTCATCAGATTAGAGAAGGAAGTCGGCCGTGCCCTTTCAGAGGAACCATCCCAGCATTTGCCTGGAGTGATTTAGGGAAATCACGGAAAACCTAAATCAGGATGGCCAGACACGGGATTGAACCATCGTCCTTCCGAATCGAGGGGGTTTGAAGGGGCACAGTTTCACTACAGACTGAGTTTAGGACATAAACGCAAACTCCACCTGACACTCGATTAGTCGCTATGGTTCCTGTAATATCCCTTATAGCCGTGGAGGGCAGGAGTTCACATTACCAGGAACCAGGTTTCCTGGAGGGCAAGGCAGGTGTAAAGCTTAACAGTTGCCATAGCTCAGCCAGGCAGTGGAAAAAACTGCCGCAATTCCACTGGAGGATGACATCATAGTGAGACTGGGAAAGCATGGAACATTCAATGAGGCAGTTTACGCCTCAGGGTCACCTGCTGCCACTGACTTTTTGCCTGAGCAGTCTATATCCATTGTGTCTGAGGGTCTGGTGAGATCCAGGTCCTCAGCGGACGCCAGAATCTCCAGCCCATCCTCAGACGCAGAGCTGGTAGGTAGCGGTGGTGTGGGTGCCAATGCAAGTTCCTTGTTCTTATGGGTCTTCTTTTTCGATTTCTCGTGCAGTTCCTCAGGTTTCCCTGGCTGCTTTTGGGCTCTTCAGCTATTGGCAGGAGTCCCACTAGCAGAAACCTGGGAAGGGAGTGACCCAAGGGACCCCTTCCTAGCGAGAGGAGCCAAAGAAGCCTTACGCTTCTCTGGCCCAGAAGTGGGGACTGAAATCCCCAATTGTTGGGGGGGGGGAGGGGGGGAGGGTGTAGCCCCTGAAGTAGATGGTGCGGGAGCAACAGGGAGGGAAGTGCCCCCCACCATCGAAGGGGCAGGTGTAGTCTCCCAGTTCTGAGAGGCAACAACAGGAATTCGAGGAACTGATGGGGCGACAACTGTTCTCATAGCGGCGGCATATGAGGAGGTCATAGCCACAGGATGTGGGTGCTCAAATTTCCTCTTGGCCTCTGTGTAGGTCAGTCGGTCCAGGGTCTTACATTCCATGATTTTACTCTCTTTCTGTAAACTCCAGCAGTCTGGTGAGCAAGGTGAATGATGCTCTCTGCAGTTGACACAGATGGGAGGTGGGGCACATGGAGTATTGGGATGCAATGGATGTCCACGACAGGTGGGGCTGGAAGTACAATGGGAAGACACATGGCCGAACTTCCAGCACTTAAAAGCACCGCATCAGGGGAGGAATATATGGCTTGGCGTCACAGTGGTAGACCATCACCTTGACCTTCTCGGGCAATGTGTCACCCTCTTGGCCAAGATGAACGCACCGGTGGCTACTTGATTATCCCTCGGACCCCGATGGACGTGCCGGACGAAATGAACACATCGCCACTCTAAATTGGCGCGCAGCTCATCGTCAGACTGCAAAAGAAGGTCCCACAGGAATATAATACCCTGAACCATATTTAAGCTCTTCAGAGGCGTGACGGTAACAGAAAAAGCCCCCAACTTTCGACAAGTGATTAATGCCCATGACTGGGCAAAGCATTCTGTTTTTATCAAAACTGACCCAGAGCGCATTTTGGACAAGCCCTCCACCTCCCCAAACTTGTCCTCCAAATGCTCCACAAAAAACTGAGGCTTCATGGACATGAAAGATTCCCCATGAACTCTTGTACATATGAGGTAATAGGGCGAATAAGCTTCACTGCCATCCTTAGCCTGGCATTCCTCCGATGGTGTGGCCTGGGAGGGGAATGACATGGGGTCACATTTCTTAGCATTAAAGTTAGAATTTGCCTGCTTAGAGACTGCTGGCAGTGGACCACAAGCAAGAGATGACATACTACACTTCATGGCGTGTCATCCGCCCTGATGCCACCCAATCCGACCAGGGGCCCAGACGCAGCAAAGGCCAGCTGGCAGGATGGCCATTGCCGGGAGTCCCAATGCCCCAGGGTGACGAGCATTTACTCCTTGGCATACATGGGGAGTTAACGGTGCAGGCATCAACAGGGCCATACCTGTGTTGTCAGGGGACTACAACCAACAGGATACATGTCGGCCCCACCACAACAGACTGGCTACCTTACTGGATATGAGGTGCAAGGAAGTCCATGGTTATCGTCGGCACAGTAGTGACACTGCATAGTGCATGGTGGAAAATGCACCCAGGGGGTGTCCTCGCCCAAGAGATGGAGAATGGGCGGAACTGCAATGTGACGACGAGAAAGTGGGCTAAAGATCTCAATGCACGATGGACACGATGCACCATGTAAGGTGCCCTTCCCAAATTGGCTTGCTTTTCAGGAAAATTTTGAAAAATGGAGGTCAAGCCCTACAGGGGGACTAACACATAAAGGCCAAAAAGTGAGAGGCTCCTTCTAGTCACCTCTTACGACAGGCAGGAATACCTCAGGCCTATTCTAACCTCAAGACCCACAGGGGAGCACTTGCCCGGAAAGGCAAAAGGTCCCAAGTTTGAGTCTCGGTTCAGCACACAGTTTTAATCTGCAAGGAAGTTTCAAATTTTACATGCGTTAAATAATAAAGTAGCACCAGTTGGTATTTTCTGCAACTTAGCTAAGGTACTGGACTGTTTGAATCACAGCATTCTCCTACATAAATTGACGTTTGATGGGATTGATGGTATAGCCAATCAATGGATAACGTGATATCTAACCAAAAGTATGTGGAAAGTTGTACTAAGAAAATGAACCAATATAATCCAGAGACATTATTCTGACTGGGTGGAAATCACATGTGGGATTCCGTCAGACTCAAGTTTACGTTCAGTATTGTTCCTCATGTATGTAAACGATCTTCCATTTAATATACAACAAGCAGAATTAGTTCTTTTTGCAGGTGACACTAGTATTGTAATCAATCCAAGCATACATCAAAAACAGAAGAAAATGAAAACCATGCTCTTAAAAGCATTACTGACTGGTTTTCTGGGAATGGTCCCACTCTAAATTTTAAAAAGACGCAATATATTCAGCTCCCGACATCTAAGGGTACAACATCAATGGTAAGTCTAACACATGGTGAGGAAATAATAAATAGGGTGGAAACTTCAAAGTTCTTAGGCGTCCATATTCTCACGTAGAAGAAGATGTAATTAGATGAATGACGAACACTAACTCCACTTAACGAAGGTTTATTCAGCACTTGCACATACAAGAGCGTGAAGTGAACTGCCTCCGGCCAGAACACATACAGTATATATACAGCTACAGAACATTCCAGTACAATGATTCTTGACATTTGTGGATACTTCTAGAATGTACTCAAATCGAATATAGAAATTAAAATTGTACAGTCCGGAGCTTCGAATTTACCCTGGGTGGCAGGATCCTTGTAGGGCTTCATTCGAAGGACGTGGACCGTATCTCTGACCTTTCATTGTCTTGCGTCAGGGTCAAAATGTTCAACTTCATAAGTAACATTAGACAACTGTCTTACAACCTTATAAGGTCCAAAGTAGCACCTGAGGAGCTTCTCAGAGAGACCAACCTTCCGAACAGGAGTGAAGATCCAGACGAGGTCACCAGGCTACTTTGTGGACTCTTTGCTCAGAGAATAAGTATGACCTGTGGCTGTGATTATATCAACTTCACACAGAAAATGAGAGAAAGAAACATCACAATCATCATCATCATCATCATCAGGCCAACAGGACGGGGATGGTCCATGAGAATGCATGAACCTTACTGTAATATCTCCTCCTCCACAATTCACCTTCTCAACAATTCCCAAATACCAAGAAGAGTCATATGCACATGCAACATAGCAGTTGGGCTGCACAGTGCATTCTGGTATTAGTGGCGGAAGTGCATCAGAGAAGTCATGCACAATACTAAGATCTGTATCACAGCTCCGCCATTTTGCTCCGATCGTGGTTGGTGATATTGGTACAATGTGATGCATAGATCATGTTCCAGGAATTGTTTTTGTACTTGTGAAGCACTGAGAAAAATAATGTCTGACTTCTACCATTTCATCCTTTGAAACAAAGACAACTGAAATGCCTTGCAGGTTTTCGCGACAGAATTCAAATACCTGAGAAGCTGTAAGTATTTGACCTTTGTAAACTCTTTGAAAACTTGTTTTTGTAACAAGTCTTTTAACAGTACCACCAATACCATCACAGGGAGATTTGCCATGGCTGGTAGCAAGAAAAGGACCAGTTGCACTTTATGTTGAAGTCGTGCTCATGGTAGCACATATTTCTGAGGTTCTTACAATTTTTATATTGTGCAGCACAACCATCATCAATGAAATATTCAACATACGTAAAGTGAATTTCTGGAAATTCACACTTTAAAAAATTCAATACAGTCTTCTGAGTCTGGTACACCATGGCAACAAGATGTTCTAGATCATTAGAAACAATACAAATACTTTTTGCATGCAACTGTTTGTTCTTTTTGTAATATATATGGACAGTGTGAAGAGTGCAGGTGCCACTGTTCCAATGGTACCCCTGAACTTAATCTTGAACAACAAAATTGAGATTTGCACTGAAATCCATTAAAATTAACACTGATCCTTCAAGTGTTTCCTTCTTCATTTTCAGATAATCAGATTTTCATTGAGAAATGAAAGAGTGTGGAGTAAGTTTTTCAATTTTCTTAATTAGTGTGTCACAGAATTCTGATAGAGAAGTGATTTGAACACTTAAAGTCATTCTATCAGTTGATACCCATTGACCATACTGAACCATCTCTTCAGGATCATAGTCTTCTATTTCATTTTCTAAGTGGGTTTGAAGTAATGAACTGGTGGGGCATTTTTCAGACAGACGAAGCATACAGGCTCAGTTATTTATATCACATGTTGTTATTTTAATTATATCTTGCTATGTTTCTTTACCAGAAATGGAATTTAGAAGCAATTTTACGTTTTGGTGGTAAATGCACACACACACGGTATGTGTTCCTGATGATCCTTCAAGTATACACTGTTTTGGCTGAAGAGAAGCAAATTTTGATAATCCTACTTTGTCTTCTGGATACTTCTTTTTATGGAGAGAATACAGTTCAGTTAAATTACTTAAAACAAGACGTTTTTGTTGATAGGTATTTTTGCTGGTGCTCACTTTTGTCTTTTTTCCCAGGCATTATTCTTGTGTTTTCGTCATCCAAGTAAGCTCTCAACTTTTTGCACTGTATAATGTAGCAATGTCTTTCCTCTTTTCTGCTCAGCCATTGATAAAATACCCTTCTGCATTAAGAGAGCTCGTGCTTGTCGTACCAAATATTCAGAAACCTGAAATTTGGAACAGACTTTCTGTCGAGATCAAGTTGGTGGCACAAGAGTAAGTAACTAAATTTTTTCATGATTATTTGCATATTCAATTTTCTGTTTGATTTTGTTGATGAGTTCATCATGATTTTTTGCATTTTCTTCCAGTTCAGTTAAATCACTGTCAGGGATAGTGCTTGCATCAGCAGCCAGCTCAATTTGATATGTATATGAATTTTAGTTTTCAGAGCCCCAGCTGCTGAATCCAATTTTCATTTGGCTGCTATACACCGACTATGCCGAAAAACTGAATGCAGCTTTGCAGCAGATATTCCTAAGCTAGTTAAGCTAATATTGAGCACAGTTTTTTCAGGAGTATGCACCTTCACATTACTGTCATTTATATAGTCTGGTGATGAGTCGCCACTTGCTTGGTTTTTTTTTTTAATTAATAAAAAGTTTGATACAGGTTGGGCACATTTTCTCCCCAGGAATAACACTAAAGCCTCTCATTTTGAAGGTCTTTGCCTTTTCTAAACTAATTTATGCAATCCAGATGAAACGAATCATTCATGGCGCTTGAAGGGATCACAGCAAACTTTCTTATGTAGAGAGAATCTGTGAGAGAATCTGTCTTTGTGTTTAACACACACACACGAAACACTTAAATCACAGTATGAATGACTGTTGCTTTGTTCTTGTTCTTCACTGGTCAATTCATTCACGCAAGTCAGAGCATTATCTTGCAGATACTGTCCAAGAAAACACTGCCTACTTGTACTTTCCATACTGTTTCAGTCAAAAAACCAATATCTGTCATAAATAATTAAAAATATGATTGGAGTAAAATAAAAAGTAATTAAATAATGAGAAATCACTCTATCCCATTGTTTCATTACAAAAGTATTTCACATTATTATTGCAACATTAGGGTACTTACTTATGTTTTGGAATGAATAGTTAAAAACTGCAACAACTGAATTTTTAACCAATAATTGACTCTGAGTACAACTCGGTAGAAGAGCTCAGAACTGCATGCTCAGTGAACACATGACTCAAAACAAAGGAACTTGATGATGCATTACATGTAGTGGCAATAAAACAGTGTTCTCAGATATGATTTGTTCCTAGGAAAATCCAGTGAAGTCAATTTCAGCAATTTAGGGGTGACATGAATTGGCAACATCAATATTTCTTTTAAAATAATGTTGTTTTTCACACTTCCCGTTATTTCTACAAACTGTTTCTTTTTGTGTGACATAATGGAATATTTATAATAATACTGTAAATTTTTCGAAGGTATCTATGAGGGGGCAATACCTTAAAAAATTATAATGGCCATGCATGAATTTTGTTTAAAAGAAATTATTTACAATTTTTTCTGAGATGTAGATGATGGATATTCACTAAAAGAAGCATTACTATAAAAATATAAAGCTTCCTCTTTAACTAAAAATCAAGCTTCCACTGCAAAATCTGTAGGAATTATTCGTTTTTAAATTACAAAGGAGCTTGTGTATGAAAGCCTAAATTCCTGAATTTATACAACTTCTTATCATCATAAGTGAAAAAGTAATTGACCTGCAACATTTACATTTTGGAAATGTAAATATATGTATGTAAAGTTCCACCACCCAAAATTTCAAGGATCTGCATGATGATGGGTGTCATTTCCTAAAATTTCTGGATGATTTGACGTGGAATGACCCACCATCAACATGGACTTTCAGAGATGAAAGCCCACTCGTGTATCCTTTATGACTGCACAACACAAAGCTTTACACCTCGCCTGGGCCCATCAACACCAACATTTGGACTGTCGATGACTGGAAACATGTTGCCTGGTCGGACGAGTCTCATTTCAAATTGTATCGAGTGGATGGACGTGTACGGGTATGGAGACAATCTCATGAATCCAGGGACCCTTCATGTCAGCAGCGGACTGTTCAAGCTAGTGGAGGCTCTCTAATGGTGTGGGGCGTGTGCAGTTGGAGTGATATGGGACCCCTGATACATCTAGATACAACTCCGAAAGGTGACACATGTGTAAGCATCCTCACTAATCACCTGCATCCATTTATGTCCATTGTGCATTCCGACGGACTTGGGCAGTTCCAGCAGGACAATCTGACACCCCTATGTCTAGAATTGCTACACAGTGGCTCCAGGAACCCTCTTCTGAGTTTAAACACTTCCGCTGGCCACCAAACTCCCCAGGCATGAACATTATTGAGTGCATCTGGGATGCCTTGCAACAGGCTGTTCAGAAGAGATCTCCACTCCCTCATACTCTTACGGATTTATGGACAGCCCCGCATGATCCATGGTGTCAATTCCTTCCAGCATTACTTCAGACATTAGTTGAGTCCATGGCATGTTGTATTGCACCACTTCTGTGTGCATCAAGTATAGTTTCAGAAATATTAGGTACTGAAATTTTCATGGATATTAATAAAATGTTCCTAGCCAATTCTTTGTCACAAAACTTTGAAACAACACACCATACACAGTTCAGAATTTGTAAGGTGTTTCCAACCAGTATATGCCTAAAATATGATGACAAACACATAGAAGTTGACAGTGTTAAATTATTGGGATTACAGCACGATGGTAAGTTCAACTGGAAGCAGCACACCACAGAACTCCAAAGCCCCGAAATAAATCTCTATTTGCAGAGTGAATGTTGTCAGACATAGGTCATAGAAAAATTAAAAAGCTGGCATACTATGCTTGCTTTCATTCCATAATGTCTTACAGGGTTATTTTTCGGGTTGACTCATCAAGCCAAGCCCAAACCTGGTACTGAAGTTTTTGTCCAAGATAAAGATAATCTATTTATGTACTTACAGAACCCAGGGCAATGACACACTCAGATCTACGAAATGTCACAAATCTCACACAAAGTCTTTTGAGCATTGGTGTACCACTGTCATGGAGAATGAGTCATTAAGTGATGCCTTTGATTATTTCTTACAAACCATTACCACTCACTATCTTTAATGAATAGTGTTTCCTCCTCATTAAATGCGATAGATTTAATGCAAGGAAAAAACAAAAGAGAAATGTAACTGATGAGTATACACTTTACTTAAATAATATAAGGATTACATCAGAAATGTACCACGACAAGTCTTGCACTAATAATGAGTATAAACATTCATGTTCCAAATTAAAAAAGCTTTCCAGAAAATATACCTTTTCTGCAAAGAAAAGAGCCAATGATAACTATATTTTTCATTTTAGTAATGAATGTAAAGCAGCAAGGAACATAGTTAAAGTGGAAACAGGGCTCCTTTAAGAGCAGATGAGCTAAATAATAGAGTCATAAAGTCTGGAAAATTAATTATGGCAGATAAAAGTAATTTAGATGACAATGAGGATAGACTTCCATATTCACAGGAAACAGAGTCAGCAGTAGACTTGCCAAAAGCAACTCCAGAACTGAAAACATACATTAGGATTTGGATTAGATTAGATTTCATTCAGTTCTCGTTCTGTAAGCCCAAAAATGAGATAATTCTTGAGGGTATGGAACACATCAGAAAGTATAACATAAAAAACATACAACATGTGATAATATAATAGTCACTTTCCTGATTGTGTGTTAGGAGATTGTTAAGATATGTGAATACATTATAGTATACTGGAATTGCTAATATTTAAAGAAGAAATACACTGTCAGAATGAAACATAGCTATGTACTTTTAATAAATTTATGATACACAAAATACCTAATCTTGACTGTTGAGATAAAGTGCTGTCAAAACTGAAATCTAACATACCTTTTTACTTACACTGGTCTAACAGTCCCTGCAGAAAATAGATACTATATACATTCCACTGTCTTACCTTACAACATCAGGATGTTTCGAGAGGGAACATTTCTATACAGCCTGAAACTGGCAATTGTCTTGCCCATGTACAAACAAGGAGGCAGAAATTCACCCTAAAATTATAGACCTGCACCAATAATATAAAAAAATTATTGAAAGTTTAATGGAAGACCAATTAAATGCAGCGTTCCCACAAGTTTCCTCAAGTGGAATTCCCTGGTTTCCAGCCAAGTTTTAGCATTTTTCCCTGACAAATTCTGAGCTCTCAAGGGTAAGTAAAGACATAAGTAGACAAAAAAATTTTACCGACTTCTGTATTTCTCCCCCGTGTGAGCAAAAATGTTAAGTACCAACATCAAGATCTTTTGTAATGACTGTTTATAGATGGAGAAAGCAGGCAAAATAGTATGTGTGTTTCGCTAAGACCACTGTTATTTTATTTCAATAAAACAAAACACATTTGGTGACAAAAACACACATTTCCTTGGAGTTGCAAGACAGATTTAAAATACCTTCACTGATTTGAGAAATAACCTCAGACAAAAGTAGGCCTCTTGAAAGAAGTGTATAAGGCAGTGAAGAGCTGTGTAAACCAACAGCATGGGTGACCGCCATTAAAATGTTGATTCTACTATGTTCGTTATTGTCAGTTATTAACCACTGTGTTATGTCTATTATTTTACAGGTAGTGTGCAATTTTTCTTTTGAGAAATATATTAGTACATAGCATACAAACTGCCAGCGACAGCCACAATTTTCTTCCTATCATCCATGCTTTCTGATATATAAATTACTTTCAAAGTGCCAAAATGTATAGAATAAATAAAATGTCTATAAAATGCCGCACTGTACAATGTACTTGGGGTGACGCAGTCAAAATTCCTGAAATCCATCATCTGTGGCCTCTGACCTGCCAAGAAGCACCGCAGTCCTGTGTCCTTGGATAAATCACAAAAATCCAAAGCATTATGCAACACACAAACAGACGCAGCCTGTGGTCAGATTGATGAGACAAGATCTGACGGACAGAGCTTGCGCATTAGTGGGAAATGATGGGCTTCAGATCAGAAGGCTTGATCCGTTAGAGATACCCACAGAAATGGCCTGCGGTTATGGCCTGTAGTGGAAGTCCACTCACGTGGCCAACTATTCACATGTCACAGATAGCATCCTGATTAGATGATAAGGAGGTAATCAATCCACGCAACACCCGCATTGAAGAGCCAAAGAAACTAGTACACCTGCCTAATTTCGCGTACAGTCGCCGGCAACACACGGAAGTGCCACAACATGACGTGGCATGGACTCAACTAATGTCTGAAGCAGCACTGAAGGGAATTGACACCATGAATTCTATAGGGCTGTCCACAAATCCACAAGAGTACGAGGAGGTGGAGATCTGTTCTGAACAGCACATTGCAAGACATCCCAGATATGCTCAATAATGTTCGGGCCTGGGGAGTATGGTGGCCAGTAGAAGTGTTTAAACTCAGAAGAGTGTTCCTGGAGCAATTCTGGGTGTGGTGTCGCATTGTCCTGCTGGAATTGCCCAAGTCCGTTGGACTGCACAATGGGCATGAATGGATGCAGGTGATCAGACAGGAAGCTTATGTACGTGTCACCTGTCAGAGTAACATCTAGACTTATCAGGGGTCACATACTACTCCAACTGCAAATGCCCCACACCATTACAGAGCCTCCAACAGCCTGAACAGTCCGCTGCTGACATGCAGGGTCCATGGATTCATGAGATTGTCTCCATACCCGTACACGTCTATCCACTCGATACAATTTGAAACAAGACTCGTACAACCATGCAACACATTTCCAGTCATCAACAGTCCAATTTTGGTGTTGACAGGCCCAGGCGAGGTATAAAGCTTTGTGTTGTGCAGTCATTAAGGGTACACAAATGGGCTTTTGGCTCTGAAAGCCCATAGCGATTATGCTTCATGGAATGGTTCGCACACTAACACTTGATGGCCCAGCATTGAAATCTGCGGCAATTTGCAGAAGAGTTGCACTTCCGTCACGTTGAATGATTCTCTTCGGTCTTTGTTGGTCCCTTTCTTGCAGGATCTTCCAAAGTAAGAGTGATTTCAGGTGTGCCGCAGGGGAGTGTCGTAGGACCGTTGCTATTCACAATATACATAAATGACTTTGTGGATAACATCGGAAGTTCACTGAGGCTCTTTGCGGATGATGCGGTAGTATATCGAGAGGTTGTAACAATGGAAAATTGTACTGAAACGCAGGAGGAACTGCAAAGTATTGATGCATGGTGCAGGGAATGGCAATTGAATCTCACTGTAGACAAGTGTAATGTGCTGTGAATACATAGAAAGAAAGATCCCTTATCATTTAGCTACAATATAGCAGGTCAGCAACTGGAAGCAGTTAATTCCATAAATTATCTGGGAGTAGGCATTAGGAGTTATTTAAAATGGAATGACCATGTAAAATTAATCATCAGTAAAGCAGATGCCAGACTGAGATTCATTGGAAGAATCCTAAGGAAATGCAATCCAAAACCAAAGGATGTAGGTTACAGTACACTTGTTCACCCACTGCTTGAATTCTGCTCACCGGTGTGGGATCCGTACCACGTAGGGTTGATAGAAGAGATAGAGAAGATCCAACGGAGAGCAGCGCGCTTCGTTACAGGATCATTTAGTAATCGCGAAAGTGTTACGGAGATGATAGATAAACTCCAGTGGAAGACTCTGCGAGAGAGATGCTCAGTAGCTCGGAACGGGCTTTTATTGAAGTTTCGAGAACATATCTTCACCGTGGAGTCAAGCAGTATATTGCTCCCTCCTACATATATCTCGCGAAGAGACCATGAGGGTAAAATCAGAGAGATTAGAGCCCACACAGAGGCATACCAACAATCTTTCTTTCCACGAACAAAACGAGACTGGAATAGAAGGGAGAATCGATAGAGCTACTAAAATTACCCTCTGCCACACACCGTCAGGTGGCTTGCGGAGTGTGGACGTAGATGTAGATCTTTCTCCAACCACAGCGATGTCGGAGAGTTGATGTTTCATGAGATTCCCGATATTCAGGATACATTCGTGAAATGGTCATATGGGAAAGTCCCCACTTCATCGCTACCTCGGAGATATTGTGTTCCATCACTCGTGCACCGATTATAACACCACGTATAAACTCACTTAAATCTTGATAACCTGCTGCTGTAGCAGCAGTAACCAATCTAACAACTGCACCAAGCACTTGTTATCTTATATACCCATTGCCGACTGCAGAGCTGTATTCTGCATGTTCACATATCTCTGTATTTGGATATACATGCCTATACCAGTTCCTTTAGCACTTCACTGTAACTTGCACAAATACAATGAGAGTCAATACTAATGAAGATATGTAACAACTCACTGTAATGATGATCGCTGAGCTGCAGACAGGCACGTAGGAAACACAATCACACTCTGACAACTAAATTTTCGGGCATAGCCTTTGTCAGAAAACGAGAGTGCACATACACAATCACTCACACAACTCATGCACACATGACTGCCATCTCTGGCCACTGCATCAACAGTATCTGAGAATCAGATCCAAACAAACCTCTCCTCAAGCCTCCCTGCCTCTTGTCGGCAGCTGCTAGGCTAGTGGCAAGATGTGGTGACAGCACTGACTACAAGCTGAGGGGAGTGGTAGGGAGGAGAGAAGCAGTAAGAATGAGGGAGTAGGGAAGCAGCGCACATAGTCATCTGCACCCAGCCTGCGATGATGCATGATATCTCAGTAAACAAATCATTTCATCTACTGATACAGAAACAAGATTTCCCAGTTTGGTTTATTTTTTATTTATTTTCCTGATAGTTCCTTGATTTCCCCGACATGTATGAAAATTCCTGGATATTCCGTGATTTCCAGAACATGTGGCAGCCTTGAAATGATTCGTTTGGGTGTTACTACTTAATGAGACCCAACATGAATTCTGAAGTGGGCTATCAACAATTAAGGCAGTTGAAGAAGTTGTATTATCAGTAGTGCAGGGTTTTGAAAATAGGGAGCACACCTATACAACTATAGCAGATTTAACTACAGAATTTGACACTGTCTCGTGTAGCATTTTAATTAAGAGACTTGACAGATATGGAATACCTGAAATAGACCAAGCACTACTGAAATCCTATTTAACAAAAAGAAACCAAATGGTGTTTGTAAACTCAAATAAAACATGAGACCTTAGCAAGATAAAATATGGGGTCCCATAAGGATCTACATTGGGATCTTGCTTATGTATTGTCTATGTGAATGACCTACCCTACTTACTACCATATAAATCCATGATATATGCCAATGACACAAACTCTTATCGTATCACATAATGATATGAACTGCCAAACAAATCAACAGCTCTGTGACGGGAAAGGCACCTCACTGGTTTCAAAAATATACGTTGACATTAAATAAAAATAAAACTGAACACACCCTCTTTTAGAAAACTGTTAGGCATATACCTTGATAATAAATTATGTTGGAATACCCACCCAGAAAAGCTGTACAGTATGTTAGCAAAGGAGCTTGTGCTGAATATAGACAAATGTTGATTACAGTTACATATTGAAGTGTCCGCTCTCGTAGGGATCCTGAGGATAAGATTAGATTAATTACAGCACACAGAGGGGTATTTAAATAATCATTTTTCCCCACACACCACATGTGAATGGAATGGGAAAAGCCCTACTAAGTAGGTACAATGTGACGTACCCTCTGCCATGCACTTCACAGTGGTTTGCAGAGTACGGATGTAGAAGTAATTATGTGAGGAGTACAAGGCAAGCAATATCAATGTAATAATATTTACATATGTTAACCATTTGTACAATTATGTATCTACTGATGATGCCTTGGACTGCACAACAGTTGTTTACAGCCAAATAAATCAATTCATTTCAAAGTTTTCCACATTCAAAATTTTTATGATGTGAACTAAAGAACATCCTGCAGATGCCTGTTCAAGGAACCACGGATATTAACTATTGCTTCCCAATACATTTATTCCTTAATAATTTTTTTCATTTAAAATATACAGGGTGTCCATACATTATCTTTACAGCCTAACACTTTAACAACTTGAAAATTATATAAGATATAAACAAATGATTTTCAACATGTGATAAGATAAATTATAAAGTTTTTTTTTTTTTAATCTCAGGGTGACATAACTTGATGCAAAATTGAACTTAAAATCTCATAAAATGTGGACACCACAGTCAAAAATTCAGTGTTTGACCTGGTTCGTACATGATGTCAGGAAGAACTCTGCTTCTCTGCTTACAGCTGGTAAAATTGTTGTCTATTAAAATAAGACTATTTCGTGACTTTAAGCCGCATCATCAGGTGAACAACGTTAAAAGACCATAGGCATACCAATCACATCTAGTCAATACTACGGTGAGCGAAGGGTAAAGTAGAAGTGCCCCATTCTTTAAAATGTGCCTGCATCAGTATGAGAGCAGAGCAGCTCAGTGCAGGGCAAGGCAAAAGTGTCCCATACAAACAACAAAAATATTTCTGGTTCATAAAGATGACATCTGATACCTCAAACCACTAGACTTCTTCCTGTGGTGTTTTGTAAAGGATCTGGTATACCGAATCAAACCTACAGGACTTCAAGGCACGCATTTCCAATGCATTTGAACAAATCACCACTTCGATCTTGAATCATACATGGAGAGAAATGGAATCTTGACTAGCCATCTATGCCACTAATGGTGCACACACTGATGTGTTGTTGTTGTTGTTGTTGTGGTCTTCAGTCCTGAGACTGGTTTGATGCAGCTCTCCATGCTACTCTATCCTGTGCAAGCTTCTTCATCTCCCAGTATCTACTGCAACCTACATCCTTCTGAATCTGCTTAGTGTATTCATCTCTTGGTCTCCCTCTACGATTCTTACCCTCCACACTGCCCTCCAATGCTAAATTTGTGATCCCTTGATGCCTCAAAAGTTTACATATTTATACAGTTCAGTTTAAGAAGAACATAAAGGATTTATTGGTGGCCAACTCCTTCTAATCCACTGATGAAGTCTTAGTAGAACCAACTAATGTGTACATGTTACTAATAACATCAAATAATGCAAGTATTTGTACAGTCTGTCTCCTGTAAAAATTTATTACAGTAATGTGACCACGCATGACTAACCATAATGGAATCGCCTAATAATCAGTGTATTTACATGATTTGTGATAATTTATGTATTACCTTTTAAATGAAAATGTATTTAAGTTTGTTTTTCCCCATCCATGAGGATCATTTCACTAGGGATCTAGTAAGTTACATCAGTATGTTTGTTTTCTCTGTAAATATTTATAGTGTATTCTTGTTTTTCTGACATGTTCTAGACCCTGCAGGACCACCTCAATATGGATGGGTATATTAGAATGAAAAGTACATTTAATCTAATCTAATCTACTGCACAGAACTTTATCTTTTTAGTTAGATAATATTTACAGAAAAATTATTCGAGATCCATAACTTAACAAAGTTTTAATAATCAGAGTGAAATTTTATTCCAACACGGAATTACATACAATGTACTGTTAATTACAGTCAAATGACAGATCTAATTTCTCTGTTCTAAGAGGCAGAATATTGAGTTTTTCACTACACTGCTCTATTCCCATCATTTATGACCACCAACGAGCACTATAATAATCAACAGTCTTCATTACCAACATTTACCAAACAATGTCGCCTAAGCATGTTAGCTCATACTGTTGAAACTGTATGGGTAAAAAATGATAATCCTCGCCACAGTACGTATTCCAGTTACCATGCTCTCAACAGAATGTGTGTCTAGTGATCTCTGAGAAAATAGTAAAAAAGAAGTTGTTAACTAACGTGAGATTTTCTGTCCAATTCACTTCAGGTATACATGTGCATTTATAATCAGCACATAACAACTCTAGTCACATTGTCAGAAAGTGATATTATCTATTAGAAAGGGTGGGTACTTTTGTTTACAAAATATAAACTTTTATTACTTTACAGGTCAAAATAATAATCCATATATTACATATATATACTGCCAAAACTATGTTTAAATTTAGAAAATAAGTGTGATATTCAGATGTAAAAGAACTCCATTCAACAGTATAAAGTATCTTGTTACCAGATACTCAATGACCACACCCTTCTGCATGGAAGAATGCATGTTTACTGCACATCAACCCCTGTCTTCGCTTGTAGTATTCAACAATATTGGGCATGGGCTTGGGACATGAATACGGAATATTACAATCTACTAATCAACGAACGATACAAACCGAAACATAAAGAAAGTGTCTCTCTGTATCATGTCACCTTGCTTGACTGTTAACAGTAGGTACGACCAGAATCACATGGTAAAAATATCTCATTATTCACGTTCAGCAGCTGCCAACCAAAACAAAGGAGATAAGCGTGATATGAGACTTAGATTTATTTCGTGGAGTTTTACGAACTCGTAACACACGAACTAAACAAACATGAAAGGCACTGACAATTCACGAGAGAGGTAAGTACGGACGTAGACCCGATGTTTCAATGGAGTCTGGTCACACAAGAATCTAAATTTCTGAAAATATCTCAGTGGAAACAGAATTGTTTGTGTTTACGCGACAGTTTGCTCAAACAAACTTCTCAGCAAAACAAATGCTATCATTTCGTGCCTCACCTTATATTATCGGCATTGAAGAAGTCCTCCTCTTCTGCTGAGTAGCACATCACATGAGAAACGTAAACACGCGTCAGTAACGATTAACACACGGATTAAGTCAATTTAAGCTAGAGAATTCATTGCCCATTATCTGCCGAAACTTTTGTACTTTGTTTTTCCGCCATATTCAACAACCTTACCACAGATAACGAACCACAAACTGTCATTCAGTTGTTACTCGCTTTGTGTCAATATCGTGGTGTTGAATTCTGTGTGGATGTCGCAGATATGTCATTCAGAAAAAAGAAAATGCCATGTTATGAATTAAGGTATAGATTTTCAGAAACGGAAAATATTACTTTTGTTGTATTAAATGAAAATTGCACATTTATACGACACTGTCTTTGTTGAAAAAGTCTAATGACAGTCTTTTATAGTGTACAGTACATGAATAAAGCCGTAGTTAAAAATAAAAACCGATCTCCGCCTGTCTTGCACAAATTCATGTAGTTACTTTTCAGCCATTATCATTAGTAACGTAATGTAAAACTTGCAGTAGCCAGTTCAGAAAAATTCCTAAAAGGTGTGAGATATGGAGCGGGAAACATTCGTGCATCTCTCTGTCGTCCGCCCTTCTGCGGCCAATTGTCTGTGCTATTGTCCACCCGAAAAACATTAACTTACCAGGAGACTTCATTGTCAGTCTTTTTGTGTTTCATTGTTCTTCATTCACGATCGCTCATTTCTTTTACATTTTTATGTGCCGGTATTGCGGCGATATCAAAGAGGAAAATTTTAGTCAAACTTGCATGTAGGCATCATCTCCTAAATGTAAGCAAGAAACAAATTAAAACTCTGCAATTGGCAATGCTTTAGTTGTATAAAATGAAAACTTTATTGTGAAGAAAAAATCCATTTCAGTAGTTGCATACACAGTGCCGCCACAGTCTAACATAACAGTCGCGACACTTCTCCTCAATTTGGTTGCCTACTGCGGCAGTAGCGCGCCAAAGTGGCCACTAAGTAAGTCTGTTGAGTTCGGCGCGATAGTGAAAGCGAGTATAAGTGGTTTATTTTGGTTTGTACAACTGTTTTTACAAACGGCAGCGTCTGTAGGGCACTAAATCGCAGCAACTAGAAGAAGAAGAAGACACCTCATCTGTCTTTTTGTAGGTTTCCTAACGACACTGAGAGGTATAGACCATCATGTTACTAAACTGTACCAACAGGTTTCGCTTGCAAACTATGTGTGTGTTGAAACTTCCTGTCAGATTAAAACTGTGTGCCGGACCGAGACTCGAACTCGGGACCTTTGCCTTTCGCTGGCAAGTGCTCTACCGACTGAACTACCCAAGCACGACTCACGGCCCGTCCTCACAGCTTTAATTCTGCCAGTACCTCGTCTCCTACCTTACAAACTGGTAGAGCACTTGCCCACGAAAGGCAAAGGTCCCGAGTTCGAGTCGCGGTCCGGCACACGGTTTTAATCTGCCAGGAAGTTTCATATCAGCGCACACTCCGCTGTAGAGCGAAAATTTCACTCTAGAAACATCGCCCAGGCTGTGGCTAAGCCATGTCTTTGTAATATCCTTTCCTCCAGGAGTACTAATTCTGCAAGGTTCGCAGGAGAGCTTCTGTGAAGTTTGGAAGGTAGGAGACGAGATACTCGCGGAATAAAAGCTGTGAGGACGGGGCATGAGTCGTGCTTGGGTAGCTCAGTTGGTAGAGCACTTGCTCGCGAAAGGCAAAGGTCCCGAGTTCGAGTCTCGGTCCGGCACAAAGTTTTAATCTGTCAGGAAGTTTCGTATCAGCGCACACTCCGATGTAGAGTGAAAATTTCATTCTATGTGTGTGTTAATGATTAATGTTCCGTTTTAGAAGCAGAAAATGACTCTTGAATAGCAGACAAGATCTTTTGAAAAAGAGCCAGCTTACCTTTATATATAATGTTAAGTATTGTTCACTACACTTCGAATAAAACCAGTTCATGAATGCAGACAATAATAAACGTATGTGGAATGCAGTAACCCACACTCTTTGACATCCCAAATAAGCCACCTCATCTGACGACGAGGAGGAAACTGCCACAAAGATTCGACAATTCGTCTAAGGCTGTAGAATAGTCCTATTGCAAGAAAGCAGCCATTTCAACTCTCCATATCTCAGTGCCACATTCATCTGAATCGTCAACACAGGCCTGCTCTGATGATGAAGTGGTTGGATTAAGTGCAACTATTTGTGTATTGCAGAAGCGTGTGAAGTGTCAGGATGTGCAGATCGCTAGACTTTGTGCTAAACTATTACGGGACAAGGAGAGTGGCTATCATTTTAAGTACAGACAGCAACAGAAACTGTGTCAGGAGGATCAAGTGAACAAGGACGAACTATTTTCGAAGACTATAATGTCCCGATATTTAAAAACAGATGCCCTTGAGTTTTTGTTAAGTCAGATTAACACGCCACTGAAGGAGAAATGTGCTGCAAGCTGGAAAGAGGAAAATAAGCTGTTTGCTCTAAATTTAATATATTGCAGCATTCAGGTATAGAGATTTCGTCAGAATGTTTTATGCTTCCATCAGTGCGTACATTACAAAGGTATGTGGAAGGCATACAAGTAAAATATGAGTAATTGACAATATATTCCACCTTTTAAAGCAGAAAGTACAACATTTTTCCGACACAGATAAACTAGTGAATATCTCATTGGATGAAATGTCTCTAATGTCAAATTTAACATATGACTGCATTTCTGACAGTGTTATTGTCTTTGAGAACCTTGAATTTACATGTACTGCACATTTCTCCCACTATTTGGCTGTTGTTAGTCCCACTTAGAATAATATAAACATGAAGGTCGTACTATTGGCAACAGGTGACAATGACTAAAACACAGTAGGCCTACGGGATGACAAATGGGGCGTCGATCCCTTTTGCATGTAGAGGTACATGTCTGTGCTTGTTATGTGTGAATCTATGTGTTTCTGTTCCTCTGATATCAACGCGGTAAGCTGTAGTTCTATCCAAAGTCACAAGTGTTTCTACACAAAAGTGTTGTAGCTAGCCACTGGATTCGTGATTTTTATCCCAACTTGCACTTATTTTGGAATCATTTTTAGAAACATCTACATCTCCTGATAGTACACAAACTCTTGAGGTAAGAAAATAATTCAAATATTTTGTAAATCTTGTAGGAAAGGGATGCAAAACAAACGGTATGCTTACAACGCTTCCGACGTTCTCCTTTGTCGCCGCTTGAAGCGCTAGTGTCGCTCCAGCTGTCAAACGGTAAAACCCTGTAACAGCAGGGAGTGTCGCTACTCTTAAGGCCCGTTTACTCTGGGGAAGCATCTTGCAACATTGTGGCATGCTACAGAAATGTGACATGCGTCGTCTTGTACTATGCTACAAAAGGCAACATCTTGCGACCCATGTTGCATGCGGCAGGTTAATTTATATTAAAGCAACAATGATAATCTAAATCTGAACGAATGATCATGTACTTGGTTTCAGTGATGCTACTGTAACTGTTATTTGTAATAAGTGTACAAAATTGAAAGTTATCAATTCCATTCCTTTCCTGTGAACGAAAAGAGTAAAGATAATCTGACTATTCCTAAAAAGGATACAGAAATTAGCATTCATATTGGTGATGGACAGGTACATGATAATCATGCTCAGTTATACAATAGTTTTAAAATTGTTCAAGCAGAAGGAGCAGATTACTCAACACATGGTGAAAAATCCAATAAAAACGTGATTGATAATTAAGTAATGTTGTTGTGGTCTTCAGTCCTGAGACTGGTTTGATGCAGCTCTCCATGCTACTCTATCCTGTGCAAGCTTCTTCATCTCCCAGTACCTACTGCAACCTACATCCTTCTGAATCTGCTTAGTGTATTCATCTCTTGGTCTCCCCCTACGATTTTTACCCTCCACGCTGCCCTCCAATACTAAATTGGTGATCCCTTGATGCCTCAGAAAATGTCCTACCAACTGATCACTTCTTCTGGTCAAGTTCTGCCACAAACTTCTCTTCTCCCCAATCCTATTCAATACCTCCTCATTAGTTATGTGATCTACCCATCTAATCTTCAGCATTCTTCTGTAGCACCACATTTCGAAAGCTTCTATTCTCCTCTTGTCCAAACTATTTACCATCCATGTTTCACTTCCATACATGGCTACACTCCATACAAATACTTTCAGAAATGACTTCCTGACACTTAAATCTAAACTCGATGTTAACAAATTACTCTTCTTGAGAAACGCTTTCCTTGCCATTGCCAGTCTACATTTTATATCCTCTCTACTTTGACCATCATCGGTTATTTTACTCCCTAAATAGCAAAACTCCTTTACTACTATAAGTGTCTCATTTCCTAATCTAATACCCTCAACATCACACGACTTAATTCGACTACATTCCATTATTCTCGTCTTCATTTTGTTGATGTCCAACTTATATCCTCCCTTCAAAACACCATCCATTCCGTTCAACTGCTCTTCCAAGTCCTTTGCTGTCTCTGACAGAATTACAATGTCATCGGCGAACCTCAAAGTTTTTATTTCTTCTCCATGGATTTTAATACCTACTCCAAATTGTTCTTTTGTTTCCTTTACTGCTTGCTCAATATACAGATTGAATAACATTGGGGAGAGGCTACAACCCTGTCTCACTCCCTTCCCAACCACTGCTTCCCTTTCATGTCCGTCGACTCTAATAACTGCCATCTGGTTTCTGTACAAATTGTAAATAGCCTTTCGCTCCCTGTATTTTACCCCTGCCACCTTTAGAATTTACAAGAGAGTATTCCAGTCAACATTGTCAAAAGCTTTCTCTAAGTCTACAAATGCTAGAAACGTAGGTTTGCCTTTCCTTAACCTTTCTTCTAAGATAAGTCGTAAGGTCAGTATTGCCTTACGTGTTCCAGTATTTCTACGGGATCCAAACTCATCTTCCCCGAGGTCGGCTTTTACTAGTTTTTCCATTCGTCTGTAAAGAATTCGTGTTAGTATTTTGCAGCTGTGGCTTATTAAACTGATTGTTTGGTAATTTTCACATTTGTCAACACCTGCTTTCTTTGGGATTGGAATTATTATATTCTTCTTGAAGTCTGAGGGTATTTCGTCTGTTTCATACATCTTGCTCACCAGATGGTAGAGTTTAGTAAGAACTGGTTGTTGTCTACTCCCGGGGCCTTGTTTCGACTCAGGTCTTTCAGAGCTCTGTCAAACTCTTCACGCATTGTCGTATCTCCCATTTCATCTTCATCTATATCCTCTTCCATTTCCGTAATATTGTCCTCAAGTACATCGCCCTTCTATAGACGCTCTATATACCCCTTCCACCTTTCTGCTTTCCCTTCTTTGCTTAGAACTGGGTTTCCATCTGAGCTCTTGATGTTCATACAAGTGGTTCTCTTATCTCCAAAGGTCTCTTTAATTTTCCTGTAGGCAGTACCTATCTTACCCCTAGTGAGATAAGCCCCTACATCCTTACATTTGTCCTCTAGCCATCCCTGCTTAGCCGTTTTGCACTTCCTGTCGATCTATCTCATACCTTTTAGTATCTCCAGGGTTCTTCCATGTATACAACCTTCTATCATGATTCTTAAACCAAGTGTAAGCTATGATTAAGTTGTGCTCTGTGCAAAATTCTACCAGGCGTCTTCCTCTTTCATTTCTTAGCCCCAATCCATATTCACTTACTATGTTACCTTCTCTCCCTTCTCCTACACTCGAATTCCAGTCACCCATGACTATTAAATTTTCGTCTCCCTTCACAATCTGAATAATTTCTTTTATTTCATCATATATTTCTTCAATTCCTTCGTCATCTGCAGAGCTAGTTGGCATATAAACTTGTACTACTGTAGTAGGTGTGGGCTTCGTATCTATCTTGGCCACTATAATGCGTTCACTATGCTGTTCGTAGTAGCTTACCCGCATTCCTATTTTACTATTCATTATCAAAACCTACTCCTGCATTACCCCTATTTGACTTTGTGTTTATAACCCTGTAGTCACCTGACCAGAAGTCTTGTTCCTCCTTCCACCGAACTTCACTAATTCCCACTATATCTAACTTCAACCTATCCATTTCCCTTTTTATTTTTCTGACCTACCTGCCCGATTAAGGGATCTGACATTCCACGCTCCGATCAATAGAACGCCAGTTTTCTTTCTCCTGATAACGACATCCTCTTGAGTAGTCCCCGACTGGAGATCCTAATGGGGGCCTATTTTACCTCCGGAATATTTTACCCAAGAGGACGCCATCATCATTTAATCATACAGTAAAGCTGTACGCCCTCGGGAAAAATTACGGCTGTAGTTTCCCCTTGCTTTCAGCCATTCGCAGTACCAGCACAGCAAGGCCGTTTTGGTTATTGTTACAAGGCCTGATCAGTCAATCATCCAGACTGTTGCCCTTGCAACTACTGAAAAGGCTGCTGCCCCTCTTCAGGAACCACAAGTTTGTCTGGCCTCTCAACAGATACCCCTCCATTGTGGTTGTACCTACGGTACGACTATCTGTATCACTGAGGCACGCAAGCCTCCCCACCATTGGCAAGGTCCATGGTTCATGTAATATGTAATGTGTAATATGCAATTATTTGCACTGTAACAATAAAAAACGGAAATAATGTTTTATCTATAATTCTACATCCATTTATTTCATCATCAGTTTTGTAACATTTGACATGATATATTGTTGATAAAATAAGCATGGAAGGACATCTAGATCACAATGGCAAATTAAGAAGCAAGAAAAATAGTGTACTTCATCTGATTAACTTACACAGTGGAATTTTTTAAGATTATAACATAGAAGTTATGTTGTATGATGATATTACTGTATATTTCATGTGGTGTTCAAGTGCAAATGACTGTATTCTTAGATGGACTGATTATAATGATGCAGGAGTTAAAATAAAAAACAGTCTTAGAAAAAAAGGTAAAATTGTAGTTGAAAATACGAAAATTCGAACACCAATTGTTAAATACGAACATAATTCGAGAAAAAAAGCTGAAAAATTATAAATATCGATATCATTCAATAAAGTACAAACCGCAGACGCTACTCGATTAAAGTATAAGAAAAAAATTTGAAACAAGTATCACAAATTATTATAATTTGATTGAATTTTATATGCCTTCTTCTGTTTTTGTTGCATTTCAAATTAATCCTAAAATAACCCTTGATAATTTTGGAACAGATTGTTGTATCTATCTCATTAATATGACACGTTGAAAAAACTCCTATAAAAATGTGTGCAGCTCCTAATGATTACATACAAAATGATACAAAACCTAGAAAATTATGTATGGTAAGAAAAATCTCACATATGAAATGAAAATTATTAACTTTATCCATCTACATTACCTAATGAAATTTCATTTTATATTAGTGGTACTCCACAGGCTGAGCCTCCACATATCCATAAAATTTCTTCTGTTTTTGAATCACATGAGATGGTGTCATCTTCAAAAATTAATACCTTAAATTAATGTAACACAATGTGATATGTATTTTTATTTGATGATCAATATTTAACAGTTCGTAATCTTTACAATGAAATCTTTATATGGAAAAAGTTTTACTTTTGTAGCACGTGTTAAATATACTAACCAACTCTTCATCATCATCATCATCATCATCATTTAAGACTGATTATGCCTTTCAGCGTTCAGTCTGGAGCATAGCCCCCCTTATACTGTTCCTCCATGATCCCCTATTCAGTGCTAAAATTGGCGCCTCTTCTGATGTTATACCTATTACTTCAAAATCATTCTTAACCGAATCCAGGTACCTTCTCCTCGGTCTGCCCCGACTCCTCCTACCCTCTACTGCTGAATCCATGAGTCTCTTGGGTAACCTTACTTCTCCCATGCGTGTAACATGACCCCACCATCTAAGCCTGTTCGCCCTGACTGCTACATCTATAGATTTCATTCCCAGTTTTTCTTTGATTTCCTCATTGTGAACACCCTCCTGCCATTGTTCCCATCTACTAGTACCTGCAATCATCCTAGCTACTTTCATATCCGTAACCTCAACCTTGTTGATAAGGTAACCTGAATCCACCCAGCTTTCGCTCCCATACAACAAAGTTGGTCGAAAGATTGAACGGTGCACAGATAACTTAGTCTTGGTACTGACTTCCTTCTTGCAGAAGAGAGTAGATCGTAGCTGAGCGCTCACTGCATTAGCTTTGCTACTCCTCGCTTCCAGTTCTTTCACTATGTTGCTATCCTGTGAGAATATGCATCCTAAGTACTTGAAACCGTCCACCTGTTCTAACTTTGTTCCTCGTATTTGGCACTCAATCCGTTTATATTTCTTTCCCACTGACATTACTTTCGTTTTGGAGATGCTAATCTTCATACCATAGTCCTTACATTTCTGATCTAGCTCTGAAATATTACTTTGCAAACTTTCAATCGAATCTGCCATCACAACTAAGTCATCCGCATACGCAATACTGCTTATTTTGTGTTCACATGTCTTAATCTCACCCAGCCAGTCTATTGTTTTCAACATA
The DNA here is from genome assembly GCF_023864275.1 of Schistocerca cancellata. Taxonomy (NCBI): domain Eukaryota; kingdom Metazoa; phylum Arthropoda; class Insecta; order Orthoptera; family Acrididae; genus Schistocerca; species Schistocerca cancellata. The sequence continues at coordinate 827,732,087 of NC_064629.1, forward strand.
TGATCCATAAATAATATGAACAACAATGGGGACAGGTTGCAGCCTTGTCTTACCCCTGAAACTACTCTGAACCATGAACTCAATTTACCGTCAACTCTAACTGCTGCGTGACTATCCATGTAAAGACCTTTAATTGCTTGCAAAAGTTTGCCTCCTATTCCATAATCTTGTAGAACAGACAATAACTTCCTCCTAGGAACCCAGTCATATGCCTTTTCTAGATCTATAAAGCATAGATACAATTCCCTGTTCCACTCATAACACTTCTCCATTATTTGCCGTAAGCTAAATATCTGGTCCTGACAACCTCTAAGAGGCCTAAACCCACACTGATTTTCATCCAATTGGTCCTCAACTAATACTCGCACTTTCCTTTCAACAATACCTGGGAAGATTTTACCCACAACACTGATTAAAGAGATACCTCTGTAGTTGTTACAATCTTTTCTGTTTCCATGTTTAAAGATTGGTGTGATTACTGCTTTTGTCCAGTCTGATGGAACCTGTCCCGACTCCCAGGCCATTTCAATTATCCCGTGTAGCCATTTAAGACCTGACATTCCACTGTATTTGATGAGTTCCGACTTAATTTCATCCACCCCAGCCGCTTTATTGCACTGCAATCTATTGACCATTTTTTCCACTTCCTCAAATGTGATCCTATTTCCATCATCATTCCTATCCCATTCTACCTCGAAAGCTGAAACATTACTGATCGCATTTTCACCTACATTCAGCAACTCTTCAAAATATTCCCTCCATCTGCCCAAGGCATCCACAGGATTCACCAGCAGTTTTCCTGACCTGTCCAAAATACTTGTCATTTCCTTCTTACCTCCCTTTCGAAGACTGCTAATTACACTCCAGAATGGTTTTGCAGCAGTTTGACCCATAGTCTCCAACCTGTTTCCAAAGTCTTCCCAAGATTTCTTCTTCGATGCTGCAATCATCTGTTTGGCTTTGTTTCTTTCTTCAACATAACTTTCTCTGTCTACCTGGGTTCTGGTATGTAGCCTTTTTGATACGCCTTCTTTTTCCTTTTACAGGCTGCCTTGACTGTGTCATTCCACCAAGCTGTTTGCTTCATCCTACTTTTACACACTACTGTTCCAAGACATTCTTTAGCCATTTCTAGTACTGTGTCCCTGTACCTTGTCCATTCCTTTTCCAATGACTGTATTTGACTACATTCAACTAACTGGTACCTTTCTGAGATCGCTGTTATGTACTTGTGCCTGATTTCCTTATCCTGAAGTTTCTCCACTCTTATCCTCCTACATATGGACCTGACCTCCTGCACTTTCGGCCTCACAATCCCAATTTCACTGCAGATTAAATAATGATCAGTGTCATCAAAGAATCCCCTGAATACACGTGTGTCCCTCACATCCTTCCTGAATTCCTGATCTGTTATTATATAGTCAATGACAGATCTGGTTCCCCTACCTTCCCAAGTATACCGGTGAATGTTCTTATGTTTAAAAAAGGAGTTTGTGATTACTAAGCCCATACTGGTACAGAAATCCAAGAGTTGTTTCCCGTTCCTGTTGGCCTCCATATCCTCTCCAAATTTACCCATAACCTTTTCATACCCTTCTGCTCGATTTCCAATCCTGGCGTTAAAATCACCCATGAGCAGAACACTATCCTTGTCCTTTACTCTAACAACTACATCACTGAGTGCCTCATAAAAACTATCCATCTTATCAACTCTTCAATAAATCCTTTTTATTTGTTTTCAACATAAACATATCTACACCTTCATTATCCATTTTACAAAAATGCATTAAATGCTTATCAAAATATTTAGATATATATTTGGTTGTTATGCGAGTGTGACTGGTTAGGATAGCGATAGTAACATTTTTTACCATCACACCACCACTGTGTACAATTTTGACAAAAGCCTGATTGATCATAATCAGGTAGGCCAGGTAGATTAATCACAATTGGTTTTTCAAACCTCATCATTTAATTAGGTATTATCTGATTCCAGATTTTCATATAAATATGTTATTTATCTAAACTGATTCTTACTTTTTCTACAAGCTACTTCAATATTTATTTTAGAGTTATACTTTCCATACAGTCTTACTAAATTTATAATATGCATTCGAAAATCTTACATAATATTTCAACATTTGTTGTACATATTACATTTGTAATCACTAGCTGCATTAATTTATTTTCATGAATACACTAAAATGAGATTACCATTTTGTGAACGAGTTATGCACATGCATTTATAGGATTTGTTAATTTACATCAAAATTGGTTAAAATGCCTTATAATTGTATAAAAGTGTAAGTTGACAGTGGAACATACATTTTCCCTCTACTTATATAAAAAATCATTATATTAGGAGATTCAATATAATTTAACGTTGTTCAAGCTCAAAATTGGGTCATATTTCAAACTGATAGCTAAATTTCCACATTTCCAACTATAATTTTATATTATTTTGATTTTGCAAGTTTTATTTGGACTCTAGCATCATTAAAATGAGGCAATCGGAATTTAACGTCATTTGAACTTGAACTTCAAGTAAAAAATATAACTAAGCCTCCTTCCCACATTACTTATTTAAAATATTTAAAAATCCAACAAAAATCTCAAGTTAATATAATAATCCATTTGATGCTCCTTATTTTATCATTATTAAAGATGTCCTAACGCACACATTTTATCAGCAAGAGATAGAGGTAAATGTAATGAAACTGATGTTGAAATAAAAGGATGTTCTAGCCTAGATAAATCATTATTTCTTTCCTTGATAGTTACAAAATCCGGTGGTTTTGTTACATGGGTATCAATTAATTTCTGCTTAGATCTTCCCTCATATGTTGGATTATCTGCTTCATCAGCTGTAATAATTTTAAAATTTATGTACAGTTGAATATGATTTGAATAGAAGCACCCATGACTAATATCAATGTTAACGCCTACTTTCTTATCAGGAAAAATTTATACTATCATGATTTTTCTCATGCACTGCAAAACAATAAAACTGATATCTTGAAATCCTGTTCATTTATAAAGATTAAAATTTATTAATTCAATCCTAAAATAACTGTTACAATTATTAGCATTGAAGTCAATCAAAATATCATTTTCAGCATTAATTTTTACTTCTAAATTATGAATTATAACATGAATTGGAATAAATAAAATATTAATTGTTTCATAATTATAGGCACACCTAATTTAACATTGGTCTTCAATGTTACTAGTTTCATGGTCAAAAGAATCACCATTTTTCAAAGATTCCATCAGCTAAATTGAAACTAATTTTCATTAAATGATATGGTATAGTTTTCTAATGTAATATCTAATAATAATTTTACTAACTTCATTAATTTGATTAGTAAATTGTAACACACTTTGAATTGTATCTTTTAAGTCCTTATAAAATTTAATATGACTATCAATAGTAAATATATTTAAATTTTCATCTGCTTCAGTATAAATACCAAATAATTTGTGTTAATTAATTTTTCAGCTGTTTTTAAACTACATTGATCTACAGGATTTGTTACTGTTCCTCCTTCATAATACAGTTGAATATTTTTTGACATAATATTTGGAATTAATAATGTCGAATAAAAATAATGAGTGCAACATATTTATAACCATAACTTATGGGTACAGTTGATCTTTCCTTGGGAACTGGTGAATTACCACTTAATTTAAATAACTGACTCATTTAGAACTAATAAATTGTTACTAATTCAATTGAAAAATGATTGGGATCCAGGAATAAAAATTTAGAAGAAGAAATTGTAAAATAAACATATAAAACCTATACCTAATTCAGGTTAATGCAAATAACTGTTCTAAACAGAATTGGAAAAATAACATAAAAAAGATCACTAATTACATTTTAGCTATAAGACAGTTCAAATAAGACAATATCAATAATTTATATTTTGATTCTAAAAGAAATTACCTACAATATATAGAAACGTCTAAATTTTAAACAGCATATTGGTACTCTTTAAAAAAAAACTGAAATTGCAGCAACAGATAAGGGTTCGAAACGATACAGTTGTTTTGTTTCGTGATTTCATTCTTGAAAATAAGGATGGAATGAAAAATTATTTTACCAGAAACAGACAAAAAAGAATAGACTGCTTTTATTTGCATCACACATATCCGATACTAGCTACAGAATTGATCAAAGATAACCTCAATTTTTAAAATACATCAAGACAAAATGAGAGAAGTTTAAGTCATATTTACAAATGTTGGTGGAAATTTAATTTTTAATGATTTTAATGAAAAATGTAGTAAATGTTGGAGTGAGAGAGCTTCGAATTTTTTACAACACATACAACTATAAAAATTCATGTTCGAAAATATCAAAGTAAGAAAACAAATTTCCACAGAAGGAACTAATTTTCCATCTTAGTTAAATGATCTTACAAAAGGGACATGAAAAACCTATTAATATAACTAAATGTTAATTTTTGGGACATTATTTTGAAAGTAAAATTTAAGAATAATTTTTTAAAGATATACATTAGAAATGAATCTTAAATAGAAACATAGATGTTGAACTTTAAACATATATGTTGAACATAACCATTAAACATGACCATTAGACATAAATATTAAACATCTTATACATATACCCAGATGTTAAAATAATACATTACTAATTTTTATATTCTAATTAAATGTTAGCAAAATACAATCTGATAATTACTTCATTCTGTTTTGAAGCTGTTAAATAATTTACATGCAATAGAAAATGTAGGAGAATCAAAAGAAGAATTTAAAAAATAGAAAAAACAACAGAGAACAGAATATGAGAATTTTAAAAGAGAACATCAGCCTGTTTGCGATATAACATAAAAAGATAAATAAGGAATTCAAGATAAAGCTATTGAAGAAAATGAAGAAGCTGAAAAACAAAGTTATTACTTATTGCAGCGAATCTTATGCAGTATTTATGAAAATTTGAAGATGTACCACCAAGTGATTCTATATTAAGCAAATCAGAAATACAAGACATATTAAATTAATATGAAGAAAAATTGAAAGGAATAAAGTGTAAATATGAATAAGGTAACAAATGTTGAAATTTGTTAACGATAGATAAGGTACAGTTTTTTGAGTGGGAGCTGTTAATATGTTTAAAAATATTGGTACCTTACCTGTAAAATTTCATGTATGTAAATAAATTATTGACTAAAGAGAATACGTTGGTAGAGATGGATTCATGAATCTTTTAACTATAACATATACTATATGGGGGGAGGGGTTTATTACCTATTGGGAGCTCCAACGTTAGATGGATGATGGAGCCCCTTAGGGAAATAGTGGAAATGTCGGGGAAGAAGGCCAGTGTTCACTCTGTCTGCTTGCCGGGCGGTCTCATCCGAGATGTGGAGGAGACCCTACTGGTGGCGATAGAAAGCACTGGGTGCACCTGACTGTAGATCGTTGCTCATGTCGACGCCAATGACGCCTGCCGTCTGGGTTCAGAGGTCATCCTCAGTTTGTATAGGCGGTTGGCGGAGTTGGTGAAGGCGGAAAGCCTCGCTCGCGGGGTGGAATCTGAGCTAACTATTTGTAGTATCGTTCCCAGAACCGATCGCGGTCCTCTGGTTTGGAGCTGAGTGGAAGGCTTAAACCTGAGGCTCAGACGATTCTGCAGAGATCTGCGTTGCAATTTTCTTGACCTCCGCTATCAGGTGGAGAAATGTAGGGTCCCCCTGAAAAGGTTAGGCGTACACTACACGCCGGAAGCGGCTACAAGGGTAGCAGAGTATGTGTGGTGTGCACATGTGGGTTTTTTAGGTTAGAGAATTCCCTCCCTTGGCCCGACAAGACGCCTCCTGAGACGCGGCAAGGTAGGAGTAGGCAAAATGCAACAGGGAATAACAACATTAATGTGCTAATAGTAAACTGCAGGAGTGTCTATAGAAAGGTCCCAGATCTGCTCTCATTAATAAACGGTCACAACGCCCATATAGTACTAGGGACAGAAAGTTGGCTGAAACCAGACGTAAACAGTAATGAAATCCTAAACTCAGATTGGAATGTATACCGCAGAGACAGGCTCAACAGTGAAGGAAGAGGCGTGTTTATAGCGATAAGAACTGCAATAGTATCGAAGGAAATAGATGGAGATCCGAAATGTGAAATAATTTGGGCGAAGGTCACGGTTAAAGCAGGCTCAGACATGGTAATTGGATGACTCTATAGACCCCCTGGCTCAGCAGCTGTTGTGGCTGAGCACCTGAAGGATAATTTGGAAAATATTTCGAGTAGATTTCCCCACCACGTTATAGTTCTGGGTGGAGATTTTAATTTGCCGGATATAGACTGGGAGACTCAAACGTTCATAACAGGTGGCAGGGACAAAGAATCCAGTGAAATTTTTTAAAGTGCTTTACCTGAAAACTACCTTGAGCAGTTAAACAGAGAACCGACTTGTGGCGATAACCTATTAGACCTTCTGGTGACAAACAGACCCAAACTATTTGAAACAGTTAACGCGGAACAGGGAATCAGTGATCATAAAGCGGTTACTGCCTTGATGATTTCAGCCATAAATAGAATGTGCCAAGCAAGATCGTAAGAGATGGAAAAGAGCCACTGTGGTACCACAACCGAGTTAGAAAACTGCTGCGGAAGCAAAGGGAACTTCACAGCAAACATAAACATAGCCAAAGCCTTGCAGACAAACAAAAATTACGCAAAGAGAAATGTAGTGTGAGGAGGGCTATGCGAGAGGCGTTCAATGAATTCGAAAGTAAAGTTCTATGTATTGACTTGGCAGAAAATCCTAAGAAATTTTGGTGTTATGTGAAAGCGGTAGGTGGATATAAACAAAATGTCCAGACACTCTGTGACCAAAATGGTACTGAAACAGAGGATGACAGACTAAAGGCTGAACTACTAAATGTCTTTTTGCAAAGCTGTTTCACAGAGGAAGACTGCACTGTAGTTCCTTCTCTAGATTGTCACACAGATGACAAAATGGTAGATATCGAAATAGACGACAGAGGGATCGAGAAACAATAAAAATCGCTCAAAAGAGGAAAGGCCGCTTGACCTGATGGGATACCAGATCGATTTTACGCAGAGTACACGAAGGAACTTGCCCCCCTTCTTGCAGCGGTGTACCATAGGTCTCTAGAAGAGCGTAGCGTTCCAAAGGATTGGAAAAGGGCACAGGTCATCCCCGTTTTCAAGAAGGGACCTCGAACAGATGTGCAGAACTATAGACCTATATCTCTAACGTCGATTAGTTGTAGAATTTTGGAACACATATTATGTTCGAGTATATTGACTATTCTGGAGACTAGAAATCTACTCTGTAGGAATCAGCATGGGTTTCGAAAAAGACGGTCGTGTGAATCCCCAGCTCGCGCTATTCGTCCACGAGACTCAGAGGGCCATAGACACAGGTTCAAAGGTAGATGCCGTGTTTCTTGACTTCCGCAAGGCGTTCTATACAGTTACCCACAGTCGTTTAATGAACAAAGTGAGAGTATATGTACTATCAGACCAATTGTGTGATTGGGTTGAAGAGTTCCTAGACAACAGAACGCAGCATGTCATTCTCAATGGAGAGAAGTCTTCCGAAGTAAGAGTAATTTCAGGTGTGCCGCAAGGGAGTGTCATAGGACCGTTGCTATTCAAAAAATACATAAATGACCTTGTGGATGACATCGGAAGTTCACTGAGGCTTTTTGCAGATGATGCTGTGGTGTATCGAGAGGTTGTAACAATGGAAAATTGTACTGAAATGCAGGAGGATCTGCAGCGAATTGACTCATGATGCAGGGAATGGCAATTGAATCTCAATGTAGACAAGTGCAATGTGTTGCGAAAACATAGAAAGATAGTTCCCTTATCTTTTAGCTACAAAATAGCAGGTCAGAAACTGGAAGCAGTTAATTCCATAAATTATCTGGGAGTAGGCATTAGGAGTGATTTAAAATGGAATGACCATGTAAAATTAATCATCAGTAAAGCAGATGCCAGACTGAGATTCATTTGAAGAATCCTAAGGAAATGCAATCCAAAACCAAAGGAAGTAGGTTACAGTACACTTGTTCACCCACTGCTTGAATTCTGCTCACCGGTGTGGGATCCGTACCACGTAGGGTTGATAGAAGAGATAGAGAAGATCCAACGGAGAGCAGCGCGCTTCGTTACAGGATCATTTACTAATCGCGAAAGCATTACGGAGATGATAGATAAACTCCAGTGGAAGACTCTGCAGGAGAGACACTCAGTAGCTCGGTACAGGCTTTTGTCAAAGTTTCGAGAACATACCTTCACCATGGAGTCAAGCAGTATATTGCTCCCTCCTCCGTATATCTCGTGAGGAGACCACGAGAATAAAATCAGAGAGATTTGAGCCCACACAGAAGCATACCAACAATCCTTCTTTCCACGAACAATACGAGACTGGAATAGAAGGGAGAACTGATAGAGGTACTCAGAGTACCATCCACCACACACCGTCAGGTGGCTTGCAGAGTATGGATATAGATGTAGATGTATGGTAGAAGATACAGTTTCAAAATTTGTGTTTGTTCATTTTTCAAAATATAGAAATATATTGTTTGATTCAGGAGTACTATATTCTGAAAAAATGCAAATAAAATGAAGTCTAGTAATGGTATTAACACAATAATTTCGTAACTGAAATTCTTGGTTCATTTTCCAACATTAGCAGCAGATTCTTATGATGATAATTTAACAGGTGAAAGATTCACAAAAATCTACACGGTAAAACTAGTAGAATATGTGTGTATGAATTATGTAAGAAATGTAATCAACACATTAATGATAATTTTTTATGAACAATTAGGTGAAAATAAGAATTAACATAATGATAATTTTGGTATGTCTTAAATGTTAACTAGGAAGCCTAATGATTATATTATCAACAGTCCAAAAGGTATACATTAATTAATTAAATTTTGAACAATTTAAGCATGCATTTTGTAAATGTCAGAAATATGATAATGGTTTAGCAGCCCATGTTAATTAAGAAATTAGTTTTTAAATGCATCTTCCTTGCTATAATTGTTGTGGTCAAGGAACTGAACTTGAAAAGAGATTAGCTAGAGTAGGTCACATTATAAATCTGTTAGGTAGAGCATATAAAAAACATGATATTTGAAACACAAAAAATTTATTGGAATCTAGGCATGATGCAGGTAAACAACCTCATAAAATCACAAAAGAAACAATGCATCATTGTGAGAAAAATTAGGTGGAAGAACATTTAGAGCAGTAATGTATGGAAATAAAGAGATTAGGAAAACCAAAAGCTTAGTCAATTAAAATTAAACTCAATAATGAACAATCAAATAGTATTGATAATTTTGTAGTTGTTGCTCAAAAAAGAAAGACAGGTAAAATATTGGTGGAAATTTGCTTATTACATTACATGTGCCAGTTACACAAAAAATTGGATAATTAATGAAAAAAGCTGCCTTGGAGGTTTTTTACCTATTTTATCAGTAGAATTAATAGCTGTTGATTCATTATCTGGCGGAACAGCAGCCATTGCTAAATCAGATCATGAAAAAAAAATTAATGTTGAATTAGAAGACCAAAAAAGATATAATTTAACAACAGAAATGAAAATAATGGAATTAAAAATTCGAAAAGATAAATCAAAAATATTATAGATCTTTATCAAATTTTGAACTAGAAAATTTAGTCAAACAGTTGAAAACTAAAAATTTTTTTGTGTTTTATGATTGATAAATTTCATAATAAACCGAAGTTTTTTGTACCAACAATCATTAGATACTTCAAATCATATATGTAAACATTGGATTTGTTATTATAAAGGAATACAAAAATTGTATTTGATTCAGTTGGTTGCAATATGCCAAAATTGAGAGAGGACAACTTACTCTCTCACCTATTTTCCACATATGGAAAATTATTAACGATTTTATTACAACGTGATGCACCTTGAACGAGACTTGGAAAGTTAAAGACCAGAGCAGATGTTTTTAGAGCCTGGTAGTGTGACAAAAACATGAGGTATTTTTATGATTATTAGCTCGTAGAAACGGCATGTTGGGAGTTGAAAGGAATTGGCAGCCAGCCCATCCCTTACTAAATCTTGTTGGACAGACCCACAGCCATACATGGCAGACAGGGCAGACAGGACAGCTCCTCATCTAGACAGGTCTCCAGCAGAACAATACTGTGATACCTGCCGTTGCCCCAGCAGAAGGCCTGGGGTGAGGTGACAGTCAGAAGGAATGCGTCTACACAGTAAAGACATAAACCGGGCATTGTGTGCAGAGCCACACGTAATACAAATTCACAAGTTTTCATATTCGCCGAAAGTGCAAATAGGCCAGTGAGTCACACCCCTAGGCCGTCTTGGTTGTATAAGAAAAATCCGGTGTCTGAGAAATGTTTGGAGATAGAATCTTTATTACACCTCATAGCTAGGACTCACAAGATTGTATCTGTGCGCTTGTTTCCATGGGAAGCAACATGACACCAGAGAAAATCGCCTCTTCCCCCTCTATGAAAACTAAAAAAAGCCAATAATTGGCGGATTCTCTTTTTTCCAGAGATGCAGATTTCTTAACTCTTGTGCTGCTTTTGGCATGAGTTGGTGCTGTCATGTGGGAGGGGACATTTAGCGCCTCTAGAGCCCTGTGATTGGCTCAAGATGGGGTGATGGCGGTATCTTTCATACACTTTGCGGGAAAGCGGATTTTTTTTCTGGGCTCTGGTGCAGGACTTAGGTCTGGTAAGCACTTCTAGTCGAGGCTATGGCATGTGTATTTGGTACATGATACTTGTCCTGAGACTGACTTCACATGCGAGTAATTTATACTGCGGGGCCTGTTGTGAAGATCTTACTCTACCAACAGTGTGACTTCAAATGTCTCAGACTGCTCATTTTCTGAGGGTACACTTATTCGTTTTTGGTTTATCGGTCTTGACGTTTGATATCCTTGTGTGCTCTGTCATATAAGCGAGCCAAATTGGTCCTTGGTAAACCAGCGAACAGGTGTGTCACACACTGAAATCTACTGTAATTTCAAGGCTTTGGTAGAGAGTAAATTGCGATCCGTTTGCCTGATCGTTAGACAGTGAGATTTTTGCATTTCTTTCGTGACCACGATAGAGTCACAGGTGCTGCCTTCACGTCTCACCTCCGCCACACACATCTCGCCAGCTGCAGTTTACATCGTCACAGGGAGTAAACAGGGTAACGTATTGCCACTCAAGCATTGTCATGGCGTACAGATCTCAATCACCACTTGCTCTCAGCTGCAGCTATATAGAGAAACTTAAGTAGATTTGATCAATCAAAGTCTTCTCAGCGTCAGATCAATTCAGATTGCGTTATCCACACTTTTAGGGCAAGAGTTAAACCGTCTTTGCCAACCTAGGATCCTTGCCCTGTGTAGTCTTAAACCACCTGTTAATTGTTTACGATATTCAATCAATAACTTGTTTAGCATTATTTATCTCTCTTTTGGTTAAGAAAAATAAATGTTGCTTGAACACTAATATTATGCCAACACAATCAGTCCATTAACCATTCCCCACCAGCATTAACTTTCAGAAACTACTGATTAAATATTTAGGTGTAAATAAATTATATTAAAATATTGAAGGATTACAAGATCATTTGAATTCATATGTCATCATTTCTGTTTATTTGTGGTACAGCTGCTGGCAAATAATTATAAGTTTAACGATATTTTGAATCTAATTGATTTACATTTTGGGAGGTATAATAAACTTGCAAAGCGTTATAAAATAAAATTAAGAGAATAAGGGAATGTATGCAATCAAAAAATTTAGTTCAACAGTTTTGTATCGAACTGAGTAACATTTTTCAAGTAACAAAAATTGATACTGTATCCACCAGCAGAACATTAATGGATGTAAATAGTCCAGCTGACAAAAAAGATGCAGTTAATAAAAGGAACTTAGAAAGAGAATTTTATAATCCTTTTCCAAAATCTGAAGACAAAAGTATTCTAACTCAATTCTGTACTTAGTTAACTAAAACTCATTTTAAGGAAAAAATTCATCAGCCTCATAATGATAATTACATCACTATAACATATCTTAGTGGAGAGATTAATAAATTGAAAAGAGAATTAGAAATTTGTGCAAAAGATTTTGTTGGTGTACTAGAAAAAAAGTCACATTTTAATCAAAAAACTAAATCTTCATTTCTGTTAGGAAATGAGCAACAAATATATAATTGTAAAGGCTTTCGTGGCCACTTGTTGACAAACTGCCTATTGGCTTCTGTCTCGGGTTCTTTGGCCGACGTTCATCTAATGATTTTTCTGACGTTTCGCCAGCACGAGTGGCTGGCATTGTCAAAGCTTCACCCTCCATTGCCGGTGGTGAACTGGAGGCGAGCTCGCGGCCGCAGACTATATGTACCTGGCGCGCCAACGTCCGAGGGCTTCTCCGCGGTCATTTCCGGTGCGGTTCTCCTCTTGCTACCTGCGATGGTCGTTCGCTGCAGTACGGGAAGCCAGGATCCGTTTACCTTAAGGCTTTCCTCTTTCTTGTTGAAACTGTTCGCGTGTTTTTGGATTTCTACACCTTAGTGCTTCTCTACAGCCAGAACTTCCGTGTCGGAGAATTTTATTACGTGGTCGGTCTCATTCAGTGCGTGCTCTGCCACGGCCGATTTCTCCACCTGCCCCAACCTGGAATGTCGCTTATGCTCTTTGATCCTGGTGTTAATGGATCGTCCAGTCATTCAGACATAAACTTTTCCGCATGTGCAAGGTATACGGTATATTCCCGACATTGCAAGTGGGTCTCTTTTCTCCTTCGCCGATCTAAGACACTCTTTGACCTTCCTTGTCGGTTTGAAAATCGTTTTTACGCCGTGTTTGCGCAATATAGGCCGATTCTGTCCGTCACTCTGGGAATGTATGGCAGAAAGGCCGTACCCGACATTTCTTTTTCTGGTTCCTTACTTCGCCGAGTGTTTGGCTCTGTTACACGTCTAATGTAATTTGTGGAGTACCCATTGCTCCTCAGAACAGTTTCCAGGTGTTGCATTTCTCGTTTGAGGTGTTGAGGCTCACATATTCGTCCTGCTCTCGTTACGAGCGTACTAATCATGCCTCTTTTCTGGCTCGGGTGGTGGTTTGACAGTTTGTGCAGGTATCGGTCCGTGTGTGTCGGTTTTCGATACACGCTGTGTCCCAGGTTTTCGCCGTCCCTTGTGACCAGCACATCTAGAAATGGCAGTTTCTTGTCCTTTTCTACTTCCATGGTAAATGTTATGTTGGCATGGAGGCTGTTCAAGTGTCTCAGGAATTCACCGAGCTGTTCTTCACCATGGCTCCACACCACGAAAGTATCATCGACGTACCTGTACCACACCTTAGGTTTGCAAGTCGCCGAGTCCAGTGCCTGTGCTTCGAATTGTTCCATGAAGAAGTTGGCCACCACTGGACTGAGAGGACTACCCATGGCGACGCCTTCCATCTGTTCGTAGAAATCGCCATGTTGTTTCGTTATTTACGAAAGTGCCACTCAGCGACGCTCTGGAGCATATCGGTTCCATGTTCCCGCAAGACATTAAAAAGCTCTTCCATGCATGTCTCACCACGAGCTATTTCACGTGGAATGGCGATTTCTACGAACAGCTGGAAGGCGTCGCCATGGGTAGTCCTCTCAGTCCAGTGGTGGCCAACTTCTTCATGGAACAATTCGAAGCACAGGCACTGGACTCGGCGACTTGCAAACCTAAGGTGTGGTACAGGTACGTCGATGATACTTTCGTGGTGTGGAGCCATGGTGAAGAACAGCTCGATGAATTCCTGAGACACTTGAACAGCCTCCATGCCAACATAACATTTACCATGGAAGTAGGAAAGGACAAGAAACTGCCATTTCTAGATGTGCTGGTCACAAGGGACGGCGAAAACCTGGGATACAGCGTGTATCGAAAACCGACACACACGGACCGATACCTGCACAAACTGTCAAACCACCACCCGAGCCAGAAAAGAGGCATGATTAGTACGCTCGTAACGAGAGCAGGACGAATATGTGAGCCTCAACACCTCAAACGAGAAATGCAACACCTGGAAACTGTTCTGAGGAGCAATGGGTACTCCACAAATTACATTAGACGTGTAACAGAGCCAAACACTCGGCGAAGTAAGGAACCAGAAAAAGAAATGTCGGGTACGGCCTTTCTGCCATACATTCCCAGAGTGACGGACAGAATCGGCCTATATTGCGCAAACACGGCGTAAAGACGATTTTCAAACCGACAAGGAAGGTCAAAGAGTGTCTTAGATCGGCGAAGGAGAAAAGAGACCCACTTGCAATGTCGGGAATATACCGTATACCTTGCACATGCAGAAAAGTTTATGTCTGAATGACTGGACGATCCATTAACACCAGGATCAAAGAGCATAAGCGACATTGCAGGTTGGGGCAGGTGGAGAAATCGGCCGTGGCAGAGCACGCACTGAATGAGACCGACCACGTAATAAAATTCGCCGTCACGGAAGTTCTGGCTGTAGAGAAGCACTAAGGTGTAGAAATCCAAAAACACGCGAACAGTTTCAACAAGAAAGAGGAAAGCCTTAAGGTAAACGGATCCTGGCTTCCCGTACTGCACCGAAAGACCGTCGCAGGTAGCAAGAGGAGAAACGCACCGGAAATGACCGCGGAGAAGCCCTCGGACGTTGGCGCGCCAGGTACATATAGTCTGCGGCCGCGAGCTCGCCTCCAGTTCACCACCGGCAATGGAGGGTGAAGCTTTGACAATGCCAGCCACTCGTGCTGCGAAACGTCAGAAAAATCATTAGATGAACGTCGGCCAAAGAACCCGAGACAGAAGCCAATAGGCAGTTTGTCAGATATATAATTTTTAGTATGATTTTATGCTGAATAAATATTTGTCACAGGTAAAAATACAACCAAACATTTAACATTTATTAATTTTGATATTACATTAAGTGTAAATGATACTCAGTATGAAGTAAATATTAAGACACAATCAATAATAGTGAATAAATGAAATTTTTAACAGTAAAATAAAAAATTCAGTTAAAACAGTAGCATGTGATCTAAAAAAGTTATTTTGTCAATTTTGTGTTTCAAGTGTAAGAACTTTCTTCAACTCATCACCATCAAAGAAAAATAAGTAAAGATGGAAGTCAGAGGATTGAAGGAATTTGTGTGGTATGTAGAACTTAAAAATGTGAATGTTTTAAAAAAATTTTATACGTCTGTGACGAAATAATTAATAAGTTACATATGTCAATAAGGAAAATGTCTAGTACAAGAAATGTTCTGTCATTTGAGTTAGACAATTATTGGAGCAGATTTAGTAGAAATGGATACTTGTAAATTATAAGGAACATCAAAAATAAATAATGTATACAAATATGTATTAATTATAGCTGATGTTATTATTTTAAAATTCACCTGGAGTATTCCAGTTAAAGATAAAACAGGTATAAATGTTTCAGGAGGTTTTGAAGAAATGTTAGTAACAAAAGCTATGAGAGATCTAACAACAGATAGTGGAAATGCCTTCCTTAAAGAAGATTTTCAAGAACTTATGAAAAAATATAACATTAACATTATTGAAATTTTGTAAGTTTAAAACATCTGTTGTTAACATATTCCATAAAACACTAAAAGAAATAAAATGTGAAAAACTGTCTGTTCAAGTTCATTACAGTTGGGTTGATTTTGCTGTAAAATTGAATGATGATTATTGTAATATTAAAGTTTCAATTCGAAAAATTGAACAAAAAGATGTAAACAAATCTAATTAAAATCAGAATAAAATTGTATCTAACGATTATAAACCCAAATTTAAAATAAGGGTTAAGCAAACTGAAAAGAATTTTTGACAAACTGGTTGACAGAAAATTTTGAAATATAGGATGTTATATGTTCGGATTCAGGTACTTACAACCTGAAAGATTAAGAAGGTAATTGTTATTTGAAATAACTTCAAGAACCAAATTTCTGGATGTAGATATATCCTAAAAAAGATATTGAAACAAAAGAGGATAAAATAAATCTTAAAAGGTTAGGATTCGGCAATTGATATAATACTTGGATAAATGAATATAAAATTATTGTATAAGAATTTATTAACATAATATGGATGCATTCTCAACAAAGGAATTTGCACTCTCACCTTTTCTATGTGTTTGTTATCTTGATGGCGATGATATATCTACATTCATAAATCAACTGACCTATAATTGTTTCAATTATTTATGTAATCTGAATCATGATGAAATTTTTATTGTTTGTTACTATCACAAGTGGCGGACTAAAATACATATTTAATTTTATCCCAAAGTATTTCTTTACTAAAATTGCATACTTGCACCTTCCTATCCATTGTTTGCTCTATCACATCAATGTTGTTCAAAATCTTTTTTGATGTTCTTTCCTGTGTCAGGATAAATTGACTAACAATATTTTATTGTTTGTTTTATTTCTTCATCACTGAGGTTACCTAACACAATTGTATCAATTATCCTGATGCTAACATTAGTTGTAAGTTCTTGAGCGACAATAAGTGACTGAATATATTTTTCTGGTGTTAGAAGATTCTCACATAATGTGTTTTATGATTCATCAATATTTAATTCATATTTCTTTAGCATTAAATTACTTTCACCATCAACAGAGCAATCTAAATAATGTTTAATGCCATCAAATTTCAAGTTGTATATGTCTTTACCTCCAAATATTTTAAAATGTTTAAAAGCAGATTTAAATTTTTCTTCAAATATGTAATAATTGATACATTCTTTCCTATATACACCATAAAATTTATTACCTGTGTATTCACCAGTATCATAATAGATAATTCGATATAATTAATTTTATGGTTATAACAGTAGTAAGTATGATGCAATTATATAGAACATGCCATTATACTCTATTCTAGCTTTTAATCCTCTGTTTTTCTGCTCATAGTATTACAGCAAGTTACAGTTTTTGCTCTTCATGAAAAAATTTGCTTCACTTATGAATTACAAATAACGATCGTTCGTATAATTATTTGGACCAGAGTGTTGCTATTGACAACAACAGACTTTCTTTTGGTTTTTTCGAAATGAAACTAGTACAGATCAAATTGTGGCCACTTGTTCAGTGTATCCGCATGCACGTATCTATAATCAAAAGGTGGTTGATCCATATTCCTTTTTGAATACATAAAAACAAGAAATTATGAAAATAGTGAAAGAAAGCTGAAAATTACATAATGGGTTGCAATTAAATTTTATACTTTGTTGTGATTATAAGATGAAAATATCAGAGTGTGAAAAATGCAAATTAAAATTCAAGCACATAGCTATATAATCATGATTCAAAGTGATTTGATTATACGTTATAAATATGCGTAAAATGCCTAAATATCAGGCTGTTGGATGTGCTTGGAGCCTAAAACTCGTTCTTGGATTACAGTTAGCAATTAATGAATACTTCCATAAACAGGGTCGTCTTACAGGGAATTACCACAAAAATAAAAATAAGAAAGCTTGTGTTAATGTTAAAAACAATGATCAAAAATGTTTTCTGTGATCTAAAAAATCAGCATTACACTCTGCAGACAAAAATGTAGAAAGAGTAAGAAAATATAAAAATGTTGGACAAGCTATCAATCAGCAGCTTAAGATAATCTGTTGAAAATAAGTAAATGCAAATAAAAGAAGCATATTAAGCTATTATATATTAATGATGAAAGTAACTCACATTATTGTTGGATTAAAGATTTATCTTGATTTATTTTAACTCATATCTCAAAAGATAAGGAATCGAAATTTATTTCTTATATGTGTTTAAATCCATTTTAATAATAAAGAAAAATTATGAAGTCACATTCCAAATTCTTCAGGTAACAAACAATTAAAACTAGACTACCAGAAAAAGGATCATATGCAAATTCAAAAATTTTCAACATCCAATGAAATTTCCTTTTATTATTTATGCTTAATTAGAAACTTTAATTTCAAAGAACGGTAATTGACAACCGGGCCCTGAAAAATCATGTACAAAGGAATGCCAAAACATGTACCAAATGGTTTTTGTTATTACATTAAATATATGAATTTACATTCACAAAATCTAGTTGTATACATAGGACCAAACTGTCCTAAAAATTTGTAGAATGCATGAAAAAAGAAGTTGTAAAAATAGGTAATTTATACACTGTAATTCAAGAAGTGGCACCATTAACATCTGAAGGCATCAATTGAGACATAAGAAATCACTATCCACAAACAATCGTCTTCCTGGGTATTTAACAGTAAAATATGTAACTCTGTTATGTGATAATTGGAAGTAAAATATCCAAGTTTTGTACCTATATCAGGTTCTGCACCATTTCAGTGCAGTAATGTGTTCACTGTAAATAAGTATTATAGTAGTTCTATTATATGTTTATTACATTATAAATAAAAAAATTGTTGTAGTTCACACAAATAAGAGAGAAATTATCTTAAACAATTCGATTTATACTGGATTTATCTAAAGAATTATGTATAGTTTTCACAATCATGTTAGAAAACCAAAATTTCGACAAAAACTGCTCTTTGTTATCGAGATACAGACAGTTACTTTTATCATATACAATTACAAGATCTTAATGAAGATATGAAGAAAATGCTTGATACATCTCAACCTTGTGAATATCCAAAAGATGACTTTAACGTTATTCCTTGGGTAAATAAAATGATATTAGGTAAAATGAAAGATGAATGTAATGGAAAAATAATGAAAGAGTTTTGTTGTTTAACATCAAAAATATATACATATAAAATTGATTATTTTGAGGAGACAAATGTAAAGAAGTTAATAAATGCGTTTAAATACCAAAATAAGCTTACAAAATTACAAAAATTCTTTTCTTAATAGTATTGAACAACACGGAACAGAATTTCTTTCAAAGAAAATAACATGTAGTTTATTCTGTTGAGGTTTATAAAACCACTTTAGGTCCCCATTTATTCTGTTGAGTTTAGTACAAAAACTTTTTGTTCTCATGATAACATAAGATATGTTCTGTAAAATAAAATAAATATGTTAACATATGGAGATCATGAAAGTATATCACAATATAAAATTTACATTTCATATATTCTCAATTTTTTAAAATTCATGTTTAATATTCATGTTTTTCATTGAAAAAAATAATCAGTGATATGTTATTTGACTCCTAGTCTATATTCCCGGCCATCATAAGCAACTTTTAAACTTTTAATTCCCATTATAGAATGTGTATGTTTCAATTAACATTTTCATATATTTATCAAATAACAAAAAAATTTACCGTTAAAATTTTATAACTCTTCCAAAACTTCGAAGAGACCAATTTACATTGAAAAAATATTTTTGACATAAAATTTAGGGGGTTAAATGAGTGAGAGAAATGAAAAAGGTATTGCATCTGAGTTTTTCCATTTTCTGTCCACATTTTCAAGGGAACAAAAAGGGGTGAAAATGAGGAAATGAGTTGAAAGTTTTATATCTAGATTTTATACTTGAAAAGTCTGCACTGTTTTATGTTTAAACGAACTAACTTTGAATAGATATTGTTTGGGATTCATGGGTCAGTTTCCAAAGAAATGGAAAACCACGAAATTACTAGTAAATGTTGTGGACTGTGATAGGAAATTTCACGAAATGATGAGGGGATATTTGGTCATTAAAAACGGTTTTGAAAAAAGGGTTAAAAACTTCAAAAATTGTGAAATTACTCAAAAAATGGTGAAAGTATTCGAGATAAAATATGTTTAATGTTAAAATTTCCTAACTCTTCCAAAACTTTGAATAAACCCATATAAATGAAATAGAATTTTTGATATAAATGTTTAAGGGATTAAATGAGAGAGAGAAATGAAAAGTTATTGCATCTGAGTTTTTCCAGTTTCTTATCCAGATCTTCAAGAGCACAAAAAGGGGTGAAAAGAGGAGATGATTTGAAAGTTTTATATCTCGAGTTCATGCTTGAAAAGTTTTTGTCTAAACGAACTAACTTTGAGTAGATATCATTTGGAATTTATGGATCGGTTTCGAAGGAAATGGATATGGAAAACCATTTTCTTGGGAACTGAGTCAAAACCAGAACTATATCTACTGACATATAGATGTGGAACCAGGTGTAGACATTTCTGCTGCTGGCAGCCACTTGCTGAAATCAAATAACATCAATGCACTTTTTTATCAAGATACTGGCAGTTAATTACATCAGTAAGGCCTGTGGAATGCGGTAGTGAGGATCTGTCAAATGCTCGAAAGTGTTGAAGAAACATTTCTGTCAGTTTAAATATTTATTAACAATTAGTACAGCGCCATATTTCCTCAGATTGGTGGCAGACAGGCAGCAGCAGAGTGGTCAATGGCTAATATTTGTGGACATGGGCACCACCCCTCTGTCAGCACAGCAGTGGAGAAGCTCACATAGCAGCCACTAAGTTAGGGATGATTGCTTACCCAGTAGCACTGCAAGCACAGCCAGTTCTGCTTGGCTGCCTGCAGCTCTTCCCACTGAACTCCCAGGGCGCTGTTGCTGATATTATAGACTGTGCCTCAGAAAATTACCCAGCAGCTCTGTTCAAGGTGGCTGTAGTCATGAAGAGTTACCTCACAGCCTCTCTACGAGAGACCAGCCCACGAGCTGGAGTCTGTTCATAGCTGCAAATCAGGGGGCAGCAGTTGCTGAAGTCTCCTACAATGAAGGTGACTGATCAGCTCTCCTAGGTCCATCAGTACAGCGTGTAGAGGCCCCAGAATTAGTACTGCTTTTTGAAGGTTATAATGCAGAGATAGTATTGGGAACAGAAAGCTGGTTGAAGCCAGACGTCAATGACAACGTAATACTAAGTTCAGAGTGGAATATTTATCGTAAGGATGGTGGCGACATGTTTATTACAGTAAAAAACTCGATAAAGTCTAGCGACGTTATCACGGATTCTGAATGTGAATTAACCAGGGTGAAATTGAGAATCAAGGAACGATCAAAAATGGTGATCGGATGCTTTTATAGACCACCTAAGTCAGGATCTGTAGTTGAAGAGCCCTTCAGACATTAGTAATTTTCCTGACCATGCAGTTGTAATAGGCGGTGACTTCAACTTGCCATGTATAGATTGAGAGTGTTATGCCATCAAAACTGATGCCAGACACAGGGAATCGGTGGTATTGTTCTGGATGTTTTGTCCGAAAATTACCTTGAGTAGATAGTTAGAGAACCAACTCGTGAGGGTAAAGTCTTAGACCTCCTGGCAACAAACAGACCTGAACTTATCGAATCAGTAACTTAGAGGAAGGTAAGAGTGATCATAAGGCTGTGACAGCATCTATGCCGACGGTTCCTACAAGGAATGTTAAAAAAGGTAGGAAGATATATTTTCTCAGCGAGGGTGTCAGGATACAAGTTTCAGAATATCTCAGCAGTCAGAATCAAATATTCTGTGATGAGTACGAAGATGTAGAGAACAAATGTAAAAAATTCAAAGGAATCATTCAGTATGCCCTAGACAAGTATGTTCTGAGTAAGATTTTAAGGGTCGGGAAAGATCCACCATGGTTTAATAGCCGTGTTAGAAAAGCGCTACGTAAACAAAAAGCACTTCATCTCAGATTCAAGAGAAGTAGCTGACAAACAAAAGCTGAACGAAAGGAAAATGAGCGTAAGGAGAGTAATGAGGGAAGCGTTTAATGATTTCGAAAGTAAGTCGTTGTCGACCGATCTGAGTAAAAACCCTAAGTGATTTTGGTCGTATGTAAAATCAATAAGTGGGTCTAAATCATCTATTCATTCTCCCAGCGACCACACCGGCACAGAACCGGAAAATAACAAAGAGAAGGCCGAAATACTGAAGTTGTTTCACGGTGGAAGATCGTAACACTGTCCCTTCTTTCAATCATCGTGTGAACGTCGAAATGACAGATACTGGGATATCCGATCGCGGAATTCAAAAGCAGCTACAGTCGCTTAGTAGTGGAAAGACTGCAGGACCGCATGAGATCCTGTAAGCTCCTATAAAGATTATGCAAAAGAACTTGCTCCCCTTCTAGCAGTAATTTATCGTAGGTCGCTTGAGCAACGAAAGGTACCTAACGACTGGAAAAATTCGCCAAGTCATTCCCCTTTTTAAGAAAGGCCACAAGACTGATTCACACGGTTATAGACCTACATCGTTGACGTCAGTCTGTTGTAGAATTATGAAACATGTTTTATGCCCAAGAATTATGACGTTCTTGGAAAATGAACAGCTCCTCTACAAAAAGCAACATGGATTCCACAAACAGAGATCCTGCAAAACTCAGCTCGCACTCTTCCTCCATGAGATCCGCAGTGCAGTGGACAACGGCGCTCAGGCTAATGTCGTCTTCCTTGATTTTAGTAAGGCATTTGACGCTGTCCCGCATTGGCGTTTAATGAAAACAACGGAGTATCGGAGCAGACCTGTGATTGGATTCAAGACTTTCTTGCAGATGGCACTCAACACGTATCGGATGGTCTTTAAGGCTATTCGCTGATGATGCAGTTGGTTAAACCAAAGTAGCAACGCCAGAAGATAGTAAGAATTTGCAGAACGACCTGTAGAGAATTCATGAATGGTGCAGACTCTGGCAGTTGACCCTGAACGTAAATAAATGTAACATATTGCGCATACACAGGAAAAGAAATCCATTACTGTACAGCTACACTATTGATGACAAACAGCTGGAGACAGCGTCTGGCGTAACTATTCAGAGTGACCTTAAGTGTAATGACCATATAAAATAGATAGTGGGAAAAGCAGACACAATACTCAGATTCATCGGAAGAATCTTAAGGAAATGTAACTCATCCACGAAAGAAGTGGCTTATAAGGCGCCTGTTCCTCAGATTCTTGAGTATTGTTCAACTATCAGGGATCCCTATCAGGTAGGGCTGATACCGGAGATAGAGAAGATCCAACAAAGAGCAACACGTTTCGTCACGAGATCGTTTAGCTGGCGAGAGAGCGTTACAAAGATGCTAAACAAACTTCACTGGCAGATGTTACAAGAGAGACGTTGTGCATCATGGAGAGATTCACTATTAAAATTTTGGGACAGCACTTTTCAGGAGCAGTCAACCAATATATTACTTCCCCCCCACATACATCTCGCATATTGACCAATAGGAGAAAATTTGAGAAATTGGAGCCCAAACAGAGGTTTACCGACAATCATTCTTCCCACACACTATTCGATAGTGGAACAGGGTTGGAGGGATCAGATAGTGGTACCGAAAGTACCCTCCGCCACACACCATTAGGTGGCTTGTGGAGTATGATGTAGATGTAGATGGTGTTGTAAGACCCCAAAGTATTCCCATCAGTGATAGTGAGGATGAGGTAGCAGCTTCTCTTGGCACCAGAGGAGAGAGAGATCAACCCACGAGCTGGTGTCTGGTCATATCTGGAAGTCTGGACACAGAAATTACTGCATTCCCCTGGAAGGATGATGATTGATCAGCTCGCCAAGGTCCATCAGTAAGACCTGCAGAGGCACTGATGTTGTAAGGCGCCAAAGTATTCCCATCAGTGATGGTGAGGATGAGGTAGCAGCAGTTTTCGGCACCAAACTTCATAACATCTAGTTGGCGATGGCATCTTAGATTGCAGTAGGCTGCAGACAGAGTATCACAGGTTCTGCGTCGGTACTACTTACTGCAACACTGAATCATAACTGACAATAACTGAGAGCTAAGCTATGGTAGCCAGGGTGTAAGTACTTGTTGGCCTGTGTCGATGCTGATATCTTTCAGCGGGGCTGACCGAACGTGGTCTAGTTTTCGGAGTTCGTCCGGGCATTTGGTCACTTGAGGATGTCGCACCTTCACCTTTCAGACATTCTTTTCACCTGAATCAGTAACTAAATGATTACCTACTCCTGCATTACATCTGAGCTTTTTTGTGACACTTTGTGCAGTCAAAACTATGACGTTTTGCCTGTGCTGCCATGACTCCAGTTTGCTGTGTTCGCTTCCTTGAGTACCAGCTCATCTACAACGTTGCGGTCGCTCGAATGTTTGGAGCTACTGCATCAGTGTTTCTCACTTGCTGGCATTCTGTCTGGTGTTTGACCATTATGCATTGCCTCTGGTTTGCCAAAAAAGAACTTTGCTTATTATCTGCCTGGAACATTATTCTGGGGCGCAATAGTTTTATGCACTGAGTCTAACTTTAACCTAGTTCGCTAATGGGGACATTGTACATTGCAATGCTGATCGATATTTATGATCGTTATATCTTGTTTCTATTAGACTTGTATTTTATTGTGTTTGTGTTGATTTGTCACTTCGAAAAACTTCAACTGTAAACACTTGCTGTGTTAACCACTTATTTTAATTATATAGTGTGTTTACTAACTACAACATTGAGTCTCAAGCTATTTTCGAGTCACTTAAATTCACAGTTGAGTTTAATCACCAGTCTGCATTCAGAATACGTGAAAAAGGAGAGTAAACTTCATTATTGAACTGTAACAATTAGTAGTTGAGGAACTTTAATTACATTTGCTGCACCTACATTCAACTAAACATTATTTAAAGCTGGTTAACAATTCAGAAATAATTTCGTTATTTTTATTAATTAAAGTGACAGTACTGTTTTTAATTATCATCCCCTAGACAACAAAATCAACATCGCCATTGTATTTTTATAAATTTATATTGCACTCCACTGCATTTTAATTCCACAACGAAAAAGATAAAATATGAAGATGATTTGGGCTTTGTAGGTGTATTCTTTTTTTAAATAAGCAAACCTTTATCAATTTTTAATGTACAACTCATGCTGGATGCACACCTCACTTAGAATATTGAAACACAAAATAAATTTGTCAGAAAAGCAATTGGTCCAAGGACTAATAAAATAAATACTAATATGAAAGATTGTATAGCAGTTTGTAATATCACTGGCTACTGATGATTCATGTACAAGTTTAGTATACTTCTTTAAAGTACACTCTTCACGAGTATGCCTCTTTGTACCACTAACTGCAACACTTTGGCAAAAGAGCTCAAGGAATTGAATTTTTAAATTAATATTTTGTTACTTACTTTTAACCATTTCTGAAGAAACAGACATTAGTGACCCTCTTGCAGCTATACTAAATTCATGAAATTTATTCGTAATTGCAGACTCTTTCAGACATTAGCAGCATTTGTTATGATAATATTACCTATTGATGACACATGAAAATTTGTGCCAGACCAGGACTCAGAACCAGATTTCCTGCTTATCGCGAGTGGTCACCTTAACAACTTCAGCTGTTGGAGCAAACTTCCTGGACCATCCCAAACTTTCATATGTGATACTATCTACAATCCCATCACTCCTACCGTTACTTGTATTCCCACCAAAACGATTCAAAGAGACAAAAATATTCAATGGCAGTATTACAAACATGATTTTGCTCATCAAGGCTTGTAATACTGAAACCCAATCGCGGGAATCCAAGAAATTTCGAGCACTGGTGTCATAGACAGTATGACATATGGAAGTTGGAGTCAGTTCTGGAAGCATGGTCAGAGACCTGGAGTGGTTAAGGAAACCACTTGCAACGTGTGGGAAATCGCAGTTTGATTCACAGTCAGACACAAATTTTCATGTGTCATCAATAGATAATATCTTCAAACCTAACACAGCTAATGTCAGAAAGATTTCACAGCTGCAAACGAATTTCACAAATTTAGTACAGCTTCAAGAGATTCCTCAATATCTGTTTCTTCAAGCAAGTATTACATGTCTTGAGGGGTACATAACGATTGTGATACTAACAGAGAATACCTTTGTCTACTTGAAACCCTGTTGTGGGAATCCATGTAAAGTTGCAAGTGATGGGATTGTATACAGTATGACATACAGAAGTATGACATGGAAGTTGGGGTCAGTTCTGGAAGCACGCTCAGACAGCTGAAGTGGTTAACACTAGAAGGACTGGTGGTTGTGGTCCCCCCAGGACCAACCTGCCATTTTGACAGGTACAGTTTCATTTTCCTACTTAAAATAGTAAACAAATTTGTCTATATACCAATTTATTTCGTAGTATTTATATATGTTGCCAGGATGTCATTTTACTTTTTGGGAAACATTGTGTGGTATAATGAACACTTCATACGAACTATATATGATAACAAGTTGTGAAATGGATAGCTTCACCCAACACAAACTTGTTTCGACATAAAATTTTGAATAGTGCAATACAGGGTGATTCACAAAGATATGCATATACTTTAATATGTTATTCTACAAGTAAAACTAATGAGAAAGTTCATGTATACATAGGTCCACTAATGTTTAGTTATGAAGTTGAGAGGTGGCATGAGCCCCCTCTCATTTTCTATCTTACGATTTCCCTCTCTAATTGCATGCGGTGAAAAGTTGCTATTCCTTCACACGCGGACTTCCCACGCAGCGTCTCTCGTCACCCGGGTGGTCCGGTGACAGGCGGGATCTGCTGATTTTGAAAGGGTAATCCGACGGATGTGAGGGAGTCGAGTGAATGCTCTCCAGACGCCGACATTGTACAATAGCGGCAGACACGCTCGCAGGGGCCTGAAGTATCAGCTGGGCTAGAGGTTCCGTTATTTCGCAGAAACTTAGCGAAAACACTTTCTGGCGGGCTACCAGCGAGGCGTGGGTATGACTTGTGTACCCAGGCAGTTGTGGCGGGCAAATTCCCGCGCTTTCTGCAAAATCGTAACTGTGATTGGCTTGCTCAGGGCATAACTCCGTGACGTAGCAAAATCGGCGCAGAAATTGGCGCCAAGAATCTCCATTGGTGGAATGGTAGTGCTCCGGCAATAGAGTGGAATTTTCCGCCGGTTTTCGAGTTGCTGACTGGAACGGTTAACCACGGCCACTGTCGTGGGGGCGGGAATGTTCTGTGTTCGGTTTGTATGGGCGCTCTTGTGGGGTAGTCGGCTCTCGACTTTCGGTCGGAGTAGGTTACAAGACTGAGCTCTCGCTGCTCTGGTCAGCCTGCTTTCGTTGGTTGTCTGATGATGATGATGTTTGGTTTGTGGGGCGCTCAACTGCGTGGTTATCAGCGCCCGTCGTTGGTTGTCTAATATACGTTTATTTTATTGTAACTGCTTGACAAAGTTGCTGAAGTTTCGACTTCAACGTAACTTTCCGAGTACAGTAGGCAATTGAGCGTTCTGCGTACGAGAGGCCTATGTTGTCTGTCTAGAGCAGTTTTGGCTAAAGTTGACTGTATCGGAGTTACTGTGTGACTTCGCTTGTTAAAATCAATCACTGTACCGCCTATTGGCTTCTGTCTCGGGTTCTTCAGCCGACGTTCATCTAATGATTTTTCTGACGTTTCGCCAGCACGAGTGGCTGGCATTGTCAAAGCTTCACCCTCCCTTGCCGGTGGTGAACTGGAGGCGAGCTCGCGGCCGCAGACTATATGTACCTGGCGCGCCAACGTCCGAGGGCTTCTCCGCGGTCATTTCCGGTGAGTTTCTCCTCTTGCTACCTGCGATGGTCGTTCGCTGCAGTACGGGAAGCCAGGATCCGTTTACCTTAAGGCTTTCCTCTTTCTTGTTGAAACTGTTCGCGTGTTTTTGGATTTCTACAGCTTCTCTGAACAAGCGTGTGTGATAGTACTTCTCTACAGCCAGAACTTCCGTGTCGGCGAATTTTATTACGTGGTCGGTCTCATTCAGTGCGTGCTCTGCCACGGCCGATTTCTCCACCTGCCCCAGCCTGAAATGTCGCTTATGCTCTTTGATCCTGGTGTTAATGGATCGTCCAGTCATTCCGACATAAACTTTTCCGCATATGCAAGGTATACGGTATATTCCCTCAGAAATTCACCGAGCTGTTCTTCACCATGGCTTGGTGAATTCCTGAGACACTTGAACAGCCTCCATGCCAACATAACATTTACCATGGAAGTAGAAAAGGACAAGAAACTGCCATTTCTAGATGTGCTGGTCACAAGGGACGGCGAAAGCCTGGGACACAGCGTGTATCGAAAACCGACACACACGGACCGATACCTGCACAAACTATCAAACCACCACCCGAGCCAGAAAAGAGGCATGATTAGTACGCTCGTAACGAGAGCAGGACGAATATGTGAGCCTCAACACCTCAAACGAGAAATGCAACACCTGGAAACTGTTCTGAAGAGCAATGGGTACTCCACAAATTACATTAGACGTGTAACAGAGCCAAACACTCGGCGAAGTAAGGAACCAGAAAAAGAAATGTCGGGTACGGCCTTTCTGCCATACATTCCCAGAGTGACGGACAGAATCGGCCTATATTGCGCAAACACGGCGTAAAGACGACTTTCAAACCGACAAGGAAGGTCAAAGAGTGTCTTAGATCGGCGAAGGAGAAAAGAGACCCACTTGCAATGTCGGGAATATACCGTATACCTTGCACATGCGGAAAAGTTTATGTCGGAATGACTGGACGATCCATTAACACCAGGATCAAAGAGCATAAGCGACATTGCAGGTTGGGGCAGGTGGAGAAATCGGCCGTGGCGGAGCACGCACTGAATGAGACCGACCACGTAATAAAATTCTCCGACACGGAAGTTCTGGCTGTAGAGAAGCACTAAGCTGTAGAAATCCAAAAACACGAGAACAGTTTCAACAAGAAAGAGGAAAGCCTTAAGGTAAACGGATCCTGGCTTCCCGTACTGCAGCGAACGACCATCGCAGGTAGCAAGAGGAGAACCGCACCGGAAATGACCGCGGAGGAGCCCTCGGACGTTGGCGCGCCAGGTACATATAGTCTGCGGCCGCGAGCTCGCCTCCAGTTCACCACCGGCAATGGAGGGTGAAGCTTGGACAATGCCAGCCACTCGTGCTGGCGAATCGTCAGAAAAATCATTAGATGAACGTCGGCCGAAGAACCCGAGACAGAAGCCAATAGGCAGTTTGTCAACAAGTGGCCACGAAAGCCTTAACAATTTTGAATCACTGTACCGTCAGTGATTGTGTGGCGAGCCTTCTTCGTCTCCCTCAAAGGCGCATTTGTATTGCTAGGAAGTCTTTAGTCTGGAACAACCAGACCAGGACAATTTGTTTCGGGCTATACTCGCGACATTATCATCACCACGACGGGACGTCGAAGCAACCAGCCATCGCTTCCAGTACGCCAGATCGTGTCCTTGCAGCTAAGAAGACAGCTTGGTAATGTACGTCTGCAGCACCGGCAAAGCAGGTATTTTTGCTAGGCGATAATCAGAGCTCAGCAGAGCGTGCCTGTTCGTCTTTTCTAACTTTGTTCTGTCTTGGGTGTTCATTGTCTGAGTTCTCACTAATGTAGTAGCAATTAATGTTGGGTTAGCTGTGTGTCTCTCTTAAGATTTGAGTTGCTAGGAATTGGCTCCACATACCACTTCGTCATAAACGTCAGAATCTAGTTTAGTGACAACTTCACCTTCACAGCGTTTATTTGAGTATCCAATTTGAGCCAATTTGATGTATTGTAAATGTTTCATGTGTTTTTGTTTATTATTTTGTGTTTAGTCTTAATAAATCATATTGTTATTTTGGACAGAACTTTCATTCTATTAATCGGTAGAGCAACCCTATCATTTCTCACTACATTAATAAAACGTTCCTTTATTTAACTTATTTATCAAATTAAATTATTGCAGGTGCCAAACTCTTTTTCTACTCCACTTGCAGGGTTTGTTACAGTCAGTTCGTGTATCTTTTTAATCCATGTGCAGCAGCAAAACTTGGAGTTAGAATAGCGGGAGGGGGGCTTAGAGCATCATTTACATTTGTAGATGCTAGAAGAATTTAGTGTTAAATACACTGCTAGCCCCGGCACCTCGCAAAGTTATGGCTAGTAAAAGACTATGCCTGAAATTTAGCAACTACGCTAATATGAAGTACAAAGTTGAAGCAAAGCACAACTTTCATTTATGTTGTTGCTATTGAACTGGTGAATCTAATAAAACATGTCCCAGCCATGTATCTGCAGTAGTTTTCCAGAACATCTAGAGAAGTAAAGAAGTAATTTTGTAAAAATTTTAATTTATTAACTACTTAACCCAATTTGTTGTCTGAAATCCACATAACTGCCAAAAGTTTTTACCAGAAGTTATAGAGAATTTAATTTTGGAAAAATGATGGTAATAACGTTAACTGAAACTGTATGACTGTGTCATATAATCAGCTTTTATTAATACCATAGCACACGTGAATTCGTGGTAATCCGGAAAAAAACAAAGCTCAGTGTTAAGGAAATTATACAGTGTACATACAGTTTCACAATACATTCACAATAAATGTTCAAAAATGTCTCCAACGAGTTCAATGCATTTAGTTGCACGTGTATGAACAGATTTTGTTGCTCGTCTCAGTTTCACAGGGTTTTTCTTAATTTCGTCTATTCATTCATATTGAGAGCAAGTAATGCCACATGTGTATTGACTTTGTCCTCATAAACTATGTCTTTCATCCATCCCCACACACAAAAATTCATTAGTGTTAAATCGAGCGATCTGCAAGGCCACAGACCTGTAGCACCACGACCAATCCATTTCTGGGGAAAGTGTTCATTTAAATGTTTAGTAAGGCATTGGTGAAATTTGGAGACACGCTGTCATGTTGAAAATATATTTGCAATCGTGTAATAAGTGGAACACCTTCGAGCAAGCGGGGCATTTCTTCTTGAATTAATTGTAAGTACGTCTCGCCAGTTAGACGTCCTGGGAAAATGAATGGTCCAATAACGTGTGTGTTGATTATACTACACCACACATATATGCTAAATCGCTGCTGGAAATTGTGTTGTACTGTTGCAGGTGGGTTTGCTTCAGACCATATGAGCTTGTTATGTAAGTTGTTTATACCATCTCGAGTAAACTGTACCTCATCAGTAACTAAAATGTATTTGTATAACTGCCTATTAGTATTTAACCAGTTACACAGCTCCAAGCGAAATGTAAATGATGCAGTTTTTATTTGTGTACTTCAGTGTACGCCATACCTTAGATTTTGAAATGCCTAATCGTTGATAGATACGTTGTGTACTGGTACCCAGGCTACAGTGAACAGCATCCATAATATCCCCATCATCATATTTATGTATCGAGCCCTCGTACTGATTATGAACGCTAGGTAGAGAACATGTCTCCTGTAACATTCGAAATACTCCACTAATGGTTCGTGAATTCGGAATCCTCCGAGTTGGATAACTTAGCGATATTCGTTAACTGCAGCTGCAGCATTGCATCGCATTTGCCATAAATAAACACCATATCGGCGTATTCCTCTGTCGTAAATTTGAAAGGCATCCCTATTTCATAAATAATCTACAAACTACGACAGTTACTGTGTGGTTTCACTTAAATACACTGTTGTTATTATGTTCTTTCACTGAACATTGCAGAAAACTAACTCGTTTAAGGCTTAAAAAACGACTGAAACAACTCACTAACGGTTGCCAACAGTGACATAAACGTTTCTACATTCTTAATGGAAAGTAAACAAATTTACTTGTGTAATAATCGTTGCTTCTCTGGATGTTCTGGAAAACTACTGCAGAGACACGTCTGGGACATGTTTTATTAGATTCACTTGATCAATAACAATTAATAAATAGAAATCGTGCTTCACTTAAACCTCATACAATTTTGTGATGTCTTCATATTAGCGAAATTGCTAAATTTCTGACAAAATCTTTTATTAGGCGTAACGTCGTAACTAGTCATTTGTGGACCTATGTTTATAGGAACTTTTTTCTTTAGTTTTACTTGTAGAATAACATATTAAAATATTTGCATATCTTCATGAATCACAACATATACATAGCATTCCTAGCTGTGATTTGGTTTCTTCAAAGCCTCCTGCTGCATCGTGACACCTAGCACATATGTATTCAGCATTGCCTAAATGTTGTCCACAGACATACTTCCTGCACTTTGTACATAAATGCTTGCAGCTATTCTCCCCCCTGCATCTTCCAGTTTGACAAGTCTTGGGAATGTTGCTATGTTGCAATACTGTGTTAGGAAGCACATTTTATACCCTCATGGCCTTATATGCAGAAGGTCTTCATCGAACTTGTATGTAAACTGACATCTGCTTACTTTTTCACATGTTTATTTCTTGCAGAATTCTCATGCATTAATAGCTGCCAAGTCCAATATATTGAAAGAAACATGCATGGCCCACGACTGACATTGGTAGCTTTTCCAGGTGTCATTAATCGATAGTTACTGAGTTATGCATTCGATTCAAAAGAAGCACATTGTTGTTCTTTTCCCTTGATAGCATGTTAGTCATATAACAGGACTTATAAAGCGTAGTTGTATGCAAGAGGTGCTACAGCAGTTTTCGCTGACTGAGAGATTTCCGTTTTAGAGCTTTCCACTATGCCCAGCAAGCTTCTATTCTTACATTTCAAACTTTCTACAAGGCATTTGCTTGCGAAAAAACTGTCACATGTAATATTTTTCCTATGGAAACAAATGTGTTACAACATGCTCTGCAAGAGGAATGCCTGAGGGGCACTGCCCATCTATGCCTAAGCAAGAGGAACGATTCACCAGATTCCTCGAATTTGTATCAACTGCAGCAAAAACTTTATTCCAAATTTGTCAGGTTTATTGCTCATATATTGAATGAAAGAGCATTGATGATGGTGATGATGTTTGGTTTGTGGAGCGCTCAACTACGCGGTTATCAGCGCCACTTTCATGAATAATGATGAAATGATGAGGACAACACAAACACCGAGTCATCTTGAAGCAGGTGAAAATCCCTGACCACGCTGGGAATCGAACCCTGGACCCCATGCTCAGGAAGCAAGAACGCGACTGTGAGACCATGAGCTGCGGACGAAAGAGCATTAAGCCTTGCATGGAAACAGTTGCTCATCCACAGTGATATTTTCACCTGGGATTAGCAATAAAACGATTCTATGCAGAGGTAGCAGGTGCAAAGCGATCTATCCTTGTCCTTAGGAATGTGCGTCCTTTTCATCAAATTGCATAAACCACAAATTATCAGTGAATTTATTTCTACTCATTGTGTTGCGGAAAACTGATCATATATTTTAAAATTTCTTTACCATACAAACTATGGTTTATAAACGCCATTATGAAGCAACTGAAATGTGCTCAACACAAACTATGCTACTTGAACAATGAAGCTTCCTTTCTCATCAGCAAAGTGTCTGCAGAATGCAATATACTTACTACAAATGTATACAACAATAGTAGTGGGCAAGTGCGACAGCTATTTTTCACACATTCATACCTGTCAAACTGACAGATGGTGGTCAATCTAGCAGGAGTTCCTTGTGCAACTCTTCAGAAAGGTCCTAAACGTTTAGTTCTTGGCAGACATGTACTTCTACTATATTTATTAAATGTTGTAGAAAATGGGAACTGTAGAATAAACCATTTATAAGAAAATAACTTTACTAAAGCAAAGCACCCTTCGAAATGCCGGTATGGTCCTTCTAGTGCTAAGGCAGCCACTCGAGACATGTGGGAAATCCGACCCAGACAGACACAAATTTTCATGTGTCATCAACAGGTAATATCTTCATACCTAACGCCGCTAATGTCAGAAAGATTACATGGTTGCGAATGAATTTCATAAATTTAGTAAATCTACAAGAGCTTCACTAATATCTGTTCCTTAAGATATTGTTAAAAAGAAGTATTACAGGATCATCAGCTTCGATGAGCAAAATTGTGACATTAACATGGAATACATTTGTCTACTTGAAGCCCTGTGGTTGAAATCCCATTAAAGTTGCGAGCGATGGTGTCGAATACAGTGTGACATACAGAAGTTTGGGTCGGTCGAGTAAGTGTACTCAGATAGAAAAGGTGGTTAAGGTGACCACTTGTGACAAGTGGGAAATCTAGGTTCAAATCGCGGTGGAACAAATTTTCACATTTCATTAATGGGTAATACCATCATACCTAACGAAGCTTATGTCAGATAGATTCCGCAATTGGGAATAAGTTTCATAATATTTTGTTTTCGGTCAGTAGTACAATGAGAGAACTGTGAATATAACAAATATGATACATCTACAACCAATGTTGTGGAACATATATGAAAACAGTAATAAAAAGAGGCAGTTGGCAAGTTGTTGTCCATGAATATGAAACATGTGTGAAGAGGCTTAAAAAGGTTTAGAAGATTTATCCTGTGTGAAATAGAATTATATCTAACTGTTGCAGATTTTCTACTACAACAGTAGCAGCAAGAACTTTTTTCAGTTTGCTGTATCTGTAATAGCAGTTTGTATGTTCCATAGCTGCAGCCATAACTGTAAATATCAAATTTATTTGTCCACTTCTACATTCTTCCAGACAAATCGAGTGCCTTTACAGGTCCATGCCACCTTTTCGAACTGAAGCAAAAAATACTGTTTCATCTCTCAGATTACTTGACTTGGCACTGCAGTGTTGTCGGCATACTAAATGTACTCCACCTTATTGCACAACACTAGCGACACCTTGGTCATACATCTGTAACTACTTGTAACAACCTGCTCTATCAGCAATCTTTTCGGCTAATACTGCAACAATGCCATGTGTGTCAGCTACAACAATGTTGTAGCTACAACAATGTTGACGCAACACCACGTGGCCGCACATTTCCTAAAAAATGACCCATTTAAATAAACCTTCAGAGCTCCTGCCATACTTATGAGAGACAGCAGGAGGTGTGCGACGATGCACACGATCACTGACAGGCTTCGAGTTCGGTTGCTCACACCGCAGTGTGGAAAAGCATGTGAAAAGTGCTAATTTAGTGTTACCTAAAGCTGGGAGTTCCAA
This sequence comes from Schistocerca cancellata, assembly GCF_023864275.1. NCBI lineage: Eukaryota > Metazoa > Arthropoda > Insecta > Orthoptera > Acrididae > Schistocerca > Schistocerca cancellata. The sequence goes on from NC_064629.1 coordinate 827,766,902, forward strand.
AATTCAGTGCCCAGGCTGACAGATATGATGACGGAGACAACAACTGGCATATTTCGTTAAGCAACCAGGTGTCGGAAACATATACTGAGCGAACACTATGCATATGTAAGTACTCTGGCAGCTAAGGGGATAAACAAAAAAAGTACCATTTTCAAACATCATCACACCAAAGTTAATTTGAGGTTCATAGTGTTGTGACGTAACGACGTTCCCATTGAGCCAATAAACAGTACATGGTGCCTGCTTGGTGGTTGTAGTACATAGCATGGAGCACTACGTACTGCCTGCAAGTTCTCTGTACCTCACTCCACGCAAGTAGCCTCCTTTTTATATGAGATAAAATTTTCACTGGAAATGTATTCCACCCCTATGAACTAAAAGAAGTGATTATTAGAAAGATTTCTTGCAGCTATCACATTTATATGGAACACAACACACATTTTCCACTGAATACAAAACACCTTGCTACGTCTTGCTCATTTTGAACAATTATTGTAACTGATCAGAATAATAATGAACTGACGCACATTTAACATTTTTTTTTAAATTCTCAGTCACTTCCAATGGCCTTCTGGATACTCCATACTCATTCAGTGTAAATTTCGAAGACCTGGTTGCTTGACGAAATGTTTTTGTTGTTGTCTCCATCGTCATACCTATCATTTTGGGCACAGACTCTTTGAACATTCTTTACGTAGTAAGGTGTCTAACTGCTTCATCTGAAATTACTTTAGACCTGTGACCTGAAATCTGTTTTCGCTTAGTCGAAACAAATGACAATTCATTCTTAAAATTTCATCTGCAGCTAGATACAGGCATCAGTTTTATTCTTTTAAACGATACTATGCTATTTTTTACACCTGAATAGTAGATCTCTAGGAGACAAATTCAGTTATAAAACTCTTTTGTAGGCCTAACAAGAAATCATAAAGTACAAATATATCGGACGCACGGAATTTTGTGTTGTTGTTGCTCCTGTTCAGCGCCCCCCCCCCCCATAAATGTACGCCACTATCCAACTTATCTCCACTCATAACACCCTAAGTTAGCTATTCTCGAAGGAAACCTGGTTAGTCGAGTCAAGGGATATGTTGTCAGTTGTGTTTTTGCCACCAGAAAAATTAACTGAAGTTAATTGGACTACAGTAGAACACTGTCGACATAGATCAGTTTTTTTTATTATCTTCAGGGATTCTTAATTTAAGGTGACTGTTACCAAAATTCATCAAGAACAGCATATTCCCATGTAGGTGCTGTTCAACCAGTCGCATCTCTGTTAATACCATCAAAAGACGTCGCGAGACTTGAAGCTGTGCCTCAAGAAAATGTATACAAAAGAAAACTGCTACCAACAAAGCTGCATAAGTAGTGGTTCTGGTAGCTGCTGCAATTCTGGTAGCTGCTGCAATAAATCAAAATGACAGTTCTCATCAGATACAAGAAGAGGTAGGTATTAGCCAAATAAACGTTCTGCTTATTCTAAAAAAAAACGTTAATATCACTCGTTTCATATATTTCTACATCAAGAGCTACGAGGAAGCGATTTTCAACATCGTTTTGAATACTGTCGATGGGTTCTCCAGAAATACAATAGTTTTTTGGAGAAAGTATTGTTTAGTAATGAGACAATGTTCATAAATCACAGGAATATAAAATTAAGAAACATGTACTACTGGCCAATAGAAAATCAACATTTGCTTAGTCAGGTGTTCAATCAACGAAAGGAGAGGTTAGTCTGATAACAACAGAAGGCAAGCTATTCTTGCAGCACTCACTCATGTTATGGTAGTGAAATATATCACCTGTTAATATTTATTTTACTGTTTGCTTTGTTTTGTGCGACTTTGCAAAGGTTCCACAGGACAAAGAGAAAATCTGAAATGGGCATGAATGAGAACATAATCTCATGAAATTATTTTCATAAGAAACCTTGTTATCAGTGAAAATGTCAGATCTGTCTAGGTAGAAAAATAGCTCTTTGACGTTACCTGATGCTTGGAAATAAAACAAAATGCAGTCGATAAAGTAAAAAGGCTCTTTATGTTCCCTTCTACATACGGTTTTATTTATCTGTATTCTATATTTCCTCCAGCAACCGAAAGTTGATGATTTGCAATATCCAGGCGCTATATTACTACTAAATTCTTTCACCCTTCAATAATGTGAGAAGTACAATTTTGCTTTGGCCATTAAGAACTCTGTCAATGCTAGTTCCTTAATTCTAATACTATATGGAGACTTTCAGTATCGTTTATAGTGTCTCATGACCTTACTTTCCCTGCACAGTACTGGGATGAGCTTTGTGCAGTGGCATTCCATCTCATATGATCATGACTTTACTTTTTATTTATTAATTCTGACTTCCATAGATCCATATGTGAACAGATAACTGGATACAGATCGAGTCATTCTTTCTGAGGATTATTGTTTAGTACCATACATTGAACTTATGATAGGAATGATGGGAATAATATGATAGGAATAACATACTCTTAAAAATAATTCAACATACAAGCTACAATACATAACTTCAACAGAAATGTACTCATATACATTTGTATCTGTATTTTATTCATCTGATAAGATATGTTTTATAGAACATTTGATCTTATTCCATAAGAGACATATCAATTTTGACCTTATGATATACATAGTTACATAATTCTATAACACTACTTTTACCAGCATAGGTTTATGTTGAGCATAATAATATTAATAAATTGTTGCTCCCGTGATGTACCAGCACGTAGAGACTAAATTTTCTGGGCATTAGTTTATATGTTTAATAGTATACACAACACTATGGTATTACATATTGACACTGTTAAAATGATCATATCATCATTCATAAATTCCTCACCTGAGTAGCAGCCTTTTTCCACCAGGAGATCATGCAGTTTCCCATGTGCTGGGGTACCCATTGGTAGAATTTTAAGTGATGCATTGGAAGCATGAAATTTTCTTTCTCTTGCGTTGTACATATGTTTGAAATGGTCTTATCCAGTTAGCTCAGGATTACTGTGTAAAAAGATGCTCCCAAAAATGTACAACACAGAGATAGGTGATATTTTTAGGTATTTGAATTACAGGCGACAGGATGTTCTTGGAGTGGTAGTACACATTTTTCTGACAATTATTTTTGAAGCAGCAGGATTCGTGACATGTGACTTGAATTTGCAGCAAAAATTCAACTATATCTAATTACAGATTCAAAGAAACTACAGTACACTACTTTCCTGCTCTTTATGTACGTTAGACCACGTAGTATGTCCATGGCAAAAGAAGATATCTTTAATTTAGTAGCTAAATAATCTGTGTGTGCTTGACAGGTAACCTTTCTGTCCACATTTAGTCCCAAGTATATGATGGACTGAGCTACTTCCATAACTTGATTTCTGTGTACAGTAATGTTGTCACTGATTTTTGATTATTTGGTTTGAAATTGAGTAAACAGGGTGTTGGAAATATTAAGTTTAAGACCAAATCGTTGAAGCCGCGCAGAATTAGCCTAGCGGTCTAGGACACTGTAGTCATGGACTGTGCGGCTGGTCCTGGCGGAGGTTCGAGTCCTTCAGGCATGGATGTGGGTGTATGTGTGTGTGTGTGTGTGTGTGTGTGTGTGTGTGTGTGTGTGTGTGTGTGTGTGTGTGTGTGTGTGTGTGTGTGTGTGTGTCTCCTTAGGATAATCTAGGTTAAGAAGTGTGTAAAATTAGGGACTGATGACCTTAGCAGTTACGTCCCACAAGATTTCACACACATTTGAACATTTGAACCAAATAGTTGAAACCATGTATCTAGGTTGTTGAGTGTGTTTATTACGCCATCTGGAGTTTTCCTCACATTTTTCTTTTCCAGTAAGAACTGATATATCATCTGCAAATGTGTCTGGCAGGGCATCGATATTGAGAGATAAATCATTTGTATAAAAGACAAACAAGATTGGTCTTAAGATTGAGCCTTGAGGGACTCCTTGTGAAATTGTATCCCAATGAGATGCATAATTTGTGGTATTAGATGTTATGATTAACCTTTTCTTACTGTTTGTCAGATAAGACCTGAGCCACTGCAGAGCGTTTTGTCTGATGTTGTACCTATCTAGTATATGAAGCAGCATGGAGTGATTCGCCGAATCGAATGCCTTTGTAAGGGCAAAGAAGATACCTGCCACTTTATTCCTTTTATCCAGTGATGAAATGATTATTTCAATGAATTCTTTAATTGCATTCATGGTGCTTTTCCCAATTTGGAGCTGGTATTGGTCTTTGAGAATACCATTATGTTTCATGATAAAATTTGTTATCTTGACTGCAGCTATTGTTTCAAATGCTTTGGATAACACTGGGAGAACAGAGATATGATGGTAATTTCCTTCCCTTGATCCTTTCTTGTGTAGTGAGTTTACGTATGCGTACTTAAGAAGATCAGAGAAGTTGGCTAGCTCAAATGACTGAAGGGTGTACTATTTTATCACCCACAAATTTAATTACTTTGGTTGATGTTTGATCCCCCCTAAAGCACTTTTGTTTTTTATATCTTCAGTTGAGACTTTTCTAATGCCACAAGGGGTTATTGTTCTGGTTTAGGACAAAGAAATGTTCACTGTTTTCATAAGTAATCACGTCTACATTAGATTTTGCTACATTGATGATAAATTTATTAAACCACTGAGATATTTGAACATGGTTCAAAGTAGATTTAATCTTGTGTTTAATTGTTGAAATTTCCTGGTAGTCAACTGTTGTACCTAACTTGGATTTAATGACAGACCAAACTGTCTTAAACGTATTCTTATGGCCTCAATTGAACTTATCATTTTAAATTATTTTGGCAGTTTTAACAACACTTTTATACACAACTTTGTAACGTCTTGCGTTGATAAGAAACTCAGGGTTTTTATTGTGTTTCGACTCTTTATGTAGCTCTCATTTTCTCGCAATAGATATTTTTAAACCTTGAGTAATCCAGTTTAATTTATTTTTAGATTCTTGGTGCCAGATCCTAGGTGAAATTTACTCACTGAATACCTCTAGAAACCTTCTTAGAAATTTATCAAAGTTCTCAGTACTTAACACACTATTATTTATAGGCCATCTGTCATGTCACAGAACAGGTTCAAGTAATTTTTACAAAAGTTTCTTTCCATAAAACCTTTCTTACTTTATTTGTTCTTGCCAGCTGAATAAACAAAGGAGAATGGTCAGAAATTCCTTAGTCTACACAGAAGTTGTTTTGACTGTCGAAAATGTAATTTGTTAAGATATTGTCTATGCAAGTAGCAGAATAAGCATTTTCTCAAGTGAAGTCTCAAAAATGTAGTTTGAAACCCTAGTTCTGAATTAAATCAATAAACATGTTTCAGCTTTTGTCATGACTTATCACATTTATATTAAAATCAGCTGCTATGGTGATATTTTTCTTCCTTTCCTTCTTAAGTTTATTGAGAAGAGACTGGAGTTTTAGCTATTGTACTTCCTACAATTCTGTAAATTCATATGACTATTGTGTTGGTCTCTCTCCTTTCAACACAACAGCTTTCAAAAGAGCACTCCTCATTTAATTAATTAAAATCTCTCTTTATTTCATATCTTAAGCAGGTATCGAGAAGTATGCACAAGCCTCCATGGGATCGTTCATTTCTGCAAAAGCTGCTTGCTAAATTTAAATGTTCCAGTTGATTTAAAATTTTTATAGAGTCACTAGTTAACCACTGTTCATTTAAGCAGGTAACTTTAATATTTTTGCTCTTCTTGAGCATAATTTGCAGTTCTTCGATTTTGTTGATATATGTTATCAAACCATTTATATTCCAAAGCATTAAAAACATCGGCCACTTTTTATTTGTGTAGGCACAATTTCTTGTAGATTAATTATATCAGTGTTTTTTTCTTACCAGTTTCTACTACAAAATCCTTCAGATGGCATGGTGGTGAAATTCTTCTCTTGACAAGGGATGAGTGTTTCCTATGGCTTCTGCTGTTGTTGATGTTGGATTTTCGCACTGTTGACGTTGTTTCTTCTGATGTTGCTTTGGACTTTTCCTTTGTTGATTGTGTTTCTGATAATAATGATTCTGATTCTGTGGATGATAATACTGCTATCACTGGTGACAGTGGCTCTGCTGCTGTCACATATTGTAGTTGCATTTCTGTTGTTGCTTGAGTATATCATGTTTCTTCTTTTGTTGTTGCTGCTCCTTTTGATGCCAATGGTTTTACTTCAGTTGATGCTGGTTTCGCTGCCACTAGTGATGGTTCAGCTAAAGTAGGTGGTAGTGACTCTGCTGCTGGTGTGGTTTGTGATGGCTGTTGTGCTATTGTTTTTGGTTGGCGTCGTACGGTTGATTCTGCTATTTTAGACACAATAGTTCATCCTCTGCTAGATACAATCAACATTTCCAGAGTTTTGCACCTGAGAAATCTCTTGCTCTTTCCATTTAGGTGTAATCCATGCCTTATGAAACTGACTATCTGAAGATGGTCAACAAGTAAAAACTGAGTGTTTTGATACATATTGCAGATCTCCTCAAACTGTTTGTTGGTCTTAATAATTTGTTAAATTACACACAAGTCAATTGTAAGGTCGTATCTATGTAGTATTGCAATGATGACGATTGTTTTGTTCTACTGCATCCTACACTGTTATATATCTGCTTACTGTATTCATCTCTTGGTCTTCCTCTACGATTTTTACCCCCACACTTCCCTCCAGTACTACACTGGTGAGCTGTTGATGTATCAAACCATGATCTATCAACTGATCTCTTCTTTTAGTCAAGTTGTGCCACAAATTTTTTGTGTCCCTAATTCTATTCAACAACTGTTCATTAGTTACATCATCTACCCATCTAATCTTCAACATTCTTCTGTAACACCATATTTTGAAAGCTTCTATTCTCTTCTTGTCTAAACTGTTTATCGTCCATTTTTCACTTTCATATACATCTACACTCCATACAAATACTTTGAGAAAGGACTTCCTGACACATCAGACTGTACTCAATGTTAACAAATTCCTTTTCTTCATAAACCCTTTTCTTGCCATTGCCTGTCTACATTATATATCCTCTCTGCTTTGGCCATCATTAGTTATTTAATTGCCCAAATAATGAAGCTCGTCTACTGCTTTAACTCTCTTGTTCCCTAGTCTCATTACCTCAGCATTACCTGATTTAATATGGCTACATTCCATTAGCCTTTTTTTGCTTTTGTCGATGTTCATCTCATATCGTCCTTTCAAGACTCTGTCCACTCCGTTAAATTGCTCTTACAAGTTCTTTGCTGTCTCTGACAGAATTAAAATGTCATTCACAAACCTCAAAGTTTTTATTTCTTTTCCCTGCACTTTAATTCCTACTACAAATTTTTCTTGGGCTTCCTTTACTGCTTGCTCAGCATACAAATTGAATAACATTGGTGATAGGCTGCAATCGTGTTTCACTCCCTTCTCAACCACAGCTTCCCTTTCATGCACCTCGGCTCTTATAACAACTGTCTGGTTTCTGTACAAGTTGTAAACAGCCTTTTGCTCCCTGTATTTTATCCCTGCTACCTTCAGAATTTCAAAGAGGACATTCCTTACAAAATTATCAAAAGTTTTCTCTAAGTCAAAAAATGTTATACACATAGATTTTCCTTTTCTTAAGATATCTTCTAGGACAAGTCATAGGGTCAATATTGTCTCGCATGTTCCAACATTTCTCTGGAGTCCAAATTGATCTACCCTGAGGTCAGCTTCTATGAGCTTTTTCATTCTTTCAGCTTTTCCTTCTTTGTTTAGGACTGATTTTCCCGGCGGGGTCAGGGATTTTCTCTGCCTCGTGATGGCTGGGTGTTGTGTGCTGTCCTTAGGTTAGTTAGGTTTAAGTAGTTCTAAGTTCTAGGGGACTTATGACCACAGCAGTTGAGTCCCATAGTGCTCAGAGCCATTCTTTTAGGACTGATTTTTTGTCTGTACTCTTGATATTTGTACAGGTGGTTCAGTTTTCTCCAAAGACGTCTTTAATTTTTCTGCAGGCAGCATCTATCTCTCTTTGGTGAAATATGGTTCTAAATCCTTATATTTGTCCTCTATCTATTTCTTGCCAAGACATTTTGGACTTTTTGTCAGTCTGATTTTTTAAAAGTTTGTATTCCCTTTCGCCTGCTTCATTTGCTGCATTTTTGTTTTCTCCTTTCATCAATGAAATTCAGTATCTCTTGCGTTATCCAAGAATTTCTACTAGGCCTTTTTTTTTACTTATTTGATCCTCTGATGCCTTCACTATTTCTTCTCTTAAAGGTACCCATTAATCTTCTACTGTATTCCTTTCACTTACTCTAGTCAACTGTTGCCTAACGCTTCCTCTGGATCTTTCAACTTATCTAGGTCCCATCTTCATAATTTCCTACCTTTTTCCAATTTCTTCAATTTTAATGTACAGTTCATAACCAATAAATTGTGATCAGAGACCACATCTGCCGATAGAAATGTCTTACAATTTAAAATCTGGTTCTCAAATCTCTGACTTGCCATTATATAATCAATCTGAAACCTTCCAGTGTCTGCAGGTCTCTTTCATGTATACAACCTTCTTTTCTGAGTCCACATTCACCTAGTATTTTTCCTTCTCTTCCTTTTCCTACTATCGAATTCCAGTCACCCATTACAATTAAATTTTAGCCTCCTTTAACTTTCTAAGTAATTTCTTTTATCTCATCACGTGTTTCTTCAATTGTTTCTTTGTCTGTGGAGCTAGTTGGCATGTAAACTGTACCACTATTGTAGGCGTGCACTTTGTGTCTATCATGGCTAAAATAATGTGTTCACTATGCTGGCTATAGTAGCTTACCAGCAATCTTTTTTTCTTACTTATTATTAAACGCACTTCTCCTGCATTACCACTTCTTGTTTCTGTATTTACAACCCTTTGTTCACATGACCGTAAGTCCTGTTCCCCCTGCCACTGAACTTCACTAATTCCCAATATATCTAACTTCAATGTATCCATTTCCCCTCTTAAATTTTCTAACTTATCTATCCCCACCCAGAGATCCAGATGGGGGACTATTTCACCTGCGGAATAGCTTGCCCAAGAGGACGCCATCATAACTTAAGCATGCAATAGAGCTAGCTGCGTGCCCTCAGGAAAAATTAAGGCTGTAGTTTCACCTTGCTTTCAGCCACTCGTAGTACCAGAACAGAAAGCCGTTCTGGTTGATTTTACAAGGTCATCCAGACTGTTGCCCCTGTAACTACTGAGAAGGCTTCCGCCTCTCTTCAGGAACCACGTGTTTGTCTGGCCTCTCAGTAGATACCCCTCTATTGTGGTTGCACCTACGGTACAGCTATTTGTATCGCTGTGGCACGCACGCCACCCTACCGATGGCAAGGTCCATGGTTCAAGGGAGGCGAGCTGGAGGTGATGTTGGTTGCTCTTATTAGAGTCCAATACCACCTTCAAGTTTTGGACAGCAGTAGATGAATCATTCCGGTGAATATCGTTGGCGCCGCCTCGTTTGCATTTGATGAAGTCCCAGCTTTTATGTTTCCTGTGATTTCGAACGTAGGTGGTCCTGGTGTCACATAACTACAAGCATTTACACCATGATCTTCACGTAAAATTTTCGCTAGTCCATGTGCACGACTATCAGGACGTTTGTGTACATGGAACGATTTCTTTCATATCCTTCTCGCCATTTTGTAGATGCACTTTCGTTTGCAAAAATTTCTTCAGCGCTTGTTTCTATCTCAAGGCCATTAAAACGGTTTTTAACGGCACTTGGAACACATTTACGCTGCGTTTTCCGTGAGTGAACTTTGTAGTAGTAGTATATTCGTCATAACTTTTGTTTGACGTTATTTGCAATATACAGGGTGTTTCAAAAATGAGCGGTATATTTGAAACGGCAATAAAAACTAAACGAGCAGCGATAGAAATACACCGTTTGTTGAAATATGCTTGGGACAACAGTACATTTTCAGGCGGACAAACTTTCGAAATTACAGTAGTTACAATTTTCAACAACAGATGGCGCTGCAAGTGATGTGAAAGATATAGAAGACAACGCAGTCTGTGGGTGCGCCATTCTGTACGTCGTCTTTCTGCTGTAAGCGTGTGCTGTTCACAACGTGCAAGTGTGCTGTAGACAACATGGTTTATTCCTTAGAACAGAGGATTTTTCTGGTGTTGGAATTCCACCGCCCAGAACACAGTGTTGTTGCAACAAGACGAAGTTTTCAACGGAGGTTTAATGTAACCAAAGGACCGAAAAGCGATACAATAAAGGGTCTGTCTGAAAAATTTCAACGGACTGGGAACGTGACAGATGAACGTGCTGGAAAGGTAGGACGACCGCGTACAGCAACCACAGAGGGCAATGCGCAGCTAGTGCAGCAGGTGATCCAACAGCGGCCTCGGGTTTCCGTGTTGCAGCTGCGGTCCAAATGACGCCAACGTCCACGTATCGTCTCATGCGCCAGAGTTTACACCTCTATCCATACAAAATTCAAACGCGGCAACCCCTCAGCGCCGCTACCATTGCTGCACGAGAGACATTCGCTAACGATATAGTGCACAGGATTGATGACGGCGATATGCATGTGGGCAGCATTTGGTTTACTGACGAAACTTATTTTACCTGGATGGCTTCGTCAATAAATAGAACTGGCGCATATGGGGAACCGAAAAGCCCCATGTTGCAGTCCCCTCGTCCCTGCATCCTCAAAAAGTACTGGTCTGGGACGCCATTTCTTCCAAAGGAATCATTGGCCCATTTTTCAGATCCGAAACGATTACTGCATCACGCTATCTGGACATTCTTCGTGAATTTGTGGCGGTACAAACTGCCTTAGACGACACTGCGAACACCTCGTGGTTTATGCAAGATGGTGCCCGGCCACGTCGCACGGCCGACGTTTTTAATTTCCTGAATGAATATTTCGATGATCGTGTGATTGCTTTGGGCTATCCGAAACATACAGGAGGCGGCGTGGATTGGCCTCCCTATTCGCCAGACATGAACCCCTGTGACTTCTTTCTGTGGGGACACTTGAAAGACCAGGTGTACCGCCAGAATCCAGAAACAATTGAACAGCTGAAGCAGTACATCTCATCTGCATGTGAAGCCATTCCGCCAGACACGTTGTCAAAGGTTTCGGATAATTTCATTCAGAGACTACGCCATATTATTGCTACGCATGGTGGATATGTGGAAAATATCGTACTATAGAGTTTCCCAGACCGCAGCGCCATCTGTTGTTGAAAATTGTAACTACTGTAATTTCGAAAGTTTGTCTGCCTGAAAATGTACTGTTGCCCCAAGCATATTGCAACAAACAGTGTATTTCTATCGCTACTCGTTTAGTTTTTATTGCTGTTTCAAATATACCGGTCATTTTTGAAACACCCTGTATTTACACCGTTATATGGCTGGAGATGTTTAAAATCCTTTGTAGCTTGATTATATCGTCACATGGGATGTTAATAATTTGGATTTAAGTTACGCGGTAAATAAACACAGAATGATATTCTGCCATGTAGGTTACAAAAATAGATTTAAACACTCTAAGGAGACATTATGCATTTTGGCTAAGAAATTCATCTGTACCACAATAATATCCATTTCAAACTAACTGCCTGAGTTTTTCTTCAAACGTGAGCATGTTCCCAACTAGATCTTTACCTTGTGTTCCATTCGGGTCCGCTGACGGATTAGTCCATATGATCATCATCATCTATCCTAAAGGCCCGTCCACACGCAACGATCTGTCTGCGCAAATGTCTGCGCACATCACATCTGCGCAGACAGATCGTTGCGTGTGAACAGAACATTTGCACCAACCTGAGGTGTGTGCAAACCTGGAAGTTGGAGTTGGAGGTTTGAGCAAAACCTCTCAAACCTGTGGGTTCAAACCACATCTGTGCAGACAAGTTGGAGCGTGTGGACAGGAGTTCGCCGCAAATCTGGCGCGAAACAGCTGTTTGCTCAGTCTAGTGTTTGTATTTGTGCGCACAGGGCTTTAAAATAGCTGATACTCGTCAGTTTGTAAGTGAATTCATTGAAATATATAGAAACGACCCATGTTTGTGGAAGATTCACAGTAAAGAATATAGTGACCGAGACAAAAAGACAGCAGCATACAATGCTCTAATTGAAAAATTGCGGACAGTTGACGCCTCGGAAAACAGAGTAACAGTAATAAAAACAAATAAATTCGTTGCCAACTGTTTACCGAAAAGAGTTATCCAAAGTTCAGAAATCTAGAAAATCTAGTGTAGGAGTTTTGTATCCTGTAACAAAAGTTTGTAACAGGTTGCTTCTACACAGTAGCGAACTGAAAATGCCTACTCGGAAACAAAGTAAACCATAGCTCATTGGCCATGTAGGTATATAATCTCTAATAATATGGGCCTACTGTGTTTTAAACATGCCTACAACACCAAAAATATTATCTGTAACTTGACAGACTTAATTTATTTGACTTGCTTTCATGAACTCATCCTTCAGGACAGCGTAAATAGCTTCACATGTGTTGGGTATTATTTCATTCAACGCTTGTTTCGATATTGCAGTTGAAAATTCCAAATCCTTGTAGCCCCTTCCTGTTGCTAGGAATCTTAATGTTACCCCCAGCCGTTCATGAGGAGAAATTGCCCTTCTCATACAAGTATTTTTTCTCATAATATGAGGGGTTAAAAGCTTTAAGAGATAATTATGTTTCGACATCCATCAGCAAATAATTTCGCCAGGCGTTAGGTTCGCCCTGCAACTCTCGCAGTAAATTTACGTGAGAAAAATGCTTTCGCTTTAGCAGCCACTGTCTACACCATTTTGACCGCTTTCTGTTTCCTGCGGTTGGTCTGAATGTTTTTTTGCATCACAAGCTGCGAACACAGACCACAACAGAACTTCCTCCATTTCTATATTTCAAAATAACTGAATTAAATTTGTGACGTTTACGGGGAGCGTAGTCGCTTGCCACTGCTATTCCTTTTCTACACCGACAGATGGCAGGCGAGTAGTAGATTGGGGTTTGTGTGGTGTGAACACATCACAATTGCAGCGATCTTTTGCATGTACAGACATCTGCGCCGATGTCTGCGCAGACAGATCGTTGCGTGTGGACCGGGCTTAAGTTGTACGTTGATCAGGTTGATGTGCAGCGTGAATCGATCTATACTAGATGCGAGAACAACAGTAGACCTGTAGATAGTCGACTCCAGTGCGTCATATAGTTTGAACATCGACTGGATCAAACATCGATAGTTAAAATTTTGAAAACCACGCAGCGATATGTACCATCGATATATTCGATTATGATCGATATCTTTACTGTGACTGCTGACAGCTGTTGTGGTTGGAGAAGCAAGTGTCTGGTCTCGGTATTGATTGTTGTGTGCAGATTTATTGACGAACGTTGACCGTTTTGTGTACATGTAAACAGATTCACCAGAATGTGGGCGTGTATGCAGATTACAAGGAAAGTAGAATGCTTGAGCGTTACCCAGGAAATATGAAGAGGTTGTGAATCTGCAACCAAATATATAATTGAGATATAATTTTGCCTTTCGGCAACCTAGTAACTCTTATGCGAAAGTCTGTCCCAAAACATGTCGGCAGCGCCAGCAGAACGATGGCAGATCAGTTGGGTGTGGGCTCTGGGGTGATGGAGCTAAAACTGGGTCAGAGTTTTACAAGTAAAAATTCGGCATCATTTCATACATTACGATGTGAGTATAACATCTTTCTCATTATTTTATACATGGTTACTTTATTCTCGAAGAATGAAGTCGATTTTGCCCTTGTTTACATTAAGCGATCATTTGTAAACATGAAGCTGAAGCTATTGGTTTGATTTTTGTTTCGTCAACTTTCTGCTTAAACACTAGCTCCAAAAGAATCATTTGTTGTCAGATGTACTGTGCTGTACTCTACTGGCCCTGTCTCTAGCCATGTATGATTTCCGAACACCACATTGAAATACAAAAGGATTTACATTACGGTGCACTGAAAAATATTAATTGTTGTTGGATGTGACCCACTAACATCCAATACGTATAACATGGAAGTGATATCATTTTAATGCCCTAGTGTTAATAGATTAAATACTTAAAAGTACTGGATTTGCTTTGCACAATAGTGAAGTGCAGCAGTTTTTAGCATCAGGATGTGCTCAATTTATCAAACTTTGACCGTCTTTTCAATTTCTTTTTTTAACCATTTGTTTCCTTCAGCGTCTTCACATTTGTGTGTTTTCGGTAATTCTTTTAGTAATTTTATTTCATATGTTACTGTATGATCTCATTGCCTCTATGATCAGCATTTGTGCAGCAAAATTTATAAAATACATTCAAAATTTTGTGTTTGGAGAGTCAGCAGCCTGTATTGCTACCATATAGACCTGTGTCGCATACGTTTTTCAATATTTGCATTTTTGTTTATCTCCATAGTACAGTAATGAAACTGTGATACAACAGTTTGGCTGTAGAGGACCATATGTTCTGTTCTGCACCAGGAAAAGATCAGTGTCATTTTATTGCAAAATAATGTGTTTAACTGATACGACAGCTTACTACCTAGTTTTCCAGATACAGCTATATTGTAATTTTAGTTAAAATAAAACTTTATTAACTTGTTATGTTGAATCTATGCTGCTACAGTGACAGCAACAACAGTTACTACTAATACTACTGCTGCTACCACCACCACAACAGACACCAGCATCAATGTTGGTTTTGTTTATTGTGAACATAGTAGTAGTCTTAGTTTATGCTGACGGAGGTCATATTGGTCATCGTAGTGTTACACTTGCTTTTATTAGCTTCAGGTCTGTGACTAGTTGTTGCAAAGACCATTAGTTGGGCATATACTTTCCTTCAGTCCTTTTAATTTCATCTACATCTATACTCTGCAAACCACTGTGAAGTGCATGGCAAAGGGCATGTCCCATTATTCCAGTTACTAGATCTTTTCCCATTCCATTCACATATAGAGTGCCGGAAGAATGACTGCTCAAAGATCTCTGTGTGCACTGGGACTATTGCAGCCTTTCTTCGAAATCCCAATGGAAGAGACCCATAGGGGTTTCTAGTATTTTCCTAGATTCTTTACTTAAAGTTGGTTCTAGAAAGTTTCTAAGTATGTTTTCATGTGGTTGTTTCCATCTATATTCGAGCATCTGCCAACCCAGTTCTTTCAGCATATTTGTAACATTCTCCCATGGATCAGCTGAACCCGTGACCACACATACTAGTATTCTATGTATACCATTAATGTCCTCTGTGGTATGGGCCCCACACACTTGAGCAATATTCTAGACTGGGTTGGATGAGTGTTTTGTGTGCAATCTCCTGTGTAGAAAGATTGCATTTATCTAGTATTCTACCAACTAACCACAGTCTACCACCTGTTGTACCAAATGCAGAGAGTATGTGATTTCTCCATTTCATATCTCTACAAATACCCAAGTATTGTTGATATTCCAACCTGGAGTTTCCAGTGTTCAGGTATTTGTATAAGTTGACAGATTCCAACTGTGACTCAAGATACTGTGGTCACAGTATACTGGTACCATTTTTTGTTTTTGTTTTGTGAAGTACACAATTTTACATTTCTGAACATTTAAAGTGTGTTGCCAATATTCGTACCACTTTGACATCTAACTGATATTTGTGCAGCTTCATTACAGATAGTTGCATCATCTACAACAAGTCTGAGGTTACTACTAACATTGTCTGCAACGTCATTAATGTGCAACATGAATAGTGAGGATCTCAATACACTTTCCTGTTTCACACCTGAAGTTACTTGTACATCTGTTGATGACTTTCCATCGAAGGTAACATGCTGAGTCCTTACCACCAAGAAATCCTCAACCCAGTTGCAAATCTCTCTTGATTCCTCATATCAATGTACTTCAAATAGTAAGTGTTTGTGTGGTACTGAGTCAAATGCCTTTTGGAACTCGAGAAACACTTTATCTATCTGACTGCCTCAATCCACGACTTTAATGACATCATGTGAGAAAAGTTCAAGTTCGGTTTCACATGATCAATGTTTTTTTGCCAGCCAACAGGCTTAGAATAATGTCTGAGGAAAGCTGCAGAAATATTCAGTAAGATCTTGATAAGATTTCAAAGTGGTGTAAAGAATGACAATGCACTTTAAATGTTCAGAAATTCAAAATTGGAGGAGGTCCTTCTGACTGATATACCTCATTGCATTTGAGCTCAGAACATCATCCAGGATCCTACTACAAGTAGGTACAAAAGTACCAGACAGTAGTTTTGTGGATCACTTCTGCTGCCCTTCGTGCAGATTAGTGTGACTTGTGCTTTCTTCCAACCACTGGGTACAGTTTTTTGTTCCTGGGATCATCAGTTTATTATGGTTAAAAGAGATGCAATATACCGGGTGATCAAAAAGTCAGTATAAATTTGAAAACTGAATAAATCATGAAATAATGTAGATAGAGAGGTACAAATTGACACACATGCTTGGAATGACAGGGGGTTTTATTAGAACCAAAAAAATACAAAGGTTCAAAAAATGTCCAACAGATGGAGCTTCATCTGATCAGAATAGCAATAATTAGCATAACAAAGTAAGACAAAGCAAAGATGATGTTCTTTACAGGAAATGCTCAATATGTCCACCGTCATTCCTCAACAATAGCTGTAGTCGAGGAATAATGTTGTGAACAGCACTGTAAAGCATGTCCGGAGTTGTGGTGAGGCTTTGGCATCAGATGTCATTCAGCATCCCTAGCGATGTTGGTCGATCACAATACACTTGCGACTTCAGGTAACCCCAAAGTCAATAATCGCACAGACTGAGGTCTGGGGACCCGGGAGGCCAAGCATGACGAAAGTGGCGGCTGAGCACACGATCATCACCAAACGATGTGCGCAAGAGATCTTTCATGCGTCTAGCAATATGGGGTGGTTCTAATAAAACCCCATGTCATTCCAAGCATTTGTGTCAATTTTTACCTTTCTATCTACATTATTCCGTGGTTTATTAAGTTTTCAAATTTATACTGACTTTTTGATCACCCGGTATTTTCATCATGAGTGGGGTTCTGATCTTTCTGTTTGAGGTAATTTTCAGAGAAGGCATCTAGTAATGTTTTGCAGGATGTCATGTCATGTTCACCACTAAAAAAACTGTAATTATCCCAGTTGAGTATTGGATCATTAAAGTCTACTGTGATGATTACAGTATGATTGGAGAGCTTACATACTAGCAATCTGATGTTTTCTCTAAAGTTTTCAGTTACATTCGGAAGTGAGTCTGATGGTCAATATGAGGACCCAGTTATAATTTTTTTCCCACCCCTGACACTGTGTCTTGCCTCAACAGTTTCACATCCAACTTCAGTTTTTGTCTCGGTGGATCAGAGTTTCTTGTCTACTGCTACAAATACACCACCTCCATTTCCCACTAGCTGAGAAACCCAGTATTGCCTGGGTATTTATTTATAGCTCTACCTGAGACTTCGTACATGTGAAACTTCTTTTCACTTATAAAGCTCCTTTGTGTGCAACATTTGCAGTAGTGTGATTAGGGACATGAACAAAGTACTTGTTTGCTTCGTTAACATGGGAGAGGGCCATATTGAGTTGGCTGTGTGAAAAGCAATCAACACTGAGGTCCATGCCTGCAAAGCACAGCATCTGGCCTTGTGTTTTGCCTATGGTCATGGCATAACATAAGGTCGCAAGGAATTCTACAAGTTTAAAGTGAAATATCCCATGAAAGTTTCCACTTCCAATGATGTTAAGTTGGAGAGAAGCAGCTTTAAGCCTCCGTAAGTGAAATGTTGTGAGTTGCTAGATAATGCATGACACTCTCAACCAAAGTTAAATTTTGCTTCACTTTTGGAAGGAGATTCCAAAGATTAAGGTAAAAGCTGATGGTCTTGAGCCAAAGCAAGTCTTGCTTCACTATCATCAGTGGATTCTCAAGACTGCAAAGTCCTCAAGTCTTTCAGCCATTTTGTAGGTGTTTTTATTCTTAAACAAAAATAAATAAAAATATAATGAGCAGGCACCCAAATCCCAAAGAAAACTTAATAAACTAGTTTTTTCTATCACAGAATATAAATAAAACCTATCAAAAGAAGCAAAGCAATATCATTAGGTCTTTAATACACCAAATGAGATCAGTAAATCTTAGCCAATTAAATGCATTGTCAGTTTGTATTCATAAAGATAAGATTGCAACCTTTAATTATGCCACTGACATAAACTTCTAAAAAAAAAAAAAAAAATACATCTGCCACTGGAAAAAAGCACTAACGGTGCCAGCTACTGGTTCTTTGGTGTACTGTGAACCTAATAGTGTCATCTATTGGCTTTTTGGTGTAATACACTGTGATGATTAAATATCTGAACTAATGAAGTGAGCAGAAGATTGTAGATAAAACATTGAATTATGATATCTTTTTGTTTTGTGATCTTGATGAAATAAAACCTATATATTGCTCCAAGCTGCTCTCAATTTGCTTGTGGAAACCCCATGCAAATTCGTCTAGTAGTTCTGGAGACTGGTGTGTTCAGACAGACACAGTAGTTATACAATTTTAGATTCAGATATCCTTTCGATAGGTGCTTAAATTTTTCCCAAAATCTCACTGCTGTAGATTTCAGGTTTTAACTAGCTTTCTGTCCCAAGTATCATGTGAGCTTCACTGCTTTTAGGGGTATTCTACAGTTCTGAACCATATAATGCAAGTCTAGGAATTCACACTGTAGCTTGTCACAGAAAATTTGCAGTCTCTGGTTGAGGACTTCCATTTGAATCAAAATCAGGGGTCACAATCGGTTCTGGAGACAATACTGCAGATTTTAAACTTCATTGAAACTCAGTGAGCAAGGCTGGTAGGCTCCCCTGTTCTGAACCTTCTCCGTCACTCACTGGAATGATCCAAGTACGACCTCAGAGCCCAGTTGACAGGCATCTTTTGTTCTAATGTCAGTCACAATGGCTGACAGAAAGGCCTCTTCAACATTTAGGATGAGGCTCCCAGGCATACACACACAGTGCACATAGCATTCCTTCCCATCCCTTGCTGCCATTTCACTAAGGGCTACCATCATTCACCGTGCTTTTGAACTGCTGACAATTAATGACCCTACACTTGTGTGCCTGCCTCCCTGTGGCATGGGGCACAATACATTTACCAATAGGTGAAATGAGTCTCGCTGGCTTTAGTTTAGTTTAGTTGCATCATGTTCCATAGATAATTTTTATGATTATTTTATCAATATGATGTGGAACAAATCAGATTACAAGATATATATACACACATTAATAGTGCTAATATTACTGAAATTTTTAGTTCTACACATGCAACTACATTTAGAGGTTCATTTTACCAGTTCTGAAACAGAAACTTGTCCATGGAAAGAAGGAGTTGTCCAAAAGGAATGATTTTAAGCTAGATTTAAAACTTGATCTGCTACCTGCCAGACACTTTATGTTGTTGGCCAAATGATCAAAGATTTTTGTTGCTGAATAATGTACTCCTTTTTGAGCAACTGACAGATTCAATAACGGATAGGAAAGGTCATTTTTCCCCCTAGTGTTGTACATATGAACATCACTGTTCTTCGCAAAGTGAGATGGATTATTTGTAATGAATTTCATTAGCAAATATATGTACTCTGATGGTGCAGTTAAAATACCTAACTCCTTGAATAGGTGCCTACATGACGTCCTTGGGTGGGACACCACTAATTATTCTCACTGCTCTCTTTTGTGCAATCAGTACTTTATCTCTAAGTGGTGAGTTACCCCAGAAAACTAGTGCATAAGACTCTATTGAGTCGACACCCAAAAATTTGGAGTAATCTGCCCTGTTGACTGAGCCCTGTTCATATGCTTCGTCAATTGTCGGCATGACTCTGTTCGGTGTACAGAACTGGATATAGTGAGTTTTTTCAAAATTAAAGGAGAGTCCATTTTCTGAGAACCACTTAATAATTCTTTGAAAGACATTTTTAACAATATCTTCACCTGCTTTTTCTGTAATGGGATTTATTATAACACTTATGTCATCTGCAAAAAGTACTAGTTCTGCTTGGTGAATGTTAAGTGAGAGGTCATTCACATGGATAAGGAACAGCAGAGGACCCAAAATTGAACCCTGTGGGACTCCCTTTGTGATAACTCTCCATTCACTAGAATTTACCACCTTCCAAACACTATTTGTGTTAGTCGGCACAACCTTTTGCTTTCTGTTCGTTAAGTATTATTCAAACCAGCTGTGTGTATAGCCTTCAGTTCCATAAAACCTGAGTTTTTCTAAGAGTGTGACATGATCTACACAGTCAAATGCCTGTGACATGATCCACACAGTCAAATGCCTTGGAAAGATCACAAAAAATACCAACTGGCAGTAATTTGTTATTTAGGGTTGTACTATTTGATGGGTAAATGTGTAGATAGCATTCTCAGTCGAGTAACCCTTTCGGAGTCCTAACAGTGACATGCTGAGTAAATTATTTTCACTTAAATTTGAGACTACTCTTGAATACATAACTTTTTCGAATATTTTAGAAAATGAAGTCAGCAATGAGATTGGTCTATGATTATTCAAGTCACTCTTGTCCCCTTTCTTATGAAGAGGTTTGACAATTGCGTATTCCAATCTGTCTGGAAAAAGTCCCTGTACCAGCGAAGTATTACATATATCACTAAGGACTCCACTTATTAAATTAGAACAACGCTTCAAAATTATATCACTAAGGATTCCACTTATTAAATTAGAACAACACTTCAAGATTCTATTAGAAACTCCATCAACACCAAATGGGGTCTTGTTTTTCAGTATATTTATAATTCCCTTAATTTCCGTGGGGGATTTTGGTGCTATTTCTAAAGGCCTAAAGTCCTGGAGAATGAAATTTTTAACATTTTTTATTTTATTTTATTTTTATTTTTGCTACTTCAACTGAACCCTTTAACCGTATTTTTGCTGCTGCATTCAGAAAGTGATTGTTAAAAATACTTACAACTTGTGAATTATCACTCACAACCTCATCATTTAGCTTTATTGCTATGGTATGCTGTGCACATCAGTTAGAGTAATTAATGGATCCAGGACATATATTTTTACTTTACAAAACATTACCTGAGTTGAAATTCACAATGAACCAAATGCTAACATAAAATTTAATCTATTCCATGATAAATTCATACCATTATTTGAAAACAGCTTTTCATATAAGCTAATCGGATATGACATTAAACAGCCATGTAAAAAAACCCTGGATCACTAGAGGGATTAAAGCATCTTGTGAAAGGAAGAGGGAAATCTTATCTATTGGCAAGAACAAGTAGAGATCCTGCAGTAGTTACACATGACAAAAACTGCTTCTCAAAATTATTAAGAAAAGTTATAAAAAATCAAGGAACATGTACATAATGTCAGAAATTAGTAATTCCGACAAAAGACTTAAGGGTTGTATGGAGTGTAGTGAAACAAAAGACAGGACAACCAGGCCACAGAACACGATATTATCGTTATTGAGCTGAATGAAAGGGCTATAAATGATGAGGTGTAGGGAGCAATATATTTAATAATCATTTCCTAAATATAGTAGAAAGTATAGGGGCAAAGAGTTCAACAGAAAAATAATAGCAGTATGTTGAAAAAGTAACTCTCATAAAATTAAATCATATGAATGTATCACCAACTTCTCATTCTGAAATTAAGAGTAGTATATATTCCCTCAAAAATAAAAGATCATCTGGATTTGATGATGTTTCAAATAGAGTACTAAAGATTTATTTCCATGTAATAAGCTCAGTTTTATCTAAAATATGTAATGCATCACTAACTCAAGACATTTTTTCCAGAGAGATTGAGATATGCTGTTGTTGACCCCCCCCCCCCCCCTCTCCTTTAAGAAAGGTGATAGGATAGATGTCAGCCTGTGGTACTGCTGACATTGTCCAAAATTTTTGAGAAGGTGGTTTATTCTAGAGTAGTATCTCACCTAAATTACAATGATATCCTCAGCAAAACACAGAATGGATTTCAATAGAGTTGCTGTACTGAGAAAGCTGTTTACTGCATTTGACTGTGTGAATACAATATTCTCCTACATAATCTGAAGTTTTGTGGGACTGATGGTGCAGCCAACCAGTGGATAATGTTATATCTAACCAAAAGAATACAGAAGTTATACTTAGTAATTCAACCAATATAGTCCGGAGACATTATTCTGACTGGGGAGAAATCTTGTATTGGGTTCCCCAAGGTTCAAGTGTAGGTCCACTGTTGTTCCCTATATATGTAAATGATCCATCTAATATACAAGCCCAGTTTACATTCAAATTGCAGATTAATTTGTAAATATGGCTACATGCCGAACATTTATAAGTTTTTATTTTATTTTATTTATTTATTTATTTTGAAATCCTTTACACATTACAATAATAGAAATTCTTCTATGAAATAGAAGGAGTTATCAAGAAGAAACTTTTCAGATTGTTTCCAAATTTTATTGTGCTGTCTGTCAGACATTTTATATCACTGAATAAGTTATAAATAATTTTCGTTGGAGCATTGTGCACCCCTTTTTGTGCTAAAGACAATCTTAACGTAGAGTAAAGAATATGATTTTTTCCTTCAGGTGTTGTAATTATGTAAATCATAGTTCTTTTTTAAGTAAATGGATTATTGACAACAAATTTCATGAGGGAATAAATATACTGTGATGCAGTAGTTATAATTCTGAAATCATTAAACACTTGTCTACAAGATGATCATGGGTGAGCACCACATATTATTCTTACAGCATGTTTTAGAGCAAAGAAGACTATCTTTCTTAAGGATGTATTATCCCAGAACATTATTCCATATGACATTATTGACTGAAAATGTGCAGAGTCTGTTATCTTAATGATTTGCCTTGCCCCAAGATTAGCAATGATTTTAAGTGCAAACTTGGCTGAACTAAGTTGTTTTGGAGTTCCAGAAGGTGGTTTTTCTGGTTTAAGTTCTTATCAATAAGGACACCAAAGAATTTTGAAGTTTCCATCCTATTATTTATTTTCTCAACATGTGCTGCTCTTATCACTGGTGCAATTCCCTAGATGTGCAGAACTGAATATGTTGTGTCTTTTTAAAATTGAGGATGGGAGCATTTGCAAAAAAACCTATCAATGATACTTGTAAGTACATTGTTTACTGTTTCTTCCATTGTACATATGAATGGATTTATTATAATGCTAGTGTCATCTACAAAAAGAATTAATTCTGCTAGTTGTATATTAGGTGATTTACAAATAAGAGGAAGAACAGTGGACCTAAGATCAAGCCTTGGGGAACCCCATACATGATTTCTCCCCGGCCAGAATTACATCCCCAGACCATTTTGGTTGAATTGCTGAGTATAACTTGGTGCATTCATTTTAATGAAAACAATCAATTATTGAAACCAATCACTTACTGACAAAATTATTTTTGCATTCATTTTGTTAGATATGACATCCTCCATTGGCTGGCTGTACCACCAATCCCGTAAAACTTCAATTTATCTAGGAGAATACTGTGGTTCACACAGTGAAACACCTTACATAGATTGCAGAAAATACCAACCAACACTGTTTTATTATTTAATGCTTGTAAAATTTTGTGTGAGGGAACATGTAAATGTCATTCTAGAGCAACTCGTCTGAAACCCATACTGTGATTTGCTAAATATATTGTTGCTGAGGTGAGACACTATTCTGGAATATATCATCTTCTCAAAGGTTTTGGAAAATGATGTCAGCAGTGAAACAGATTGGCAGTTATTGACATCTCTCCTATCACCTTTCTTAACGAGGGGATTGACAACAGCATATTTCAGTCTCCCTGGAAAAATGCCTTGAGAAGTGATGCAGTAAATGTTTCAGATAAGACCGAGCTTGTTAAAATCCAGTTAAGTTTTCATTTGTGAGATAATACATAATTTTCTTAATTTTAAAAGGAGAAGTTGGTGATAAACCTGCAGAAGTTCATAGCAAAATTTGGAGTAATATTATATCACCTGTCTAACAAAAGGAAGTAAACAATAATTTATGGTGATTTGAATATTAATTTTCTGATTGAGGGAGAGAAAAATATGAAGTAGAAATTTTACTTAACACTTACGGTCTAACCTCAGTTGTAAACTTTCCCACCAGAATTGTGCTAGAAAGAAGTACTTAAATAGATAAATATATTTGTATGTGAAGGCATGGTCAGCAAAGTTAGTGTTCATCCAATGTTAAATGGGTTATTGGAGCATGATTGTCAATCAGCCATAGTAAACAGCATGATAACGGATCATTCCATGTAAAATCACAGATTTTTGGTGGAGCCTAAGGTGACCATTTAAGAATTTATTCTTTTTTGGTACATGGATACCTGCATTTCTTAATAGTAAAACTTTCCAATAGCACTGTCCTAAACCTAACCATTTTTGAAAAATTCGGGTTTGAAGACTCGGGTGTGTACCTAGTCATTAGTCAGACACCAACTTCCGTACTTTCAGAGACCTACTACTCAATAATGAGTTGACGTACAGACCTCAGTTTTTTTGTGGAATTAGTATGTAGGCCACTAAGCTGAAATATGTATGAAGAGTAGAATACATCATTCAGATTTTTTGTGAAAAATGTTGAAAAACATACTTTTTCAGTGCTGTGCTTTAAATTTGTGATTTTTTAAAAATAAAATCATAACTTTGCACAGGGAAATTGTAGAGACCACATCTTGTGTGCTGTAACTCTGTAGTCCTAATATTAAGTATAAATAATAATGAAAAGCATTAGGCATTGCAATTAGTAGTCCATACTTTCTCTTAAAGACGACTCCATCACAAAAAAAGTCAGTCAAATTTGGCAACAAGTCCTTGGAGGTGGGGGGGGGGGGGGGGCTATGTAGACTCTATGTAGAATCTCAGCTTGATTTTTTGCTGGAATTTTTATATGGCTAATAGCAATCCCAAATGCAAAGAAGTATATCATAACAGACTTTATTCATTGACACAATAAAATGAAAATGCTGCTTACACATGCAATCCACGTTCAACACTGCAGGGAATTGGTAAATAAAAACCATGTGTATCCCTTGAAAAAGGGTTCCTGAAATTGTGTGTGTGTGTGTGTGTGTGTGTGTGTGTGTGTGTGTGTGTGTTTGTGTGTGTAAAAATTCTACAAATAACAGTTTCATAATAAAGTTCAAATATAAAGAAGGAGATTGTACTTTTAACACTCTTTTACTTTTCGTATAACTTTGTTTTCCTTGACGTCTTCATCCAAAAACAAAATAAGTTTACTGAAAGGTGAGAGATACAATTTTTTCACAGTACTTATTGTCAAGTTTATACAACTACGCACTGTGACTTTGTAATGATGGGCAATCCACCTTAACATGTAACTTTGGAGAAGGGCAACCAAACAGCATCATTCATACTGAACCGTGAAAGAAATCGTGATTCAGCAGGAGGCATGCAATTAATCTCAACATCTTTAAATTCATGTGATGCATGGGAAATGTGTCCTATGTACCAGTTTTCATTGTATTTGAAAACCACATATTGTCTGACTTGCAGCTGTTCCCACAGAGCATTTTCATGAGCTTCAATAGCAACAATGCTTCCATTTACATATGTTGGAAGTGTCTTCTTCATTAGAAAGGTATACATAGCAGTAACTAGGTATACATGGTGCAGTCATGTTCCTGGAACTGTCCTCATTGTACAGTACCTGTGTTCCAAGAAACCTTCATATGGTTTGATCTCTTGTGAAGAAACAATGGACATGTGAACATCCTGTATTTTGTGGAGTATTTTGTGCACATCATTTTATTTTGTGTCAATCATTTTATTTACCATGACAGAAATGTAATCTATCCTTCCTTGTAAAAAATCTTGAGAAATTATAATTTTTGTAAAATATCGGTACATCTTGTTCCACAATTTCAGGCAACATCTTTTAACCTTTTCTGCTTTCTGAAGCAGCAGTTACACCTCTGCACTCTTTAACTTTTCTTGCTACACGAGCCATGTACTCTGTGACACCAACAGTAAATGCCATGAAGATGGAGAAAGTGGTAAAACTTGAATGTGTTCACTGCGAGTTGAATTTTGATTTCTTAGAGCACAGGTACTGTACAGCGAAAGACAGTTGCAGGAATACGATTGCACCATGCATTCTAGTCACTGCTACTAACACCTTTCTAATGAAGAGACTTCCAACAGATGCAAATGGGAACACTTTTGCAATGGAAGTTCATGAAAATGCTTTGTGGGAACAGCTGCAAGTTGGACGATATGTGGCTTTCAAATACAGTAAAAACTGGTACATAGGATACATTTCCCAGGCATAACATGAATTTAAAGATCTTGAAATTAACTGCATGCCTCCTGCTGATTTACAGTTCCTTTTGTGGGTGCACAGGGTGCACGCCTGCATTCAGAAATGCAGACATTGTAGCTGGGTGAACATTAGGTGTATCTTCTTGGGTGGCGTGATGACCATATGGGGATGTCACATACATGGAAATACAGAAGCGTCCGATCTTACCCGTCGGCTTTGACCCATGACGTCACAAATACCGCGGAAACGACTATAAACAATTCCAATATGGCGGATATAAAAACATCGCATACGTATTGTAAACACTGAAATACACAAGTTTCACAAAAAGCCTAATGACTGTAACGGGACAAGCGTGGGAAATTAGGGGTTTTTGGGTGCGGAGAAACTAAATATACAGAAATGTAGCCACCGACCGCCATTCAAAACCACGCAAAACAACGAAATAAATCAACATCACAAAACTGACCAAATACCAAAAAACACATTCATATCCATAATCGGACACTTCCCTTAACCTATATAGCTCAACAGAACCTACCGATCACATCCCCCAATAGAAAACTAAGAAACGAAAGCTTCCCTTACACCTACATACATCGGCACTTATGCAGTTTAGCAGGTACGGAAAAAATTTTTCATTTTTTTTCAAAATTTGATCATCATGTGTCGTTATGCGGTGGGGGGAGTCTGCAGTGCCCCCCCCATCCCCCCACAGGCTTCATTAGTGTCAAATCAATATTTTCGAATCATAGGCGGCCGCTGCCGCGGCCGCATTCCAAAAAAAAACTCCCAACCTAACCTCAAGTGGGCTACGCTACAGATCAATATGTTCATCAAATTGCTTCATATTACGTATACATGTTCATTAGTGTCAAATCAATATTTTCGAATCATAGGCGGCCGCTGCCGCGGCCGCATTCCAAAAAAAAACTCCCAACCTAACCTCGTATTCAGGGCTACGCTACAGATCAATGTGTAGGTCCCTTACGTCACGGGTCAAAGCCGACGCGTGAGATCGGATGTTTCCAACCTATACCCAATACACAAAACATACATAAATAACCAAAAAAAAAAAACGGAACTTACCTCAAAAAAGTTCCAGCTCCACAAACTAGATTGGCCACCACAATCACACACAAATGCACACACGCACACACACACACACACACACACACACACACACACACACACACACACACACACACACACACACACACACACACACACACACACACACACACACCAACGAAAAAATACTGAACTAAAATAAAAACCCAACCCACCCAAACGTCAACCCCCTCCCCCACAACTCCAAAATACAACACACAAACACTATACAACAAAATAAACCACCCACCCACCTACCCAGCCCACCCTAACTAACCACTTTCGGTCTATACATTTTACCCACAGCCCTTAAAAAAACCCAAAGAATGCAATAGCCCTCTGGGACACTCTTCCGCCAACAGTACTCATCTAAATGAGACTGAAGGTTGGAAGAGCGCCTCTTCCCCCTCCCAAGAACTGACTTAACCGCTCCCCACATCCCCTCAATTGTGTTAGTGCAAGCCCCAGTATCATAATTCTTAAACTCTAGACTGTGGTTCACTACTAAATGATTAAATCCCCTCTCACCCAACCCCCTATATGAAGAAAACGCATCTGAAACTACTGTGGACCCCGGCTCTACATACTCCTCAATTAACCCCACTAATTCAGGCTTCGACCTCCCCTCCACAACCCTAAAAACACATTCAGTACCCCCACCCCCCTGAACAACAGCCCCCCACACCCAAAGACCAGCCACAGACTTCCCCCTCCCATACTTCCTTTTACCAAACTGCGACTCATCCACCTCCACAACCACCCCATGCCCACCCAACTTACCCCTGTACTTAATAAATTCGGAACACACCTCACGACAAAAGGAATACCAGTCTAAAACAGTCCTCTCACTCACACCAGTCTCAAACGCGCAAAAACTCTGCCCGCAACTATAACAAAAATAATACGTAATAAGCACAATCTCACGCATGGCCAATCTAGACTTCTCGAACCAGGTACCATGCCTTACAGAACGCCATACGCCATCTTTCCGGCAACACCACATGTATCCGTCCCTGGTCCGAGAGTCCGGAACTTTAACCAATTTCATAGGTTCATGGCACACACCGCACTTCACGACCTCGGCAATTAAGCCAAATAGCTGAAGAAATTTAATCAGCTCTAAAGCTGTCTCCCCCATCATCGCCCTCAACCGAACACTGTTAAGGCGGTCTTTCATATCCATTCCTGAACAAAAAACCACAACCAAATACACTCAATAACAAACTCACCCGACGTACAGCAATGAGCATTAAATTAACCATTAACTCACTAATAGAAATTCCGCTTCAAATCCAACACCTGAGCAACAGAAAACTGACCCCACCACACGAAACAAACGAAACAAACGAAAACCATGAACACACCACCAGAGAGCACGACAAACAAAAACAAGACATCTACAAACACGCCACAATCGCAAATCAAACTCCGCGCCGTAATGACGTCACACACCACAACACGCTTACGTCACGGGTCAAAGCCGACGGGTAAGATCGGACGCTTCTGTTGACCCCACATACATAAGACATCTGTTCAGGTAGCTGAATGGGTGGCAATGTCAGTGGCAGCAGGGCATCAACCTCCGTGGGTGGCACAGTGGATTGTGCCGGCCGTGACTGTCGAAGAGACCGAAGCGACAGCTGGTGTGGACCCCAGTGACATGCTGGGCCTGTGGACAAACATTCTGGAGTAGCCTCACTGGCATAGAAGGACACCACAGCTGATTTTGTTGGTACAGCTGAAGCCGTGTAGAACCTTGGACAACATGAGAAGACCATCCAATGGCTTTCTTAATGACTCTGTGCTGGGAGGAATGGAATTTCGTCATGTGACTTTTGAGTGAACCATTCAGCTTCACTGTTACACTGAGGAAGCTGAAAAGGTGCAACAGTCACATGGTGTATGCCACTGGCAGCACAAAACTGTTGGAAATTGGCTGTGGTCCATTGTTCGAGATAGTAACATCTGGAAGCCCTTCAAGACAAAAAAATAGAAGATAAAGCCGATACTATACTTGCAGTGGTGGAGAATTTAATGGGAACAACAAAAGGAAACTTGCTGTACGTGTCTACCACTAAACCTGCATTTGTTCCAGTACGGATCTGGAAAATCAGTGTTAATGTATTGCCACGAGCCAGATGAGTGTGGCCATTCAAAAAAGCATTGCAGTGGAGCTGACTGATATTCTACAGAAACTTTCCAGTGAGATGTCATTTGCTCAATCTGAGCATCTATTCCGTCCTAAGTACAATGATGCCCGATGAGTTCCTTAATGCAAACTATGCCCCAATGACCTTGGTGCAATAAAGACAAAACTTCCTGCCGTAGGGAGTGAGAAATCATGAGACACATATTGGCATTCTCTGTATGTAACAACAGGACACCTGATCATGCAGATAGCACATAATAATGCAAAAAATTGTGAAGGTGGCACTGGATGAGGAATTTATTTCAAACTGCATGGCTACCCATAGTGCATGTATTGCAACACAACCTGAAGAGCTGTGTCAGAATCAGTTGGGGCAGCATGCTGAAAATCGAGGAAAATTTTGAAGACATTAAAAATTCTGAGAATCAATTTGAAAACATGATTCCCCACATGAATCAAACACTGTATCAGTACCAACTGCTAACCGAGACAACAAGTCAGTGTTCAAATGTTGGTCAGTGAGCCTGTACAACAACTCGTGCTAATAATTTGACAATATCAGAGGACAGCATTGCAGTTTTTGCACTGTCCGAGGTGGGTCAAACTTGGCAGGATTGAACAAGGCCATCAAAGGGCAATGATCTGGCAGCAAATAGAACTTCCGTCCATACAAATATTGGTGGAATTTTGTAACACCAAAGATAATGGCAAGTGCCTCTTTTTCATGCTTGACTGTAGTTTCACTATGTTTTGTTAAGAATTTTCAAGGCAAAAGCAACAGGTCTTTCAGGTGAACCAATTTTATGGGAAAGCATAGCTCCAATTTCTCAAGGAGTTGCATCCACAGCTAACATGACAGGCTTAGCTGGAGCGAAGTGAATCAAAAATTGCTGTAATGCATTCTGGTTCCTCACAAAAGGAACATTTTTCTAGTGCAGCCAGTTGAGCAATGCAGCAATTTGCACATTGTTAACAACAAATGAGATATAATATGTGAGCTTTCCCATGACTGATTGGAACTCTTTAATGTTTCTGAGCACCGGCAGTTCTATAATTGCAGCCAAATGCAATGCAGCAGGATAAGCACCCTGTGCATGAATTATGTAACCTAAGTAGTTCAGTTCTTCCTGGAAGAAGGAACACTTTTCTTTGATGCACTTTAAGCCAGCCACAGAAATAACTTGAATCAAACACTCTAAATTTGCTAAATGTTCAACAGTTATAGAACCCGTGACTATAGTATTGTCCAAATAGCTTTTACAAGCAGGAAGTTTTGCTGTTAACTGTTCCAAGAACTGTTGAAAATTGCAGAAGTTGAAGCAGTTCCAAGGTGAGTGTTCATAACAAATTATTGCATGGTAACTGCAAATGTGCCTCACGCAAATCAATCTTTGGAAAGTATCTGCCCTGTCCCAGTCTGTCCATCAATTCCTCTGGAGGTGAAAGAGGAAAAGAATCCATGACAGTTTATGGGTTTAATGTTGCTTTAAAATCAGCAAGCAGATGTATGGTATACCACAAGAAGGCTTCTTTTGAATAACTGTGGGTGATGCCCATTGGCTTGCAGATACATGTTGGATAACCCGATTGTCTTTCCATCTGTGCAGTTCCTGAGCAGTTTGCTAATGTATTGCATGGGGGATAGGCTGTGAATGAAAAAATTGCAGCTGTGCATTGTCTTTCATTGTAATGTGTGTTTCAAACAGTTCCTTGTACTGTACAAGTTTGCCTTTTGTTCAGTTATGAGTGGAACAAAAGGCAGTTCACTTACAGTTGGACACTGGTGCTTCTATTTCCTTAATTAATAAAGACACATATGACAGAATCAGTAGCCTACATTACATCAGGCTACTTTTATTTCGTCTGCCTACAGTGGACATGAAACTTCATTCCTTGGCACGTGTAATTTTCCTGCCAACTTTTTGTGGAGTGACGAACTGTATTTTGTTTATGCCTGCCTGTGTGTTGCAACGGAAGATTTCCATGATGCAGAAGTGCAAGATTCGATTTGTGCCATTGTCAGTGGCTTACCTAACCTTAACCCTATGCACTTGTTCACAGCTTTGCTGCAACTGTGCATTTGCGCAGTGGTGGCCATTGCCTGAGCCTAGGTTGTCACATAAACTTACAGTTTGAATGTGACTGTGCCATCCACACTGTCAGCAAATTGCATGAGAAGGACAAGCTTTCTGGTCATGATTCAAAAAGCACTGAGGACAAGACTGCCTCACAGAATGTTGTAACACATGGCATGTTCCAAAAGATTGAAAGATTTTACTTCCAAAGAGATAGAGGGGCTGGCCAGTACTTACCTCAGCTCAGTACAGCTGATAGATACACAAAAAACAGAACCGAAAATTTACGTTCCTAGCTTTTGGAACTTTGTTCCTTCATCAGGGTGGAGAGAAGGGAAATAAAGGGAAGAAGGGAAAGTGGATTCAGTTACTCACAACCCAGGTTATGAAGCAACAGGGAAAGGAAAACAGGGAGGGTAGCAGGGATGGAGGCATGGTTGTCAGAGGGAAGCCAAAGATATTCTACTGTAAGTACTGTGCCAGCTTCAAACCAAAGAGGATGCATACAGAAGTAAAGAGGTATATAGTATAAAGATAAACACAACTATGTAGGATGAAAAGATGCGTGAATGGCTAAAGAGGAAAGGGAAAGAGGAGAAGACTGAAGAGTAAATGGGAGTGAGGTTGTTTAACGTAGGTTCAGTCCAGGGGGATGGCGGGATGAAATGATGTGTTGGAGTGCAAGTTCCCATCTCCACAGTTCAGAGGGACTAGTGTTGGGTGGGAGAAGCCAAATGGCACATACGGTGTAGCAGGTTTCTAGGTCCCTAGAATTATGCTGGAGGGCATGCTCTGCTACTGGATATTGTACATCTCCTAGGCGGACAGTTCGTCTGTGTCCGTTCATGCACTCAGCCAGTTTAGCTGTTGTCATACCGATGTAAAAGGCTGTGCACTTACTGTTTGTCTAAGCCCTTCGTTTAATCACTTTAGCACCATGATGTACGTGAGTGACTTGTGCACTATGAACAAAAGAAATACATAGAGCCTCAAAATCAACCTCTGTTGAGTCAACAATAGTTTGAGATTCCACGATAGACAAAAGTGTTTTTAGATCAGGATCTGTCAGTTTTAGAATTACAGCGTGAATACACATATGTGATACATTCTCTGTGATTGAATCACATAAGATGACATTACTGTAATTGATACCACAAGGACACTTAAACTTACAATGCCTTGTTAGCCCTTTGAGTTGGCAGTCCACTGTTTTAGAGTTTGATTGGGCTTCTACTTGAAACAAAGTAATTTAAACTTTGCAGCTGCAACACGGATCTGACTATCAAAATGTTCATCCAGCAGTTTAACAATGTCATCATACTTGATTGATTTGGTACTAGTATCTGGACACAGTTTAACACATTGACAGTATACATTGGCATTGAAAAAAAAAAAAAAAAAAAAAAAGCATTACGCTCCGTACCATTGGGTAAGGGGAGGTGTGATGACGTGAAATGTTTCTATCATCCACTCTTAAGAAAATGTGCCAATGTGACATCATGAACCTACTTCACATGAACTTCTGAGCTTTGGCCTTTCTTTTGGATGTGTCGACACTTTGCTGTTTGAAGCGTCACTGTGCTCGAGGGTGGTGCCACAGGATGCCACACTTCTGCACCATTACAAAGGAAGGAATTTGAGCCAAATTTCATGCTTCTGTGTCATGATGGGGGGAGGGGGGGAATGCCTGGGTTTAAAAGAAAATGGTCATTTAATTGTTTTGTGCAGTGTATATAAACCTTCTGAAGTACATGAGTTCAGCATGCTCTATGTGTAATTGCTGATGTTCGTGATAAATGCATTAAAAAATTGCCTTACTTCATTGGTTGGTGACTTATGGAATAATTTTATGGAGCAGTGCCACATGTAGACAAAGTATTCATTGCACAAGTACATTATGTAAGGATAGTATCTGGTGTTTGTTGTCAATGTAAGCAACTGTTTAGGTGTACTAACAACAGCTTCACAGTACATTTTCTTGCTAATGACATTTATTGTGAAGAATTGGACACAATTTGAAAATAATAGTAGCATTAATAAATACTGTGGTGAATGAAATATAACACTAAGAACAAAAATAGCTTCCACTATCCACAATTAAACCCTTTCTCACACAGAAAGGAGCACAGTATGCAGTCATAAAAATATCTGACCACTTCTGATGTGAAATAGTGATAATGGCAGTTTTAAAAAACAAATTGAAATTATTTCTGCTTGATAATTCCTCCTACCCGATAAATGAATTTCTGAGTAAATAACTTGTATGTGGTTGAGTTACGTTTATAAGACTTTATGGTAGCTTAAGATTGAAAAACATCCAGTTATGTTACTGTACAGCATGTAGCCATTTTTTCACTGAGTATCTTGTTTGTAAAATTACTGACTTATTTCACATCGTAGCAAATTGTCATACATTTGATCCATGGAACATGGAAAAAAATTAAACCAAACTTCTGCTTGGTACTGGGCACATAGAAGTTTGGGGACATGATGAAGGAGGTGGAACAACCTTGACGGTTTGCGGGGAATACAATGTTTAATTCGTCGTGTTGAATAATAGGTGTGCAACTGTGGGATAATGAATGGTTGGTGGTGAAGGACAATAAGATATGATCCATGAAACCAATGCTCTGACCACAGCACATCTCATGTCAGTCACTCTGATGTGTTTCCTAGTAGGGCATTATCATTTATTGCATATCTTTACTAATGGTGAACAAATAGTTGTACTATGTATTTCAACAGCGTGCACTTTATATTTTAATGAGAAGACAGAAGCAGACTTAGGTGGGGACCTACCCTCTATTTTAATTGGTGGCAAGACAAATGGGACAAAAAATAAAATAAAATAAAATGTTGTGTGTTGCCTGGACTCCAACCTAAGCTTATAGTCAAGAAGCTTTAGTCTGTTGCAGAGTGACTGGCTCATACTTTTCACTCTAGTAATCAACCAACTTCATCTTTTTTTGTTTCATAATGTGAGATTTTTCTTATTTTTATCTTTAAATTTAGAAATAACAACTCTCTCTCTCTCTCTCTCTCTCTCTCTCTCTCTCTGTGTGTGTGTGTGTGTGTGTGTGTGTGTGTGTGTGTGTAATCACCTCTATTACATGAGATTTTAGAATAGGCATAGACATTATGCACCAAAAGAAATCTTCTCCTCCTCACACCAGTTGAACCAGGCAATTTTGCCGGTTTACAATCTTACATCCACATACGTATTCCGCAAGCCACCATACGGTGCGTAGTGGAGGGTACGTTTTACCACTAGTCATTTCCCTTCCTTTCCCACCCAGAAATAGAGCAAGGGAAAAACAACTGTCTGTATGCCTCCTTACAAATCCTAACTTATTTTATTTTATGTTAATGGCCCTTACGTGAAATGTGCATTGGCAGCAGTAGGATTGTTTCTAGTCAGCTTCAAATGTCAGTTCTCTAAATTTTCTTAATAGTGTTCCTTGAACAGAACGTCTCCTTCACTCCAGGGGTTCCCATTTGAGTTCCCAAAGCATCACTGTGATGCTTGGTGTTGACTGAACATGCTGGTAACAAATCTAGCAGCCTGCCTCTGAATTGCTTCAATGTCTTTCTTTAATATGATCTGGTGGAAATCTCAAACACTTGAGTAGTACTCAAGAATGGGTCACACTAGTCTTCTATATGCAGTCTCCTTCACAAAAGACCCACACTTTCCTAAAACTCGACCATTCACCTTCCCCACTACAGTCCTTACATGATCATTCCATTTCATATTGCTTTGCAGCATTATGTCTAGACATTCAATCAACCTGACTCTGTTCAGTAGCACACCATTAATGCTGTATTTGAACATTATGGGATTGTTTTTCTTACTCATCTGCATTAATTTGCATTTTTCTATATTTAGAGCTAGTTGCCACTTATCACCAACTAGAAATTTTGTCTAAGTTGTCTTGTATCCTCCTACATCAGTCCACAAAGTCACCTTCCCATACACCACAGCAAACAGCTGCAGATCGCTGCTCAGTCTGTCTGCCAGATCATTTACGTATAAATAGTGGTCCTATCACACTTCCCTGGGGCACTCCTGATTCCTTTGTCTTTTATCGACTCTTGCTGTCGAGAACAGTGTACTGGATCCTATTACTTTAAAGAAGTCTTCGAGTCACTCACATGTCTGGGAAACTACTCCATATGCTTGTGTCTTTGTTAATGGTCTTCAGTAGGGCACCATTGAAGATGCTTTTTGGAAATCTAGGAATATGGTATCTCAGGAGAAGATGCAAGCTGAGTTTTGAACACACAATGCTTCCTAAACAATGCTAATTTGTGGATCTGTGGACAGAAGTGTTTTCTTCTTAAGGAAATTTACTATGTTGAAACTCGGGATATGTTTAGGGCTACTGGAGCAAACTGATGTGTAGGACAATGGTCTCTAATTTTATAGGTCAGTTCTTTTACCCTCTTTGTATCTATGAGTCACCTGCACTTTTTTCCAGTCATTTGGGACTTCGTGCAGGATGAGAGATTTGTGATAAATGCAAGCTAAGTAGGTGCTGTAGAGTACGCTTTGTAAAACCAAATTGGGATTCCATTCAGACCAGATGACTTATTTGTTTTCAAATTTTTAAATTGCTTTTTGTGCCATTGACACCTACTGCTGTGTCCTGCATACGGGAGACTCTTGTGATACTCAAACAGTGGTATATTTGTATTATATTCCTGGGTGAACTATTTCTTAATTGTGAAATTTAAAACTTAAGCTTCCCTGTGGCTATCTTCTATTGCCACACCAAATTGGTCAACAAGTGGATGCATAGAAGTTTTCGACCTGCTTATCAGTTTTACATAGAACCAGAATTTTCTTAGGTTTTCAGTTAGATCCTTTGCTAAAATATGATGATGATGATGATAGTTGTATGCTTCACGCACAGATCTTTTTGTGGACACATGAACCTATGTTAACTTTCTCCTGTTGTCATGTGCACCTTCTCATTTGAACCGACAGTGCAACAGTCTCTGCTTCCCCAGCGTCTTCCGAATTTTGTTAGTAATCCACTGTGTGTCATTTCTGTCCTTAATCCACTTACTCTGCAAATACTTTTCCAGAGTGTGATTTACAATGCTTTTAAACTTTGCCCATAATTCCTCTGCTTCTATCATACTGGGACTAAATGGTGTCTAATTATTGTCTAAGTGGGATGCTAGCAACTGCTTATCTGCTCTTTGTAGCTAAAGTACTCTTCTAGCCTTCTTGATAGGTTTGTTAACTTTAGTAACCATCATCACTGTGATGACATCATGATCAGTAATCCCTGTCTCTATACTGACACCATCAATAAAGTCAGGCCTGTTTGTTGCTACAAAACCTAAAATATTTTTATTGCACATGGGCTGCCAAACTAGCTGCTCAAGACAGGTTTTGGAAAACATCTTCAAAAGTACTTTGCAAGACTGTCTTTCCATACCCCCTGCAGTGAATCCATAGATGACCAGTGTTAAATTTGCCTCCAACTAAGATTGCATAATCTGGGTTTTTCTACACTACTGACTGTAGACTTTCTTCGAATGACTCTAAAACTGTCAAGGCAGAATAAGGTGGCCAGTAAAAACATCCAACAATTAACTTAATTTCACCTAGACATGTTATAAGCATCCAGATAACTTCACTGTCTCACTCAAAGTTGGTCTTATTAGAGACAATATTTTCATCAACTCCAATGAACACTCCCCTTTCCATGGTGCCTAATCTGTTTTTTTTTTTATATACACTCCTGGAAATTGAAATAAGAACACCGTGAATTCATTGTCCCAGGAAGGGGAAACTTTATTGACACATTCCTGGGGTCAGATACATCACATGATCACACTGACAGAACCACAGGCACATAGACACAGGCAACAGAGCATGCACAATGTCGGCACTAGTACAGTGTATATCCACCTTTCGCAGCAATGCAGGCTGCTATTCTCCCATGGAGACGATCGTAGAGATGCTGGATGTAGTCCTGTGGAACGGCTTGCCATGCCATTTCCACCTGGCGCCTCAGTTGGACCAGCGTTCGTGCTGGATGTGCAGACCACGTGAGACGACGCTTCATCCAGTCCCAAACATGCTCAATGGGGGACAGATCCGGAGATCTTGCTGGCCAGGGTAGTTGACTTACACCTTCTAGAGCACGTTGGGTGGCACGGGATACATGTGGACGTGCATTGTCCTGTTGGAACAGCAATTTCCCTTGCCGGTCTAGGAAGGGTGAACGATGGGTTCGATGACGGTTTGGATGTACCGTGCACTATTCAGTGCCCGCTCGACGATCACCAGTGGTGTACGGCCAGTGTAGGAGATCGCTCCCCACACCATGATGCCGGGTGTTGGCCCTGTGTGCCTCGGTCGTATGCAGTCCTGATTGTGGCGCTCACCTGCACGGCGCCAAACACGCATACGACCATCATTGGCACCAAGGCAGAAGCGACTCTCATCGCTGAAGACGACACGTCTCCATTCGTCCCTCCATTCACGCCTGTCGCGGCACCACTGGAGGCGGGCTACACGATGTTGGGGCGTGAGCGGAAGACGGCCTAACGGTGTGCTGGACCGTAGCCCAGCTTCATGGAGACGGTTGCAAATGGTCCTCGCCGATACCCCAGGAGCAACAGTGTCCCTAATTTGCTGGGAAGTGGCGGTGTGGTCCCCTACGGCACTGTGTAGGATCCTGCGGTCTTGGCGTGCATCCGTGCGTCGCTGCGGTCCGGTCCCAGGTCGACGGGCACGTGCACCTTCCGCCGACCACTGGCGACAACATCGATGTACTGTGGAGACCTCACGCCCCACGTGTTGAGCAATTCGGCGGTACGTCCACCCGGCCTCCCGCATGCCCACTATACGCCCTCGCTCAAAGTCCGTCAACTGC
Organism: Schistocerca cancellata; assembly: GCF_023864275.1. NCBI lineage: Eukaryota > Metazoa > Arthropoda > Insecta > Orthoptera > Acrididae > Schistocerca > Schistocerca cancellata. The sequence goes on from NC_064629.1 coordinate 827,805,465, forward strand.
ACATACGGTTCACGTCCACGCTGTCGCGGCGTGCTACCAGTGTTAAAGACTGCGATGGAGCTCCGTATGCCACGGCAAACTGGCTGACACTGACGGTGGCGGTGCACAAATGCTGCGCAGCTAGCGCCATTCGACGGCCAACACCGCGGTTCCTGGTGTGTCCGCTGTGCCGTGCGTGTGATCATTGCTTGTACAGCCCTCTCGCAGTGTCCGGAGCAAGTATGGTGGGTCTGACACACCGGTGTCAATGTGTTCTTTTTTCTATTTCCAGGAGTGTATTTCAGAGCTACCTACTTGCAGGTTTCAGCCAGCTCTTGGTCCCGAGAATAATTTGAACACAACGAATTTCCAGCAGGGCATAAATTTGGGTACCTTGTTACAAATACTTTGACAATTAACTGATAAAATTTTGACGTTCAAAGTGTCACCCTCCGTTGAGAGTGGATCCCCCTGTGGCAGATGCACACGGAAGGTGCCTCAACAGCAGAGTCTGTGAACGAAATGAGTGGTACCTGAGGCATCTCTGCCACTGCTAAACCCCAAAGTAGCAGCCTGAAGACAACTGACTGTAACCAAAAGCACCTTGAGCTGTTCATGATCTGTGGCCAGCTCCTCCAGTGTCCGCACACAGTGCATACACATCCTGTTCATACTGGCACTACTAAGAAAACCCAGAAAAAGCTAAGTACAGGGTGATCAAAAAGTCAGTATAAATTTGAAAACTTAATAAACCACGGAATAATGTAGATAGAGAGGTAAAAATTGACACACATGCTTGGTATGACATGGGGTTTTATTAGAACAAAAAAAAAAAAAGAAAAAAATAGAAAAGTTCACAAAATGTCCGACAGATGGCGCGCGAAAGGTCTCTTACGCGTGTTGTTTGGTGTGATCGTGGACTCAGCCGCCACTTTCGTCATGCTTGGCCTCCCAGGTCCCCAGACCTCAGTCCGTGGGGTTATTGGCTTTGGGGTTACCTGAAGTCGCAAGTGTATCGTGATCGACCGACATCTCTAGTGATGCTGAAAGACAACATCCGATGCCAATGCCTCACCGTAACTCCGGACATACTTTACAGTGCTGTTCACAACATTATTCCTCGACTACAGCTATTGTAGAGGAATGACGATGGGCATATTGAGCATTTTCTGTAAAGAACATCATCTTTGCTTTGTCTTACTTTGTTATGCTAATTATTGCTATTCTGATCAAATGAAGTGCCATCTGTCGGACATTTTTTCAACTTTTGTATTGTTTTGGTTCTAATAAAACCCCATGTCATTCCAAGCATGTGTTTCAATTTGTACTGTGATTTATTCAGTTTTCATTTTTATACTGACTTTTTGATCACTCAGCACATAACTGTATGTGCAATATAACTGAGGCAACAATAGCTGTGCATCTCCATATTAGATTCATTTGCACACTTCCCATGAACATATAGTAATGAATTTGCTTTGTGTTATAATAGTCTTACAACTTGTTTGCCACATAACTTACTGTTGCGTAAAATAAACATACCACGCAGAAGAAAAGTCCAAACAACAAAAATGAATCATAACTGTTCTGTTGCCAGCTGGAAGCATTGTCTGTAGCTGACTGTGATGACATGGCTTGCTGTAGCAGAACAGTATGACAGTAGTGAAAAGAAATACAATATCGTCAAACTCATTCTCTGATTTTTGATGTAGTTGGTGTTCTGTAAACAACTGGCAGTGACTCACTTTATTATTCTGTTCCATGTATAGGACTGTGTTATCAGTCTTCATTGATGTCAAACAGGTTGATAAATTTGGTCATAAATTTTCAATCCATTTTTGTGAAATAATTGCATTTATATAACTTGTACATATATTTATTGTCAGTCTATGTATACATTTTCATCATACTTCAGTGTGTGCTCCTTTCATTTTGAATCCTTGCTTCCACCATACAAGAGCAGACCTGAATACATTCTGAAGCATATCTAATGAAATAGCCATTGCTGCATTCAGGGTTTGAGCTCTTAGATCCTGGACATCCCTTATCTTTGTTTTGTACACAATTGGTTTCATGTACCCCTAAGTGAAGAAATCTATGGATGTCAAATCAGTTGAACATGATGGTTGCACTTTTGCTGAACCTCTGCCTGTCCATCTGTTGGTGAATCTTCAATTTTGGTACTCCCTTACTATGAGAGCAAAATGAGGAGATATGCCATTCATTTGCAACACAACAATGTCAGCAGTGGCTTCTTGTTGAAGATGTGACTCCAGGAATTACTCCAGCATATCAAGGTAAATGTTTCCAGCAACTGTTTCTTCTTCAAAACTGAATGGTCCGTAAACTGTAGTCTCTGTGAATTCGAGCCACACATTCACTTTTGATATCTTTGCCATTCAGTGGTAGTGTGAGGTAGCGCATTACCCCAAATATGGCAGTTATGTTTGTTAAATTCTATGCAGATGGGGAATTTGGTCTCATAAGTAAACAACATATAATCCACGAGGTGTTCGTTGTATACAGAGTGTATCAAATTGTAACACACAGCTTGGCGAGCTGTATAATCTTCATGGTCTAATTTGTAAAGCATCTGAATGTGGTATGCTTTTTTTCTTTAGCATAAGGTTTAAACCCCTCAAAATTGTTGATTTTGGCTTGTCTTTAACTCGTTGCTTAAATGATGAGTTGATGCATTCAGACTTCTTTTGATTGCTTCTCGGATTCTTTGAACAGTCTCTCATGGTACAGGACTCCCAAAATGTGATTCATTGGCAATGTATCCAGTTCTTTGGGACTTATTGACATGTAACCAGATGTTTCTCTTGCTGGTGCTGGCGTATGAAATTTCCCAGTAAATTCCTTTTGCCCCTCCAGGTAAGATATGATACCTGATCTCAAGACTTGCAATAGTTGATGCCTCTGGTGTAAACCATGGTGACATTTACAGCTTCATCTACATAAATACTCCACAAACCACTTTATAGTGTGTCGTGGAGAGTACCCTGTACCACTATTGATCATTTCTTTTCCTGTTCGACTCACAAATAGAGTGAGGGGAAAAGTGACTATCTATATGCGTTCATACAAGCCGTAATTTCTCATATTTTATGCTCATGGTACTTACACGAAATATATGTTGGTGCCAGTAGGATCGTTCAAAGTCAGCTTCAGATGCCAGTTCTCTAAATTTTCCCAGAAGCATTCCTCAAAAAGAACATCATCTTCCAACTAGGGACTCCCATTTGAGTTCCCAAAGCATATCCATAATATGTGTGTGTTTACTGAACCTAGCAGTAACAAATCTAACAGCCCGCCTCTGAATTGCTTCAGTGTCTCTCTTTAACCTGACATGATGGGGGGATCCCAAACACTCAAGCAGTACTCAATAATGGGTTGTGCTAGTGTTTTACATGTGGTCACCTTTAAACACGAACCATGTTGTCCTAAAACTCTCCCAATAAACCAAAGTCGACCATTCACCTTCCTCACTTCAATCCTTACATGCTTACTCCATTTCATGTTGTTTCACAACATTAATCCTAGATATTTAATTGACACAACTGTGTCAAGCAACACACTACTAATTTTGTATTTGAACATTACAGGTTTGTTTTTCCTACTCATCCGCATTTACTTACATTCTTTTACATTTCGAGCTAGCTGGCATTCATCACATCAATTAGAAATTTTCTCCAAGTCATCTTGTACCCTCCTACAGTCACTCAACAATGACACCTTCTCCTGTACACCACAGCATCATCAACAAACAGTCGCAGATTGTTGCTCAACCAGTCCGTTAGATCATTTGTTTGTATAGAAAATAATAGTGCTACTATCCATATCTCTGGGGCACTCCTGACAATGCCCTTTTCACTGAAGAGCACTCACTGTTGAGAACAGTGCTACTGTTACTTAAGAAGTCATCGAGCAACTCACAGATCTGGGAACCTCTTCCATATGCTCATATTTTCGTTAATGATCTGTACTTGAAGTTACTGATTTTTAGATTCGTAGGGGAGATTGATTTCAATCCTAAGTGTGCTCAATGGAGCCTTGTAGGCTTTAGGAGTGGCACAAATCAGCTAGTGTGTAACAAGGAGTTTCCTGTCAAGGTTTCATACTTCGGTAAACTTATTTTATAATAAATGAATGAAGAAGTAAATGAATGAAACTGTGGTTTTCTGAGTATATAATTGTTGTGCAGATCAGATACTACTATAGAATACACCACCTTCTCAAAAATGTTGGAAAATGATGTCAGTTGTGGAATAAGTTGACATCTCTCCTATCACCTTTCTTAAAGAGGGGTTTGACAATGGCTTATTTTAGTGACTCCAGAAAAATGCCTTGAGTTAGTGATTACATTTTTCAGATAAGGCTGCGCATATTATATAGAAATAAATCTTTAGTACTCTGTTGGCAACACCATCAAATCCAAATGATCTTTTATTTTTGATCAAATATATAATATTCTTAATTTTAGAAGGAGATGTTGGTGATGTATTAATTTGATCAAATTTTATGAGAGTTGTTTTTTCAACATACTGCTGTGATTTTTCTGTTGATCTCTTTTCCCTATATTTTCTACTATATTTAAGAAATTATTACTAAATATATTTGTTACCTGTGACTCATCATTTATAGCCCTTCCAGTTAGCTCAATAGTGATGATATCCTGTTCTGGGGCTCATTGTCTTGTCTCTTGTGTTACTACATTCCCTATAGCCTTAAGTCCATTGTTAGAATTATTGCTTTCTGACATTATGTGCATGTTCCTTGATATGTTTAATAATTTTTCTTAGTAATTTAGAGAAATAGTTTTTGTAGTATGTGACTGCTGCAGTATGTGTACTTGTTATTGCCCACAGGTTTTTTGTTCACAAAATACTTTAATCTCTCTTGTGATCCACGGTTTTTTACATGTCTGTTTGATGCCCTTTCTGATTAGTTTATGTGGAAAGATATTTTCAAGTAATGATATGAATTTAACATGGAATAGATTAAATTTTATGTTAGTGTTTGGGTCATTATAAATTTCTATTTGAATGAAAAGTGTGTTAAATCATATCTAATCTGTAGCTTGACTCCAGTTAACTTACAGCTTTATCAAATACACTTGACATTTTTCATTAAATTTTGTCATTGTTTGCATAAATTTTCTTCCATGCTGTTGTTAACTTGAAAATTCTTTGAGTGCAGGAGATAAAAAAATACATATATATTGTTGTTTTAATGTAATGACACTGTGACTGTATTTCAAGTTATTTTATTTATTTGTGTCAGATGACTTCAAACCAGCAAGTGTCGATATGACAAAGAAGGCAACAGTAGCTGTAGGTGAAAACCACCAAGTTACTGTAACTGTACCTCATATGGATGGAGCAGGAACTCCACAAACAATATTTAAAGGCTCTCATCGACCATATAAGAAAGAGTGTGTTCTCATATTTGATAGAAAAACTGGGGAGGTGACATTAGAGAAGCTTACACACAACGTGCAAGTGAAGAAAACACGGTTGGTGACTTCTTTTCTTCTTTTTATCTTGTTAGAAGCTTATGTGTTGATTTAAATTTAAAATTTATCAAAAGAAATCAGACTGAATAATAAAGCAAAACATGTGAAAATTAATTACCAGAATGAAACGTTACTGAAAATAGTAATAGTAACATATATAGAAATAAATATAGCCTATAATAAAAGAATTCACTTCATTTTTCAGTATTCAAAATATCAGTGCAATTCTTTCATCTTCTACTGCTAAAATGATATGTTTTTAAAACTCATTTTTCAAGTTTTGGCTTGTTGCCATTGTTAAATGAAACAATGCGTAACTGCAAAAATTGGAGCTACATACAGAAATATATCAGTTCGCTTACATCATGACATGCAGATTGCATTTATCTTGAAATGACACATTACTCACATTTTCATGCTTTAGTAAATGTCAAAATTTGAAAAATGGAGATGAGCCACACGTGATGACACACATTCATGTCTGATATTTTTAAATTTTGGCATGTGCTAAAGCACAAAAATTGAAGTAATTGTTTTATAACATAACTGTCAACTATGGTACTATGTAAGTGAAATGATATAATTCTGAAGATACATGTTGGTTCCTCACACCCACCCACCCACCAACCCACCCACCCACCCACCTACACACACACACACACACACACACACACACACACACACACACACACACCTCTTCCTTACCCAGTGTTTTTGTGTTCCACTTGAAAAGTTGGAGATGAAAGACTGATTTTGATTTTAAAAATAAATAATTGTAGGAGTCGAAGGTGACCATAATGTCTTTTAAAAAGTTTTAGTTGACTGTGAAAACCACCTAAGAAAAATTCATCTATTCAGTGTTGTAAAATAGTTATTTTATCCCAGGTAACAGAGTAGTGTTTACAACTGACTGTAATACATGTCCATTGGACTCATAAGTACTGGGACTCAGTTTTTCTCACACATAAGCACTAGAAGTCTCTAAAGAGTAGCTCTTGGCGCACCTTGGTCTGTAGGGAATGTCATTGCCAATGCTGTATTCTTGAAAGGGGTTATTATGAAGTAAGTTTTCTTTAGATAGCATTATTTGTTTTGAAGGATGCTCAGAACTTTACATGTCCACCTGCAACATCATGGCTGCTGTTAGAAACTTTCAATGGGCTCGTAAGGAGGTACACTTTAGTAGATTGACAAAGAAACATAGTAATGTTTTTTGGTGGAAAAAAGGGGGTAAAAACCACTTGGAGAATTCATTTAGGTCTATTTCTTCCATATAAGGTTTAGACTGCTCAGATGAATAAGGATCATATTAGATGATTTACGTGAGTATGCTGAGGTCGGAATCATAATCCAAGATGACACTGCATATTCACAGAGGACATTTTTGCCACTATTTGGATAATGATGATGATTGTGGATTTCTTCCAATACTTGGATGAACACATCATATGAAGAATGGATTGCTCTGCAAGGTTCGTAGTCATCATTCTTTTGATCTCATATAGGTGTTTTGTTGAAATGGATCAACTGATATAACATGTCGTCAAACAATCAATGGTTTTGGACAGTTTGTCACCAATGGAAATCCATCTGAAGTTGATAACTGTTTGTAAGGAGACCATGTGAAGAACATACTAAAACTGCCATCACATATAAAAACATCAAGAATGTACAGAATATGGTATTGGACCAAAGTAGTATGAAAAATGTGATGCCATAGGAATATCAGAACAAAGACTACATACATTTTATATGAAAGTACTTAGAGGTTCAATAAAAAACTAAAATATGCACAGTTTATGGAGTTTTACAAATAAGATATTATCTTCCACTATCTGTTTGCTAAATGGTGGCAAACTGTATTTTTTAGGAAAATAAATTACATTTATGGAAGGATAATCGGCAGTCTAACAGTATATTTGAAAAATAACAGCAAATGGAAGATGGCAAAAACAACACCTTGATGCCTATGTTATATTGGTTTTAAGGCCACAGTTATTCGGCCAGACCCTAATACTCTCTAACTTCTGGCTGAGGCTTAAGGATCTCTCTCTCTCCGTCTGAACAGGGATCGGAAGGCCTAATGGTACTGACTGACAGCTGTGTCATCCTCAGCTGATAGGCATCACTCAGTGCAGATATAGACGGGCTCAGCACATTGCTTTCCCAGGTGTTGTCAGTTTTCATGATCAGAGCCTCTACTTCTCACTCAAGTAGCTCCTCACTTGGCCTCACAAGGGCTGAGTGCACCCCACTTGCCAACAGCATTCTGCAGACCAGGATGGTCACCCATCCAAGTGCTAGCTCAGCCCGACATCACTTAACTTTAGTGATCTGATGGGAACTGGTGTTACCACAGTGACTATACTGTTGGCTAGGCATAAGGATGAACATTTATTATTGGAAGTGATTTGAGAAAATCATCCCACGAAAAATAAGTGCAATGTATATTTATATAAGAGGTGTAAAATTAACACCAAGGGGATAAGAGAGTTCACTGACTTATGTTTAGTGCTGAAATTGTATAATTATGTGGTAGTGTCTGTATCAAGGAGCCACAATCTGCTAGTGGGTATCTATTGATTACACTTTGCAGACAATTGGCTACAATAGAGGCGAACCTGTAAGCAATTTTAAAAGTTTCATTGACACGGCTTTCAATACTGACATTCTAGTGTGTGCATTTATGACATGGGACCATCTTGCTTTGCATAATTGTGCATTTTGTAATTGTGCTTACTACTTTGATTATTTTCTTGGCAGACCTCATATGCATTTGTAAAAGCCAAATGTAATATTGGGGCAGCAGTACTCTTGTGCATAAATTTACATAACTTTACAGAACAATGATTCTTAGGTGTTCTTTGAGAGTTAAGCCACAGGCTATGGCTCAGACCCAAATGCTTTCCTTTTCATATTTCTTTGCACTAATTAATAGCCTGTACTAACTTCTTATGGCAACTTGAGCTACACAGTGGATACATTTGTTAATATCATGTTTCCAGGCTTAAAAGCATTCCTGATTCTACTTCTGCATCTGCATACATACTCTGCAAGCCAGTGTATGGTGCATGGCGGAGGGTACCCTGTTCAACTACTAGTCGTTTTCTTTCCTGTTCCACTTGCAAATAGAGCGAGAAAAAAACAACTGTCTGTATGTCTCCATAAGAACCCTAATATTTCTAATATTATCTTGACGGTCCTTACATGAACTATACATAGGCGGCAGTAGAATCGCTCTGCAGTCAGCCTGAAATGCCAGTTCTCTAAATTTTCTCAATAGTGCTCCTTGAAAAGAACGTTGCCTTCCCCCCAGTGATTCCCATTTGAGTTCCCAAAGCATCTCCATAGTATCTGTGTGTTGTTTGAACCTGCCAGGAGCATATCTAGCAGCCCACCTCTGAACTGCTTCTGTTTTCCTTTAATCTGACCTGGTGCAGATCCCAAATACTCGAACAGTACTCGGCAATTGGTCTCCTTTACAGATGAACCACACTTTCCTAAAATTCTTCCAATACACCGAAGTCGACGATTTGCCATCCCTACTACTGTCCTTACGTGCTCATTCCATTTCATATTGCTTTGGAGTGTTACGCCTGTATATTTAATAGACATGACTGTGACAAGCAGGACACTACAAATGCTGCATTTGAACATTATGGATTTGTTTTTCCCACTCATCTGCATTAACTTCCATTTTTCTGTATTTAGAGCTAGCTGCCATTCATAACACCAACTAGAAAATTTGCGTACGTCATCTTGTATCATCCTACAATCACTCGATGACAACACCTTCCCATACACCACAGCAGTCTGCTGCTTACGCTGTCCGCCAGATCATTTATGTATATGGAAAATAACAGTGGTCTTACCACACTTCCCTGGGCACTCCTGATGATATCCTTGTGTTTGATGAACACTCATTGTCAAGTACAGCATACCGGATTCTGTTACATAAGAAGTCTTCAAGCCACTCACGCACCAAGGAACCTATTCCGTATGCTTGTACCTTCATTAGCAATTGGCACTGTGGCATCTTGCCAAGTGCTTTACTGACCTCTAGGAATATGGAATCCATTTGTTGCTCTTGATCCATGGTTCATAGGATAGGGCAGGCTGAGTTTTGCATGAGAAATGCTTTCTAAAACTATGTTGATTTATGGACAGAAGCGTTTCCCTCTCAAGGAAATTTATTATATTTGAACTGAGAATATGTTCAAAGATTTTGCAGCAAACCAATGCTAAGGATATTGGCCTATAGTTTTGAGGGTCCAGTTTTTGCCCTTTTTATATGCAGGAGTCACATGCTCTTTCTTCCATTCACTTGGCGCTTTGTGCTGGATGAGAGATTGGCGATAAATGCAAGCTAAGTAAGGGACCAATGCTATCGAGTACTCTTTGTTAAACCAAAATGGAATCCCATTAGAACCTGGCTACTTATTTGATTTCAACTCTTTCAGTTGTTTCTCTACACCAGTGTTACTTCTCACTATGTCCTCCATAAGGAGTCTGTGTGATTGTCAAATGATGATATGTTTGTATAGGTCTCCTGTGTGAACAATTTCTTAAACGCTAAATTTAAAACTTCAGTTTTACCTTTGCTATCTTCTACTGCGTCACCAGACTGTTCTCGGCAAGATCTGTTGCTAAGGTATGACAGTGGTAGTTGCTGTAAGCTTTGCACATTGATCTTTTTAAGATGCATGAATTTCTGTTAACTTTTATCTTCGTTATTTATGTATAATATTTCAGTTGAATTCTCGCTATTTAAGGATACAAATTTCAAAATACGTAGTCTGCTCTGTGGGCCTTAAACACTATTTCAGCTCTTACAGAATTTATGATATTGTAAGAGAACACGAGACATTTCATGATGTATTTTAGTAGAACTTGCACAATAGAAGTAGCTCTGGTATTAAAGGAAGCTTGCTAAAAGCAGTAGGCAGTTCATGACATGCATAAAGATGTATTCCCAGTATGAATTAGATCAGTAGTGGCCAAGTATGTATGTTCACATTGTGTGTGACTACAGACATTATTTCACTGTTGTACAGCAGCTAGTGCAGCAGTAAGATAAATGTAATAATTATATGTTCCCAAGTTAAACATTTGATTAACAGAATATTTTAACTTTTGTTGCCTTTGCTAGCTAGTATTGCAAGGTATTGAGGCCTTCACCATTGCACGTCAATGGAGCAGCATTAGCAACTGGGTCAATGCATATGAAATCACCAGATGCACTAAAAGAAAAAGCCAAACAAACACTAAACAGTGTACGTGAGTGGGCATCCAATAATAAACTAACACTAAATCTTAAAAAAACAAATGCTGTTAACTTCTATGTCTGCAAAAAACCACACTATAACAACTTTAAGTTAAACAATGAAACTATAGAATGTGTAGACTACACAAAATTTCTTGGTATGCATGTTGACAGTCAGTTAAAGTGGGAAGAACATATTAAAATACTTAGTAACAGAATCGCTACAGCATGCTATGCTCTGAGAATTCTGACTGCAGTTTGTGATACTACATGTGTCAGATCTGTATATTTTTCTTATATCCACTCTGTTATTACCTATGGAATAATATTTTGGGGAGTCAACAGTAAAAATATTCAAATAGTTTTCAAATTACAGAAAAGAGCAATTCGTATAATAACCAAAAGTGGCAGTAGGGCTCACTGCCTTGAACATTTCCAAAAGCTGGAAATCCTTACTGTCCCCTGTGAATACATTTTTCAAAGTGTTATGTATGTAAAAAAAAATATTGACTGCTATATGAAAAATTCTTTAGTACACAGCTATGAAACTAGAAACCAATACAATCTGCATCTAGAGAGGAAAAATAAAGTTAAAACTCAGCAGAGCTTGTTGTACAATGCTGTTAAATTATATAATAAATTAACCCAAAAAATAAAAGATATTGACACAATCGGACAGTTCAAAACAAAACTAATTTTTTTTTATTAAATAAAAGTTATTACGCAGTAATGGACTATCTGAATTAAAACATGTAGCGTAATTAAAGTAGCCTGCATTGTAATACATGAGGAAATAATTATAATATGAAATCAAAATTGTACAGTACTATAAGAAAATTACAAATTACACAAGGATATAAAACTAATTTAAGGTACCTCAAAAATGTGTAAATACAAATTTTATGTGTATAATTGTAGGTATATTGTATTGTATATGATTTTGCTGACGAAATCCACACAATGTAAATTGTTACATGGATTAATAAAGAAATCAATCAATCAGTCAATCAAAATGGTTCAGTGATGGTTGCTTGACCATTTTTAAATATTTTATTTTTTTATAAGTGATTGCCATATATTTGACAAGTTCAAAATAGTTTTTTAAAAAAATTTATCTTGCACCTTTACTGGATGGCAACCATTTTTATTTGTAGGTGCGCAATGATTTTTCAGTCTGGAGACATTAGCGAAAATTTGAATATCTCTGCACTGGGTTAAGTTACAACATTGCAATTGACATGATTGTTTTTAGAAAAGTGTCCTCTACAACATTGTCTATTACACAAAATACCCTAAATTCAAAAATAACCAGTCAAAATGACCTCCAAAGTTTGGTATCCAAATTTTCAAAAATCCACTTTTTAGTCCCAAAAATAACAAACAAGGAGTGATTTATGAGAGTATATTTTTTTCCCATAGTTAGATATCATACACTACTAGCCTCATATAGAGCAAGAACACTTACAAATCTTTCCTTGATTTTTTTTATGAATTTTTGGAATTTGAAAATGTTCGTTTTTGTAAAGTTTGGGGTTAGTTATCTCAGGTGGGACTGAATATAAAAATACGATTTTTGCACAGTTTGTACACCTATATAATAGCAACATACTGTAAAAATTTCAACATTGATATCTGATTGTGAACAAAGATATGAATTTTTGAAAATGAGTAAATAATTCACATAACTCTACAACTGATCTTATGGCCGTTGCGTATTTAAGTGGTTTATTGTTTCATTGCAATAAAATTTAATTGTGACATATATTTAGTTAACACTATCACCCAATATTCATTTAGTTTATTTATTTTTAATAATGCAATATTAAACAATAGGAGCTTTCCCTTTTGTTCTGTGGTAATAAAAATGCCCATTTACGTTTAGGTGTATTGTCAATAAAGAAGTGCGTTATTGCTGGGTGTTGCATTGTTGTAGTCAGTCTGTTCCGAAATCTCTGTTAGAGTGGATGTACATACTTCATCAAGAGTGTAGAATGTGTTATGTGCTTTGTTCTGTGTGTAATTTGTAATTAATTTTGAGAGATTAACTGGAATGCAATAACAGGGATGAACAGTGCTCTGTTGGACAGATAGCAAGTGAAGTGTGTCACAAAACAGTTTATGGTTCAGTTTCAAAAAACTTGAAAAATGTCAATGACTTTGATGAAGTTAGACAAACTTATGTTTAAATTTTGAGTAAGTTCTTCTGTAACGTCAGAGTGTATCATGAGAAAAAATATATTCTGAAGTACAACCAAATTTGTGGAAGAGAGTGCTGTGATCCACTGAAAGTTCATAAAAAGCTTATTACTAAAAGTTTGAGGGAAATAAAACTTGAACATTTGTTCTTGTTATGTGAGAGTGAAACAGCTTCCCAAGTGAAACATAATATGATTCCTGGAAATTTCCTGTGCCCAAATTGTTACTCAAAAATATTTGTTATGTATCCAGAACCAGAATCATGTAACCTTGTTAATGACATTTATATTCTTAATGAGAAAGCTGTTAGCATATTGGATTTTGTTTGTTCTAAGTTAGACGTACCTCCTGCTTCAAAAATAATAAAATTAAGTAGCAGAAAAAGAAAAGCAGCTATTGAAAATAAGGCACAACAAATTTCAGACAAAATTAGAAAAGACTTGGAATCATGCTTTAATAATACAGATACCAACATTATTTCTAAAGAAGAAGGAAACCTACCACCAGCATCATCTGACACTGAATTTTTGAACTTAATAGAGAAATTAAAAATTAAATGTTCAGTGACATCTAAAGAGCAAAAAGTTAAAATTTTAAGTTTGCTCCCTGACTCATGGTCAAGAGAAAAAAAATAGTTCATGGATTCAACATTTCTCATCATTTGGTTAAACTAACCCGAAAATTGGTGAAAGAGCAAGGCATTCTTCCAGTTTTAGGAAAGAAGAAAGGAGTAGGTATAAGTAAAGAAACAATTAAAAGATCGAGCAGTTTTTTCAAGATGATGAAAACAGTAGACTGTGTCCAGGTTGCAAAGATAGCAAAAGAGTTGTTATAAATGGAGTAAAAGTAACAAAGCAGAAACAACTAGTGCTGTCAAATTTAAATGAACTTTATGTAGCTTTCAAATAGTCTCATTCTGAATGCAAAATTGGAAGGTCAACATTTTTTTGACCTCCACCCTAAGTGGTGTATTTTGGCTGGATCCTCAGGGACGCACTCCGTATGTGTTTGCTTATATCATCAGAACGTCAAACTGTTGATTGCTGGTGCAAAACTCAGTAATCATAACTACAAAGGGTCACTAGATTTAATGGTCTGACACTAACAGTTATGACTGCATGATGAGTTTGTGTAATAAATGCCCTGGTAAGGAAACCGTTATTGAATTGTTTCACAAATATGATGAGGAAATGCCAGACAGTATTATCTTCAAGCAGTGGGTCACAACTGACAGGACAGAAATGATAACAGTGGTTAAATCTCAGGAAGAGTACTTGGAATCTTTAATTGATAACTTACAAAAACTCAAAAGTCACCACTATGTTTCTAAAATCCAAAGTAAGTTTTTGAAGGACAAAAAAGCACAACTTCATGAAACTGAATGCATATTGCTAGCTGATTTTGCAGAAAATTTTACATTTGTGATTCAGGCTGCAATACAAAGGTACCACTGGGTCAATGACCAGGCAACAGTGCATCCATTTATTCTCTACTTTAAAAATGAGAAAGATGAAGTTTGCAGTTCTTCAATTTGCATTCTAAGCAACTACTTGGAGCACAACACTTTGGTTGTACATGTGTTTCAAAAGTATGTAATAAATTACATAAAAGAAAATTTTCCCAAGGTTGAGAAGCTGATGTACTTTTCAGATGGAAGTGGTAGTCAGTATAAGAACAAAAAGAATTTTTCAAATATGTGCAACCACAAAGTAGACTTTGGGTTGGAAGCTGAATGGCACTTTTTTGCATCTTGCCATAGTAAAAATGCATGTGAGGTACAACAAAATGTGAAGTAAGTAAAGCCAGCCTACAAAGACCAGCCACCGACCAAATTCTCACAGAACAGGACATGTATGTCTTTTGCAAGGATAATATTAAAGGCATTACCTATTTCCTGATCAAGAAAGAAGTGGTTCTACATATGAAAACAACACTTCAAACCAGGTTTGAAAACTGTATAGCAATAAAAGGAACAAGGCATTTCCACAAATTCCTTGGCATTGCAGGAAAGTTAGTTCGATGCTACGTAAAACCAGAAACCGAAATTTATGAGGATCATTGTGTCAGTAAAATTACATCTCTGTCTTTAACGTTGAATGACATAGTGGCATGTGTGTA
Source organism: Schistocerca cancellata (assembly GCF_023864275.1). Taxonomy (NCBI): domain Eukaryota; kingdom Metazoa; phylum Arthropoda; class Insecta; order Orthoptera; family Acrididae; genus Schistocerca; species Schistocerca cancellata. Next base: position 827,820,539 of record NC_064629.1, read on the forward strand.
TGATGGACAGTGGTGGCTTGCAGAGGTTTAAAGAATAAGTTTGGAAAACAGTGATGTTTTTGTGCATTTTTATCACCCTACTGGCCCAAGAACATCATTCAAGAAATCTACTAGTGACAAAGTTTGAATACCAATGAAAAATGTCTTAAGGAAACTTTCAGTGCTTGAACTTACCACAGCAACTGGGAGGTCTTATTATATATCACAGAAGCTGTCTGAAGAAATAAGTGTTATTAACATTCACCACCAGATTTAGGAACAGTCACATCTCGAAGGATGTTAATTGAAAATATTTATTTTAAGAATGTCAAATAATATAAATGTTATTAAATTCAGTGATGTTTCCACTTTTAGCATATAATTCAATACCTTACTTCAATAATAATTGATTATATCCCGCCACTATCGCACATGAATAGGCAACAGCCATAAGATCAGCTGTAGAGTAATGTGAATTATATCCACATTTCCAAAAATTCATACCTTTGTTCACAGTCAGATATCAATGTTGAAATTTTTACAGTACATTGCTATCATATAGGTATACAAACTGTGCAAAAATCGTATTTTTATATCCAGTGCCACCTGAGATAACTAACCCCAAACTTTACAAAAAATGAAAATTTTCAAATTTAAAAAATTCATAAAAAAATAAGGAAACATTTTTAAATGTTCTTGCTCTATATGAGGCTAGTAGTGTATGATATCAAACTATAGGAAAAAAATAGACTCTCATAAATCACTCCTTGTTTGTTATTTTTGGGACTAAAAAGTGGATTTTTGAAAATTTGGACACCAAACTTTGGAGGTCATTTTGACTGGTTATTTTTGAATTTAGGGTATTTTGTGTAATAGACAATGTTGTAGAGGACACTTTTCTAAAAACAATCGTGTCAATTGCAATGTTGTAACTTAACCCAGTGCAGAGATATTCATATTTTTGCTAACGTCTCTAAACTGAAACATCATCACACGCTTACAAACAAAAATGGCCACCATTCGGTAAAGGTGAAAGGTAAAATTACAAAAAACTGTTTTGAACTTTTCAATTATAGGGTAATCACATATAAAATATTAAAATATTTAAAAATGGTCAAACAACCAACTTAATTTTTATTGGACCACTTCATTTTGATTGACCAAACTTTGCTTTTCCAATTGAAAATGTAGTGTAAGTTCTGACATAGTTGTTTTTGCATATTTCAGCTCTGAACCAAAACATAACAAACAAGTTCCATTTCCTCAGCATCAAGAAGATATTAAGCCACCAGCTTCTAAACAGCCAACTAGAAGTGGCAGTGGTAATCAAAAGAAAACATCAGCGTCATCACGTCCAAAAAATCATAGAGAGGCACAAGCACAGCAGATGGCATCATCTCTGTCAACAGTTGTACCTCGACATTCGCCTCTGCATGCCTCTCCATCATATCCCCAGAAAAAGTCACCACACATGCCTGTTGCTGCCAGTTTGCCAGTTATCGGAGAACTGACTGCTATCAAAACAGCGGCTTCTCCGACTTCAGATACTGAGCGACCACTGAGTTATGGGGTAAGTTAGTATATCTCTCAAGGCAACAGTGGCAGTTTGTAAATTATTTCCTAGGGAAATAATATTTATGTGGGGATAGAAGAGGCACTGAGCAATGGACACGTGCACAGAAAGACTGGCTCTCTTCATGTCCTTGTTCCAAGCTAACACACATCATTTTCTCTCTCTCTCTCTCTCTCTCTCTCTCTCTCTCTCTCTCTCTCTCTCTCTCTCTCTCTCACACACACACACACACACACACACACACACACACACACACACAGACAGCAATAGAGACAGGAACTGTTCTAGGTTTTCCAGTAATGCATATTACTTACAGAAAAAATACTTTTCTGTACCTTTATATCACACTGTACTGGCGGATGAAATACATTAAAAATAATGAATGAAGTAGAGAAAACTAGACAACATAAACGAACTTTTAGCACTCCATAGTATATTCAGAGCCCTCACCTAAGAACAGTAATGCAGTAATTTCACAGGCTGTACTACAAAGCTGCAGCAAACATTATCAGTAGATCTCGCGGAAGTGTCCATACTAGAGTTCAGTAAGCAAGAACTCACTCCCAGGTAGACAAAGAACAAGAAAATATTTATTTTAAATGGCATAAAATAACACTTCACAATGATCCACGAGTTGCAAATGACTCAGCCACCAAGAAAAATCCTGTTGGCACAATAAATGGTCTATTGTCTACTTGTAAGTAGTCTGTGAAAAGTTTATATTTGCTGTTCCTATCTAGATATGTTGCCTGAATGTCACACAGGAATAAATCTTATGTCTGGAAAAGGACAACTGCTTTTGGATGCCTGTCTAGTAGCACTAACATGCTGCCAAGGTGGTGAATATGAAAGTCCTGGTGCCAGAGCTCCATGAGGCCAAAGGCGGCATGTGGTAGCTTCACGTTGGAAGGCCGGCAGCTTGAGCTTGGCTCTGTAAGGCAGTGGCCTCCGGGTTAGTGGGCCTCCAGATTGGTGTGTTGGCTTTGATTGTTGGGCCCTGGTCATACAGTGTCTTAAATACAGTGCTGGCAGAAAAATACATATTGGTCAATTTGCAAAAACGTGGTAGGACAGAAGCAAATACACCTATACTGGCTCTGCCTCATAGGGGCAATATGGCTGCCAACATGTCAGCAAGGTGAATGTCTGTGGTCACAACAGTGGTGTCCAGAGTTGCCCTTGATAGCAAACAATTGTTGTTGTCATCATCTAGAACTTGCTGCTGTGGCCTCTACAACCTCGTGTTTCAGCTACCCATGGCACTGTCATCTCCTGCTGGTGGGCTGTGTGCCTCCCTCCTCCTCCCCCCTCCTGCCCCTCCAGAGGACAGATTGTTGATCATCTAAACATTGTGGAGGCTGGAGTTGCTGTCATCTTTGTCCAGAGGAAACAGTGACCCGGAGCCTTTGCTGTGGATGGCCATGGGAATGAGAGCATCAGTGGCAAACAATGTTCCATTGTGGAAACTGGTGTCGGGTGTCTGTTCTGAGAGTGGTTGCCGTGACAACTGGAGGAGCTTGTGCTTGGACCCCAGTTGTAGAGGATCTGGAATAGAGATAGTGGAGAAGTCACCAGTCAAGGCACCTGGACCCTTGCACGGGCACAGTTGATGTAGGTGTTTGCAGTATTGCAACTAGTTCGGAAGCTGGACCCTGACCATAGTTCTGATGAGGAGGCAGGTCATGTGCACTGGAACCCATCAATTATGTTACTCTGGAGAATGTCATTGTCTGCACATCATCCTATAGTGTTACCAGTGAGGCCTCTGAGGAAAGGGATCTCTGAAGTAATTGTCTCTGGGGCCACTGTAGTCAGTCATGCTGGGCTCACCCCATTCAGTGGCGTAGAATGATGTGAGACCAGGAACAGTGTAAGTGCATCATCAATCCTGTAGTCCAATTGCAATTTTGCACTTTGCATTTATTCTTGTTGCATATCAAGTTAGCTGTTTCTGAAGGATGAATGAGAGCTTCCAGATTTGCAGTGAGGTCCTTGGCTTTTCTGCCCATTACGAGAATCTTACCAAGGTAGTTAGCTGTACCTGAGACTCCCTGAGCTTGCTGCTCCAAGTACCATTGAAAAATGGCCAGCACACAGTCTTGGAAAAAGGTAGGCAGCTGTATTGGAACAAGCTAAAAGGGGTGTTAATCATCACGATGCACTGGGATTCCTCATCCAACGGTAGCTGAAAGCAAGCCTCCCAGAGGTCAATCTTTGCAAACAGTGTGGTGCTTGGATGTTTTGCCATGACATCCCCCTCCCTGGGAATGGAGGAAGTGTAGTATCTGCAGTTTTTTATTTACAACAACAACATGCAAAAAAGTATTTGCAGTGAGCAAAGCCTCGGAATTACACAGGCATGTGAAAACAGCTGCATGTTCATGATGTTTACTTCCATCAGTTCATTGGCATCATCCCTGGAGTGGAGTGTCAGCTGTCTTTGGTCTGGTGGGGCATACGGGCGATGATGAGCCGGGTGTTGGAATGACCTCGAACATGGCTGTGATGTGGGAACAGCACCATTGTGGTGGTGGTGGTGGTGGTGGTGGTGGTGGTGGTGACGACTGGAGAGGGTCCACCTTGTGCTCCAGCAGACAAGTGGCATCCAGGCAGTCAGTGTTAGACATTGTTGGGGGCCCGGCACGGTTGGCAGCTGCATCTCGATGTCGCTGGTGCCAACCCTCTCATCCAGTGGAGGCGTCCCCACAGTGTTCAGACCCTGGAATGGGACAGCACTCACAGGAGGGCTCCCTGCCGCCATCTGCTGTGGCTGAAGCTGAGGTGAGTCTGTACCCCACCAAGGACACAGCTGCTTCTGATGGTGTGAGAGTGACATCCTGCCAGTGTCCACGGTGAACATTCGCCGACCACGCCTGTACCATCACTGGTGCCCATCCAGGCTGCTGACTGAAAGTACACACACATACTGGGTCACCCGGGGTGTACCACCCAGAGTGCAAAGCCACGTCAGGCTGTGGTGCATGGCAGAGCAGGTGCAGTAGCATCCGGGCCTGTAGGCCACGAAGGATCTCCGCTGGGCTTCTGCCATTCAGTAGGGTGGTCCTGTAGGTGCTAGGTGTTCAGTGGATGAGTCCATCATTCACCTTTTCAACTGCGTCTTAAAGGTGCGCACCGTGCACTTTGCCTCACCATTTGACTGCAGGTGAAATGAAATGGACATTAGGTAGGTAACAATACTGTAGGTGCAGACATTGTGAAACAATGTCAAAGTGACCTGTAGACATTATCAAAGATGATCATCTGGGGCAACCCTTTGATCGCAAAAACCTTGATGAGAGGACTTACAGTATCTTCCACCACGGTGGAGTGCATGTGCGTGACAAGTGGATAGTTGGGCAGCAGTTCAACCACCAACAACCATATGAAATTATAGAAGGGGCCCGCAAATTCAATGTGTATGCAGTCCCACAGCTGATGCACCATGGGCCTTGGAGTGGATGTTTGTAGTGGTGCCACCTGCTGCTCGGGACACTGTTTTCACTCACGATCGACCTTCTGAATTGCCGAGTCAGTGCCAGGTCAGCAGACAAAATTCCGAACAGGGATCTTCATGTGGGACATGCCACAGTAACCATGTTGTAGGAGACCAAGGACGCAAGCCCCTCAGAACTGGAGAGTTAACAACATGGGGATCGTCCAAGTTGGTGCTAAGGAGGAGTGTGTTGTCAGCTACTGCCAGCCAATAACAGATGAAGAAATAGCTGTGGAACTGATCAGATGCCTTTGTGGCCATCGCTCGGGTCAACCACTGTACACAAAATGAATCACTTGATGGAGCACTGGGTCTTGATGGGTGGCTTGCACTATGCAATGGGCCATTACTCGGGAGTCTCTCCACCATGTGTTGGAAGGTGATCATCAATCTGGAAACAGCTTTGGCTTTGTTGAAGGCAGGGTCAGGTCCTATGAAATGCGTCAGCATTAGCATGCTTTGTGGTTGATCTACATTAGCGTGCTTTGTGGTTGATCTGTAATGAATCTCCTAGTGGTACACATACAAAAATAAAATCCGACATTGGTGTTGCTGTGTGGTTCCATCAGGAAACTGTGAATGTGGCCCAAAGAGTGCCACATGCAGCTTATGGATGGTGATAAGGTGGAACATGTTGCCTTAGAGGAAAACATGAAACACCTGGACTGCATACACAATGACCAGAGCTTCCTTTTATATCTGAGAATAACTGTGTTGAATGGCTGTTGTTTCAGAGATGTATGCAGTAAGCTGTTCAAAGTAGCATTTCTATGAGACAAAACTGCTCCAATCCCACATTGGGAGGCATCTGTGACAAGGGCAAGTTGTTTGCGTGGCATAAAAGTACTGGGGCATGCTAATAACTTGAGCAGTAAGTTTATGCGGGTGGACACTCTTTTGCAGTTCAGTGACCAAATCAAAGCAACAGCTTTTTTATGTAAGTTGTTTAATGAATGAATGATATCTGCCACATTGGAAAAAAAAGAATAATAATTGACTTTACCCAGAAATGATTGGAGTTCCTTCAGATTTTGTGGTTTAAGTGGGTTGACAATAACGTTTAAAGGAAGGTGTCCCAGATATTCTATTTCCATCTCCAAAACATCAGCCTCAGCAAATTGCATTTAAGGCCTGCTTCTTGCAGTTTAGTGAGCATGATATGAACGTTAGCGAGTTGTTCCTACCATGATGAGCCCTTGATGATAATGTTATCAAGATAGTTTGCACAGCACAGAACATCCTGCGTAAACCGTTATAAGTTATGTACAACCCAAAGGGAGAGTTAATGACCACGATATGTTGAGAGGCGAAATCGAGATGAAGCTGCAGGTACACATCTGCCAACCCAAATTGTGAAAAACCCTCAGCACCTGCCAATTATGTGAGTATTTCTTATCGACGGGAAATAGAGTAGCAATTTACTATTGACTGGACATTAATGGTGGACTTAAGATAGCTGCACAAAGAAAGTGCCCCCACAGGATTATCAGTAATATAATCCATTAGTTAGAATGAATGGATTCAGGCTCTGCAACCTGTCCAATTTGACCTTGATAGTGGGTCACAGACAAGAAGGGATAAGCCAAGATTACAAAACTTAGGAGTGGCCTTAGGTTTAAGGGCGATGTGAACTTCATAGTCCTTTATAGCACCCAAGCCAGAGAAAATAGAGACCCAAAGTCATGGCATATGTTGTCCAACACCTGTTATGGTAAAGGCGAGGTACTCTGTGTCCTGAATTTGAAGTCCAAAAACCGTAAATGCGTGGAGACCAAAAATATTTTATGACTTCGCACTGTTGATGGCAAAAAATGTGATCGCCCTCTTGGCATGCTGATCATCATTCATGAACTGGTCTTGAACAGGAATTATCTGATCACCATAACTGACCAAATGATGATGTGCTGAGGAAAGAGCAGGGCGACTGAAGTGATGGTAGGTTTCAAAATTCACAAGAGACTCAGAGGCCCCAGTGTCAGCCTGGTAACGGAATGGCTGTTGTGGAATGTGCAGCATGATGTAGCTCTTGCTGGAAACATGGAGCTCTGAGCCATGCTGTGGAGTAACACTGTGCACCTCTGTAAACGCCACATCCTTGTCCAAGGACTAACTGCACAGGACACTACGACAGACAGATGCCACATGGTTATATTTATGGCACACCTCACACAATGTCTGCTGGTGCAAGCAGCGACTACAGATCTGCATAAGAAAATAATTAGGAAATGAGGGGAATCATCAATGGAAAGGGCCAATGTCTGATTGTGAAAGGTGCTAACAAGATGACCATGATGAAGGTGTCGGTGAATTATGCCATTGCTATGGAACTGAACACACCTACGCTATGTCCATTACATCATCAGACTTTTCTGTCACACACTCTGGCACTTCAAATGAATGAGCAATAGCCAGTACCTCCTTGATTGTAGGATTTTCTGAACGCAATTACTCTGACACACCTCTCAGTCCAGGGCAAAACAGACAATGCCGTTGTGTCTTTGAGACAAATAAATTTGTGCTTCCTACTTAAACCACGGAGGTCAGCTACTCGTGCTTGATAGGACTGGACCAGTTTCTTTCGCCACTGGTGAAACTATATACAGAAAGCAACAACTTTGTTTTGATTAAGATAATAAGCACTTAGCAACTCACACTTTTCATGAAACAACAATGCTGCTAGGTCCTTTAACAGAGCAAGTCTTCAAATTAGATAAAATATTTCAGGCTCAGTTCAAGACAAGAAAAAAGATTTTTGCAAAGATGTGTCCACTACCTGATACTCTGCACAATGTTGCTGCAAATGTTGCACATATGAGTCTCAGTCTTCCTTCATTTCCTGGAATGGTGGAAAAGCTGGGGGGAGCAGTCAGGCATGCAGAGGGTAGTTTAAGGCAGTCCAAGGCACCTCGAAAATTTGTAACCAACTGACAAACCAAGTACAATTGCTGTTGTTGTTTCTCAGATTGCTGTTGTTGTTAAATCCAGTGCTGCTGCTCATCTTGTAACAGCTGAACCAATGCTGAATCCATCATACTGCAGAACACGTGTGGAACAAAAACAAATTCCTTATCAAAAACTATAGTACCTACAATTCTTTATTTACCACAACTACACATAAGAAATACAAAAGTGGTGAACAGAGCACCAAAATTACCCAAGCACATTAGAACATTAACAGAAGAATGTGATCCAGGTCAAATTCTATAATGTGCGATGTTACTCGTACAAAATCACAGAATTGTCCTAGTCCATATGCAGAATCTTCACCGAGCATGGCTGGAGCAAGAAAGTGTGAGGCTGCTCTGGTAGTGTGCAGGTGAGACCACTCACCCAGTGGTGGTGCTGGTAGTGAGGAAAGCAGGAGCCCTGGTTTTGCCCTCTCACCAGTGGTACTGAATATGAGTTCTTAGGTTGTAGTGGCAGTGTACAAGGGTGCACCACAGAATAAGTGTCTGTGACTGATGGTACATTCCCTGTTGACTTGGAATCTCTACAAATCCTCAAAGACTCGTCAGGCTTTTCTACTAAATCAACTGGTGTAGTCCATGAACTGATTGAGACTGGTGTCAGAATCTCTTCATATTGCAACTTAAGAGTGCCACATGGAATTTGTCCTGCTGAGTGAAAGGCACTTTGGTGTGCTTTAAAAAAAGTTTCAAAATAAGATGTGCCTCATAGTTAGTGACACATCTAGTCTGCTGGGAAAATATTGAAGGGTACTTTGTGAAAAGTTCTTGGAGGTGGGTATGGGGCAAGAAGGGCTGTATCTGATGAGTCTGATTGTGCACATTCAAGCCAAGTGCATTGAAAAGGTCTTATCCTAATCCAATGTGTACCAGTGACCAATATGCAAGCCAACATGGAGGACTTGTTATATTTAACTGTAGAACAGAATTGTTCCATCACCTCAGTGTTGTCATTACTATATCTATGTAGTTGTTTTGCAGAAGATGGAAGTGGCTGTGAGCCAAGCTGTTTGTAAGCTCCCAAATTAATGAATGTGGTGTTGGAGCCAGTGTCAACTTGGAATGTGACAGGAATGTTGTTAAGTGGTACTTCTAATATTAATAATATGTGTGAAAAATGTAACATAGCTTGCACCTGGAGGACATCTGGCCCTGGTGGAAGTTCATCGACTTCTGACACTATCCATATCATCTTGGGTGTGGATTGACAGACTTCAGTCTTGTGTCCTGATTTACCTCAGAATTTACATTTTTCTCAATGACAAGAGCAGTGTTGCCCTTGATGAGTGACAAAACAGTTGCTACATGATTGCAGTTTCTGGATACGAAGGCCCTCAAAACTTTCTGTGAAGATAGAGCGTTATCTGGTGGAACTATGAAACCAGCACAGAGAGGTTGACCCTGGGCTTTACTGTATGGGCAGGCAGAGAACACCTGGGAAAGGTCCTGCAGGGCCACCAAGGGCTGTACTGCTGGTTCAAATGCCTGGATGAGTGGAAGACACATTGACAATGAGAGGTCGCTAAACTTCAGAAGATCATTTCTGAGCCCTTCAGCAGGAGAATGCACTAAGATCATGTTACTCATCAATGAGTCGCTGTAAGATGTTTACACTTGGAATTAGTGCACTAAAAACGAGATTACTAGGAAAGTCCCTGAAACTGTGTAATCCATTCCTGGTAAGTCGTCCGTTCTTTTATGACAACTAAAAAGTTTGTGCTAGGCAGTGAACACATGGATTTGAGAATCAAAATATTCCATCAATTTAGTCCTAAGCTAATCATAGGACAAGTAAAATGGTTCTACTTCTGGATTCAACTGTTTGAGGAAGCAATAGACATCAGCACCGGTGTAAGTTGTAGGAAGGTGTGTTGGTGGATATTACCTGAGATTCCATGTGCAATGAAATGCTTTTTCAAACAGGCAATATAGTTCTTCTTGTCAAATATTGGAAAGAGTAATGGCGATGCTCTGAAGCCTTTTATCACAGAATTGATTTGGGACAGTTTGTTGGAAACCTTGGGCGATGTTGTTGTTGATAGGAGCCATCAGTTCTTGTGCCAGCTGTATGTTTTGCACCAATAGGATTACTTGGGTGGTCACATCCTAGATGACAGCAGACATATTGAAATGAGAATTGTACATTATCATACCAAGTATGTGGAAAGATATCTAGAAAGCACCATCTACGTGGGTAGCAGTATGAAAGTTCAGTTCAAAGTTTTGTAAATCCTCGTCACAATTAACAGAAGTGATTGAACTAGGGCTCTGTAAGGAAGAACTCTCTCCCAGGTAGACAAAGAGCAAGGAAATAGTATTTTAAAATGTTGATTTCAAATCTGTGTTGTATCGTTATACAGGAAGTCCCAGGAGGAATGGTCAGTATTCAGGGCTATGACAGGAATGATCATTTGATGCAAAAAACTTCATATGGACATATCCCTGTTCGAAATTGTTTTCAAGAGAGAACATATTTAATGTACATTGTTATTTATTTTCTGTTTTATTCAATGCAGAAAAAAGGTTTTTAAAGTGGTACCTTACATGCCTGATCAATAGAGTGGTCCCAAATTAATCTAACATGATATTTGTTTATCGATGTGTATTAGTAGAGACAGTAAAACACGAAGAATAACCAGTTACTGCATGGTGTTAGTTGTCAGCATGGGCCAGGATGCTGCTGTTGCTGTCGGAGTACTGGTTATTCTTCATGTTTTACTGTCCCTTGTAATATACACTGAAGAGCCAAAGAAACTGGTACACCTGCCTAATATCATGTAGGGGCCTCGCGAGCGTGCAGAAGTGCCGTAACACAATGTGGCATGGACTCGACTAATGTCTGAAGTAGTGCTGGGAACTGACACCATGAATCCTGCAGGGCTGTCCATAAATCTGTAAGAGTATAAGGGGGTGGAGATCTCTTCTGAGCAGCATGTTGCAAGGCATCAAAGATATGCTCAATAATGTTCATGTCTGGGAAGCTTGCTGGCCATTGGAAGTGTTGAAACTCAGAAGATTGTTCCTGGAGCCACTATGCAGCAATTATGAATGTCCTGCTGGAATTGCCCAAATCTGTCAGAATGCACAATGGACATGAATGGATGCAGGTGATAAGACAGGATGCTTACGTACATGTCACCTGTCAAAGTCATTTCTAGATGTATCAGGGGTCCCATATCACTCCAAATGCACATGCCCCACACCATTACAGAATCTCTACGAGCTTGAACAGTCCCCTGCTGACATGCAGAGTCCATAGATTCATGACCTTGTCTCCATACCTGTACACATCCATTCGCTGTCTCCATATCCGTACACATCCATCCACTTAATACAATTTGAAATAAGACTTGTCACCAGACAACATGTTTCCAATCGTCAACAGTCCAATGTCGGTGTTGACGGGCCCAGGCTTTGTGTCATGCAGTCACCAGGGTACACGATTGGGCCTTTGGCTTCGAAAGCCCATATCAGTGATGTTTTTTTGAATGGTTTGCACACTGACACTTATTGAAGGCCCAGCATTGAAATCTTCAGCAATTTGTGGAAGGGTTGGACTTCTGTCACATTGAACGATTCTCTTCAGTCGTCGTTGGTCCTGTTCTTGCAGGATTTTTTTACAGCCACAGCGATGTCAAAGATTTGATGTTTTACTGGATTCTTGATGTTCAGGGTATAGGAAAATCCCCACTTCATTGCTACCTTGGAGATGCTGTGTCCCATTGTTCATGCGCTGGCTATAACACCATGTTCAGACTCACTTAAATCTTGATAATCTGCCATTTTAGCAGCAATTTCTGAACTAACAACTGTGTCACAGACTTGTTGTCTTCTACAGGCATCGCCAACCGCAGCGCCGCATTTTGCCTGTTTACATATCTCTGTATTTGAATACGCATGCCTATACCAGTTTCTTTGGCGTTTCAGTGTATATTGATAAAACAGATATGTCACGAGACTAATTTGGGATTTCTGTATCGAATATGTGCGTAAAATTCCATTTTTGAATAATACAGAAAATAAATAACAATGTATCTATCTTGAAACCATTTGGAATAGAGCATATGTCCATATTAATTTTTTTCTTCAATTTTTTTTTTCTCTTTTCCTGTCATATCCATGAATATTGACCATTCCTCCTGATCCCGTGTATAATGATACAATAGAGATTTCAAAACCACATTTTAAACTGCAAAATATTTCCAGAGCAGAAGTGAAGTCTGACCATAATGTATTGTTATTGACTGTAGATTAAAACTGAAAAAAAAATGCAGAAATGTAAGGAATGGGACCATTATAAGTTGAAAAAACCAGTGATTATGGAGAGTTTTTGAGGGGAGGATTATGTGATGATTGACTGAAATAGAGAAAAAGAATACAATAGGAGTTGAATGGGTAACTTTGGAAGACAAATTGGTGAAGACAGCAGAGGATTGATGAGACAAAAAGGCAATGCTCAGTAGAAATCTTTAGATGAAATGTCCATCATGATTAAGAAACTGATGATCTTCCAGAAACACAGTGGCTCAGCTTGAGGACAGTGATGTGGATAGCAAATTGTCTGCTACATATTTCATGTGTGCAGTGTAAACTATCTGATTCTTTCCACCGCCTCTGAGCTAAATGCAAAGGAAGCTGTAGATGCTCTTAGCATTCTTACAATTACTCACTGTAATAAACTGCTTTGTTGCGTGCATATGTAAATTGAATGTTCACTCGACATTTGGTGACCTCAAGTTTCCAAATCATGCATCAGAATGATGTACCTTTGCCATGGTGGGAAGGGCCAGTATTATCTGACAGTGATAGACCATTTCTCTTGTTGGCCAGAAATCTATCCTATGCGAGACACAATGGCAGCAAGTGTAGCCATGATGTCCTTCCATGAGTGGAACTCACACTTTGTTCCTCTCTGTGTCATTATTGATCAGAGTGAGCAGTTCAAGCCATATCTTTTTAAAGTACTCTCAGCAACTAACATGCACTTTATTGTTTCTCTCCATATCAGTACCAGTAATGGTGAGCAATTCAAGCCACATCTCTTTAAAGCAGTCTCGGCATTGCTTGGCATGAGCCGTATTCAAATCTGTGCATACCGCCCCGATGTTAATTGTCTTGTGGAAAGGCTTCATCGGCAGCTGCAGGCCTCTCACAGATGCTTTGCCGCAGAACCTTGGGCTGACAGCCTACCTATTTTTCTACTAGACATGTGGACTGCTTTCAAAGAAGATCTCAATGCAACAATGACTGAATTAGTGTACAGGTAGACACTTTAACTACCAGGAGAGTTCTTTACCGGCATATCAAACAGTGTTACTGAAGCCTCAGTCTTTGTGCAACCATCTTCACTTGTGGAGTCTCAAGCTTCATACTGCCATTTCAAAAAAACATTCTACCCTACAACCATTCGTTTTCTGCGACTTAAAGTCATGCAAACATGTTTTTGCCTAACACAATGGTATTCCAACACATCTCCAGTCACCATATGGTGGCCCATACACAGAATTGGCATGCAACGACAAAAGATTCAGTGTCAGTATCAATGGCTGTTGCATCGCAATATGGACTGACAGACTCAAGTCAGTCTTCACACCAGCTAACACGAAAATGCTGCCTATGTGTAATTCCACTAAGAGACTGGACACACTTGGTCTCCCACCACTACCACCATGCCTCTAAGTGAACCTCAAGTCACAACTTGTTTTAGGTGCCACAAACATTTCAGCCGACAGTATTGTTGACACTAGGGGAGGAGTGATATGGACAGTGAATCGTCTGCTGCATATTTCATATGTGTTGTGCAAAAACTTTGATTCTTTGCGTTGCCTCGGAACTAAAAACAGGGGATAGATATAGACGCTCATAGAAATCTTGCCTTTACTCGTAACTAACTGTCATATTGTAAGCATAACTAAAGTGTATTTTCACATGATAAGCTCATACAGGGACTCAGTATACTCTCTAGAATTGCATCATTCTTGTCATTTGTTTCCTTGTCTATGATCTGGCTCAGCACAGAGAAATCCTCATGTGGAGAACTCAAAAGATCCTACATTAAAAAGTAAAGGAGCAGTTCATAAAAAAGGTATGTTTTCATACATTATACTCACTCACAGTCAGGCCTGACAATTTAGTGGTAAAGTGGGTGCCTGGAAACGGAGAGGTTATGAGAGAATCCTGGTTGAGCCATAGAAGTCTTTCAGTCTGTCTTTAACATAGACTTCATCTCTTGATGATGTGAAGAACGCCATGTGTTTTGAATTCCATGTTAAACTGTAGGTCTCCTGTCCCCGATATACTGGAGTAGGTTAGACACATGCAAGCCATCAAGGTGGCGTCCAATTGAAAGACTTGCAATAGACTGTTAATCCACTCGAAATTATTACTTCCACACTTACTAAAATGCCTCCAGACATTTGTGATCAGTGACTTGTAGACATATTTTCTGTTGTATGAAAATTCTTCAAATTTGAACAGATGTTGCTCCTCACAGTATTAAAAATTAGAACAAAATGTTTTTTTCCCCCTTAAAACATACAGCAAAATCATGTGAAGAAATAGTTTTTTTTTCCATCATTTAATTTTAACCTGCATTGTTTGAAGAGTGTGTCACACTGTTATATTGATTCATGTATTATAATAATAGAGCTTTTAGAACTAGGGAACTGTTAGTTTGTTTGTTGTATGTGGCAGTTTTTGGTACTTATTCTTCGTTTGACCCGTGCATGTTCAGACTGATAAAAATATTGTTATTTTTAGCAGGGTCACCAGTCATCTGACATTTATCTCTCCGAATCATCATCAGATAGTTCGGATGAGTCAGGCGCAGAAGGTCATCAGAAAGCTGCAGAATGTTCTCCATCTTATAATAATGGTAAGATTTTAGGCTTACAAGTGGTGATAAGCTAGCACACTGGTGAGTAATTTGCTACTTTTACTGATTCTATTTGTTAACAAGTAACATTGGTACGAGATTTCTCCTGCAGTATACCATACTGTCATGTGGATTATGTAGAGATAATTTCCACTGTATGTGGTTCAGGACTTGGCAAAACTACCAATTAAAAAAAAAAAAAAAAAAAAAAAAAAGGAAGTCATTAATTATCATACACCTTTGTGGCTCCACACTTGAGAACCCCATTGCACTAGTGTGAGGAGAAAGAGTTTATTAGGTATGAGAAGCTCTCTCTTGTATTATTATCTGGCTGCAATAACTTAAGAAATTAAAGTTGCAATAATACCAGTACCTAGTACTCTATACCAAGTGCCATGTAGTGACTCATAACAAATAAATGTAAAGTCTGCTTGTAAAAGATTTGGCAAATTGTGTTCAGTTAACAGGTGAACATCCACAGGGGAGATGGATGGACTACAGACTTTTGTTATTCATTACCAAATATTCATGCAGTTCTAGAAATGATTGTGATTCTACTAAACCGCAGGTTTAGCCTAGTCTGTTACATGGCCAGGTGGAATGGGAAATACTGTGAGATTAGCAATCATTGCTTAACTAAGGTTTATTTCTTTGACACATTGTTCATGGCAAATTCTGCTATAGCTTTTACTGCAATGACAGTTTTGGCATTATCTTATAGCCGAGGAAAATGTGAACCTTTGTGTGTCTCTTTGTGAAAATAAGTTTCTTTTTTTCCCCGTTGTTTCCCTGTATACATTGTGACTTACCAGTAATAACACTTCTTACTCAATAAATCCCTGAGATAAGATTACTCCCTGCAAAAATAGTTGTAACTTATGCTCCTTCAGTCAACTGTCCAGGCATTGGCAAGTAATGTGAAATTTTAAATAAAAACATGTGGTAATAAAATCAGAATAATGATTAAAAAGGTTATACTTTTCTGAATAACTGACAAAAATGACACCATAGAGTTTAAGCTGAATGAACTAATTCAATCAGTCAGCCAAACACAGAAATTGTGAAGAATGGTGGACCTACAATAATTCATTCACATGTGAAATAAAATAATAATAACTATCAAATGCAGTTACACTTGTGTATGTGCATAATTAGAATGGTAGCAGATTTCCCAAATAGTGGTTAAACATCACTGGTATACAAAAAGCAGTCTCATATTGTTTAATTAAACATAAAATAATCACCAGCTCATAAGTACATAAAGTCCACTACAGTTCTCAAAATCATGAGCAGATTCTCTCATTCTATCCAGTATTAATTCCAAATGCAACCAAAATAAGTTAAAGTCCAATGCAGCACATCTCTGGTATCTGCGAAATGCTGAAGTTCTGCTCAACTATCGGAGGCTAAGCCCCATTTAGCTTAGAATATTTCTAAGTACACTATGTGATCAAAAGTATCCAGACACCCCCAAAAACATACGTTTTTCATATTAGGTGCAGTGTGCTGCCATCTACTGCCAGGTACTCCATATCAGTGACCTAAGTAATCATTAGCCATCGTGAGAGAGCAGAATGGGGCACTCCGCAGAACTCTCAGACTTCGAACATGGTCAGGTGATTGGGTGTTACATGTGTCATATGCCTGAACGTGAGATATTTTCACACTCCTAAACATCCGAGGTCCACTGTTTCCTATGTGATAGTGAGTTGAAAATGTGAAGGAACATGTACAGCACAAAAGCGTACATGCTGACCTCATCTGTTGACTGACATAAACCGCCAGCAGTTGAAAAGGGTTGTAATGTGTAATAGGCAGGCCATCACACAGGAATTCCAAACTGCATCTGGATCCACTACAAGTACTATGACAGTTAGGCGGGAGGTGAGAAAACTTGGATTTCATGATCGAGCGGCTGCTTATAAGCCACACATCAAGCCAGTATATGCCAACTGAGGCCTCACTTGGTGTAAGGAGCGTAAGCATTGGAAAAATGTTGTGTGGAGTGGCCAATCACAGTACAAAATGTGGTGATCTGATGGCAGGGTGTGAGTATGGTGAATGCTCAGTGAGCATCATCTGCCAGCGTGTGTAGTGCTGAGAGTAAAATTTGGAGGCGGTGGTGTTATGGTGTGGTCATTTTTTTTCATGGAGGGGGCTTGCACCCCTTGTCGTTTTGCATGGCACTATCACAGCACAGTCCTACATTGATGTTTTAAGCACCTTTTTGCTTCCCACTGCTGAAGAGCAATTCGGGGTTGGCAATTGCATCTTTCAACACGATCGAGCACCTGTTCATAATGCACGGCCTGTGGTGGAGTGGTTACACAACAATAACATCCCTGTAATGGGCTGGCCTGCACAAAGTCCTGATCTGAATCCTATAGAACACCTTTGGGATGTTTTGGAACGTCTACTTCATGTCGGACCTCTCCGACCAACATCGATACTGCTCCTCAGTGCAGCACTCCGTGAAGAATGGGTTGCCATTCCCCAAGAAATCTTCCATGCCTGTGTGAGTGGAAGCTGTCATCAAGATTAAGGGTGGGCTAATGCCATACTGAATTCCAGCATTACCGATGGAGGGTGCAATGAACTTGTAAGTGATTTTCAGCCAGGTGTCCTGATACTTTTTATCACATAGTGTACAGAAGTATTCATGTGGTCACTTGCTGCCAAAAGTCTACCACTTTTACAACTCCGAAACTGTCTGTTCCAGAATATTTTATCTTAATACTGATAAGTAAATTCCATTTTGAAAGTCCGCTGCTGCAGCACAGTGGTCAGCATTTGGTGAATGCACAATGTGTGCTGAACTCTGTTGGCAAGCCACAGAAAGCAATATAGAATCATTTGGTGTATTTGTATTTTTTGTGACTATTTGAAAATGCCACTCTGATTGAGAATCCTGCCAACTGTGAAATACACACTGTAATTTGTTTTTTTAGTATTAAAGGCATGACAGTGACTGAAATGTATCATCAGAGCAATGAAGTGTATGGAGAAAACATTATGGGTGATGTGCTGGTACAGAAATGATTGAGAGTTTTCAAAGATGGCTGTATGAATGTGCATGATGAGGAACTAAGTGCATGACTTTCTGTCATTACTAACAATTTGGTACAGAAAGATGATGAAAAAGTGAGAGAGAACAGATGCTTTATAATTTCAGTGTTAGCTGATGAATTTCCTCAAGTGTCGAGAAGTGTGCTTTATGCAGTTGTTACAGAGTGTGTAAATTATTGAAAGTTTTGCTCACACTAGACATGGATAATACAGACAGGTGCACAAAAGTAAACGTTTAGCCAGTTCTTTGGCTTTCCTAGAGTGATACAGTGAGGAAGGTGATGAGTTTTTAAGCCAAATTGTTACATGTAATTAAACATGTGAGGCTTATGTTACATCGGAATCAAAGCAGCAATCCGTGGAATGGCAGATTTCAACATCATCCAAGAAAGTGAAGTTCAAGCAAAATAATTTCAGCCAGGAAAATCATGTGTACTATGTGATTCTTCAGTTTCTCCCAGTGTATTTACTGGTCGAACAGCCCATGGGTTACTGCCAGTTCATAATGTCGAATAGCCACAATATTTCGGTGACCAGACATGTTGCCATCTTCAGGTATGCTGATGATGGTGACATGTCTGATTGCCGAAATACTGTGGCCATTGGACATTATGGACAGGCATTACATCTGTGGACTGTTTGATCATGTGTGTCATTTTTTTTTTTTTTTTGAGACAGGAAGAGTGTGTTGCTTGTGGATTTTTTGCCTCGTGGTGACTTATTGTGAGACCTTAAAAAACTGCACTGTGCATTTCAAAACAAAAGGTGTGGCTTGCTGAGTAAGGGTTGCTTCATGACAATGCTCATCCACATTGAACTCGAGAGCTGATCAGATCATTTAGCTGGGAACAACTTGATCACCTTCCATACATATCTGATCTAGCACCCAGTGACTACCACATGTTCCTGCATTGAAGAAGCATCTGGGTGGTCAGTGTCATGACAATGATGATGATGATGTCAAAACAACTCTGTTCAGTGGTTATCTAATCAGGAGGCATATTTCTACAAAGATTCTACTCAAAAGCAGGTTGTATGATATGATAGGTGCCATAGTATTGGTGGAAAATATGGAGAATAGTAGATTAAAATAGAAGCTTTCATGTAAAAATAAAATTGCTACAAATGGTGTACTTACTTTTATTTATTTGAAAATGGTACTTAAAAAATATGCCTTGTACATAAGTTCAAGGTGTCCAGCATTCTGAAAAACTCAGTGAATTTTTATATTTTGCCTACAAACCCTGTCTCATTTGATTGTGGCCAGAGGCATTTGCTTGACTTGATGAAGTACTGTGCTCACTGTTCACCCTCAACTGGGTGCTGTGAGACCATCCTCCAACGTCGTTTTGGCACCCCCCAACACTTCCCCTCACTCAGTCCAACACAGTGGCCAGCCAAACAGCCCAGCCTGGCTGAGTCCAGACAAGCTGGTGGAGGTTTGTTGTTGTTGACAGGTAATGGCTTGCACACCTGGCTGTGCTACACTGGTATTTTGTTGTCTTGATTTTGTGTGCTTTTGGCACAATATTACCAGCAAGGATCTATGATGTATTTGGTGTTCATTACACTTACATCTGTTCAAATGTACTGCCTGGTTTGCTAACGCGATGTCATCACAAAGACATGGGGTTTTGGAAAGGGGGGGGGGGGGTAGTGGTTTGTGGCCTATTTGAGTCCATTTATTTTGACTCATGGATACAAGGGCATGATAGGTTGGCTTACAGTACATTTTTTGGATAATACCAAAAAAATACTGTTGCACGTGTCAACAGCTATCGATTTTATTGCTTTGTGTTCTAATAAGATCTTTAGTGGTAGGCATAAAATAGTGTAATTAGAACATTATCAAGTTGTCATTGGACTTTGGCATGCGGTTGCTGGTTTAGTTAACATTGAGCTAAAGCCTGCAGTGCAACATATGTGGCCATAGGGTGAGTGGGGACTGGAAGTAAGTGCCTGGGGCATGATGGGCGAGGCAACACTTTGTATCATTTCTGTCCTCTGGCCAACATTTCCAATGGTGCTATGGGTCTTAGCCAACAAACTACTTTCAATTACATGCCCGCAAGGAAGATTTCATTGCCTTATGTTGGACCTACTCAGGGAGATGTAGGTGGGGTGGGGGGGTGTCGTGGAAGTTGCTCATAACAAAGAGAAAAGTGTAGGTCATGAAATTTTCCATTGGTTTTCTATCTTTGTGAACTGTTGGCCACATCTCAGTATATTGTTTAGGTGCGATCCTGTCTAATGTGTATGTTACCTCAGGGCTTACTTGATGAAATGGAAATGTGTGTTCAGTTCTTACTGGAATTTTGGTGGCTCACAGAGCACAAGCCTTAAAATTTCAGTTTTTATTCATGCTCTCTCTAAAACCAACTTGTCACACAGCAATACAAGCTAGCAGGCCTTGTTGAGTCATGCAAGGGCTCAAGGCTACTAGGAGTGTCTAATATCCATGCTCACAAAAGCCATGCTACTGTATCAGACATAGCCTCTGTGGTGCAGCCTGCACCTTTAAAATACCAGTTTTAATGAAGAAAAGTGGTATTTCTAATTATCCTCCCCATAATTTTATTCTGCTACAATACAGGCAGTACATCATGAAATTGTGGTGTGTCCCAGGAATCAGGTGTTACCCCAAGGAAATTGCATCAAGCACCTACTGCAGGAACCTCTGGACGATGGATGACAATGCTGCCTTATGTGCAGAGTGATGCCATGATGAAGGCAGAGATCCATTTGTATCTGTTGGCTGCTGTGAGACACCAGTCTCCTCTGGACATTGGCTGCTTACCAGATGTGTTCCCAGACAGTAATATTGCCTCCAAAATGCAGCTTCAAAAGCCAAAAGTAAATTATGGCCTTATGTTTGGACTGGAGCTGTTTTTCACTAAACAACTATAGAAGGTTGTTGCTGCCTGTGATGTGATAGTGCTTGAGTTTCATCTTTTTGTACATTTGTGGAATAGCCAGGTTTCAAGCAGGTACCTCACTTCAGTGTTTTTGAGAAAAAGTGCTGCAAAAAATTAATTGAAGAATTTGAGGCAGGTGCATCCAGTCTGGGGTAAATCTGAAAAGGTAAGTTGTTCTTGTGCCCATGGATGACACTAATGTTAATAAAGCATTCCTAAGAGCGCTGGAAAGCCAGCTCAGAGTTGAGGATAATCCAGAGGGTCCCATGCTTTTGGACATGTGGCCTACATACAGTGCATAGTGACCTTAAGACAGATTGTACTAGCATTGATTGGAATCTTATTCAGTTTCTGAGAGCTTTATGTAATCTATTGAAAAACATTCCCTCCTGCCAAGCTGATTTCAGCAATATTACAGACACTTGTTTTCCCACAGAAGTTTTGCATTGTTTGGTGGGTAGAAAATAAAGTGTTGTCAGTCTGAACTGTTTAAAAATTCTTAAAGGAAGTAGAAAGAGTATAGAAGGAACAGAAGTACATAAAACCAAAACCTAAGGTCAGTACAGGAATTCCTAACAGTCATAGCTTCCAGTTAATGTGCAAGTCTTTGAAGTGCAACATGCTGATGGTTCAATTCATCTTTTTCGAGACTGTGGCTGCTCAAGTTGAGTCATTTCCGACTAAATTTCAGTCAGCTGCTTCCTTAACTCCTTTCCTCAATAACTCCCACCAGTTTGTAGTGAGAGAATTAATGAGAAAATTCATGCAACCACAAGTTTGTAGGGGGGGGGGGGGGGGGGGGGAAAAAAAAAAAAAAAAAAAACTTCAAGACACATCTGAATGACAACAAATTCAGTTGCAACCTCAGATAAAAAAAATCCGGATCAATGTAACATGTAACAGAAAGATATCTTGGCATTACAAAATGTGTGCCTTACATTTGTTAAGAGCATGGTACCCAAAATTCTAAATAAATCTCATGTGGCTTATTTATTTATGAATGGCATTCTATGTTCAGTCCCAGAAGTGGCAATTAACGCCAACCATGAGAAGAGACAGTTAACCATAGCCATAGAATTGACGTATCTCACTACCTGAAATTGCTTTGGTGGTCATGAGGCTGATGCCATTGCCCGTGGGTTGCACAGTCTTGTAGAGACCATGTCAGTAAAGGAAATCCTCAAAGAATTTGATGGAGATCATGTTCGCATCAGTCAGTTCTGGATGGTGGTCATAGGGTCAAGAGTAGACATGGAAATTGAAGAGATTTTTGACAGTTGCTTGCAGTCTCTTCCATGCCAATGCCAGCCTTGAAAGAGGTTTCTCTGACAACTCCATTCTGTTCAGAAATCTGACTGAATCCTCTCTCATAGCCATACAGTCAAGATTGCTGGGGTTGTCAGTTTGTAACTGTCATAATGCACTTAATACACAGCTTCCAAAATGCACATGGTATGTACCGTGAAATAGTAGCATAGAGGAGGACAGCTGAGAAGTCCTCAAAAGAAAATGAGTAGAGAAAAGCTAAAAGCACTACAAACTATAAAAACAAAACTCAAGGAAAGTGTTGAGAAGATGCTTCTCAGATTGAAGTAGTAATTCCATCACTAAAAACCACCTGCATGTGACTTCACTTAATGTCCATGCATCTGTTTGTATCAGACTAGTCTGTAATTTGTTTTTTCCGTATTCAATTTGTTCAAATGGTATTTGGATTTATTCATGAATTTCTAGGTAAAACGTGTAATTTTTTACTGAAACAGATAATGCTCTTTGTTTATATCTTTACTAACAGTGTTTCACATCCTTTGCAACCTAGTCTCATTCCACACTGTCCAGTCACGTTAATAGGGCACCTGTCAAAAGCCTGAATATGGTCCCAAAGAGTAGGTGCATACTTACATTGATCCATTGTGCATTCCAGAATTACAAGATTGGCTAGAGAATGCCATGAGAACATTCCTCCAGACCATAACACTCATGCCCTCAGCCTGGACCCTTGCTTTCAGATGTTTCTTGCCATATACACCAACACCCATCTACCTGGTGGAGCATAAAACTAGATTCATCTGAAAAGGCTACCTGTCACCACTCTGTGGTCACCTGCTTGCTATATTGGTGTACAAATTCCAGCCTTCGTCACCACTGAACAGCGGCCAGCATAAGTGCATGAACAGGTGTCTGCTGCAGAGGCCCATAGACAGCAATGTTCACTGAATGGTCATTGATAAGATACTGTTGGTAGCTCCTTGGTTCATCATATGTCCAACAGCTGCATGTCTATTTGCTTGTACACATCTCTGCAGCCATTAGGCTGCCCTATCATCTAGGGCCCATGGTGCGCCACTGTTGCCTTGGCGCCAGTTTAGCCGTGCATGGTATACTTTAACCACCACAGCACATGAAGAGTTTACAAACTTATCTATGTCGGAGATGCTTCCAACCTTGGCCCTAAAGTCAATGATCATCCCCTTTTGGATGGGAGATGTCATTCTGTTTCTGCATTACAATGATGACTGCACTGTTTTGTGTGTCATCCAACATGCTTTAAAAACCTGCTATTACTAGTGCTACCACCTGCTGTCTGTGAGTAGCTGTTGCACAGTGACATTGAACATAGCCAGTGGTCAAATTAACGTGATTGAACCGTGTATTTTTTCTTTTTGTTCAAATTACATTTACACTTAATTCTGTTGTGATATCCTGGTAAAAATAAACCATGTTTATTTTAACTGAGAAAATAGCTCCCATTATTTTCCTATATGTCATTGACAAAATTTTTAGATTTTGTCATCAAATCAGGATTTGTTAGAGTCTGAGCACAATGGGACTCTGGAAGAATTTCTTCTTTCTTCTTGTACTCAACACAAATGGCATAGATGGAACAAGAGTACCATAAGGCTGTTTAGCTAAGAGTCCTGTTGTCTCAGCTATACTCCATGTTTTCCAGGTCAAAATGTTAGCATCTGGAAATGCTTCAAGGCCACCATAGTCACAATGATTGCCCCACACTACAGCAAGTGTGAGCCATGTACTACCTCCGAACACAGCCTGTACATCACATGTGAAGTTCAGGCGGAGTCCTCGAAAGACATTTGGACCTCCAATTAATTGTTGCTTGTTAAACTGTCCAGCCAAGTCAATATCAATTGCCTTCAATGCACGATACACAGGAACGCTGCACCGCAAGCGACGTCGCCATGCACGTCGCCTAGGCATTGCTGTGGCACATTTACCTGTATATATATTTGGTGTAGAAGACCTGGAAATGTCTTTCTCTCTTAGACCATACACAATTTTCTATATTGGAAAGTTTAAGTATAATCAATTAAAACATGGATTTTGTGTGCAGGAAAGAACAAAATGTTAAAACGTGTAAAACAATAAAGTTGGCCCACCTGATAGATGTGTCCTTTCACACTGTTTTTACTGGTGGTAACAAATCTTATATGCAAATCAGCACTTTCAAATAACAAGTATCTTTAATGTAAGCTGAATTAATATTTAATTGATTAAACTAATATTATTATTAGATTATTACTTAATCTAGACATATGTTACATAGCTAAGTAGGGATAGGTATGGGGAATGCCATACTGCATTCATTTGCTGTGTAATTGTGGAGACTATGATGGTCTGACACATTTACATAAATAAAAGGCTATTGAAATGTGTACAAGTGTATGGCTTTCAGGGATGATTGGTAGTGTCCTAAGCTAACATCCAATACACTGTTTGTCAAGATTGCAGCCATTAATTTTTAATGGTTTATATAAGAATATACATTTATTGTGACTACCTAACTTGTATGGTTTTTGTTGTATTTATGATATTAATGTCTCAATAAATGCTCCTCAATGCTGTGACTGGTTTTACGCTACAATGAAACTGTGTTTGGACATAAAAGTATGTATCCTAATATAACATTCCTTTGTTCTGTTGCAGGTAGAGTCAATGCAGTTAAATGCAGATACTCACCAGGTGCACAACTGCTAAATGAAGACCTGCAGCTTTCTGAATCAGGATCAGATGACTGACAAGTTCCATGCTCATTATTACTGTACTGCTTATAATAATGTAGCCAAACTAGACTCTCAGTTTTGTAAGCAAACGTTATTGGTACAGTTTCTTTGAACAGTTTCATTTGAGAGTTTTTTCACTCAATTGTTTGTGTGATTATTAAATCATAGTTCCTCTTTACCTGCATATTAAAAAGTGAGAAACTGCACTTCTGTGTTGTAATCTAATATATGAGGACTTTTTTCTACCCATGTTTTTCCCTTCTATTGATGCATAATTGACAGTGTGAAGTATACAATGAGTGATCAAGTATGTGTGTACCTGAACTGATAAAGTAGGCTGTACAGTATTGTGAAGAATGGTCAGAATTTCAAAGACCTGTTTACTTGTAGGAGAAGTGACTCTCTTTCCTTCCCTCCATTCCTAATTATTGCATTTACACTTACCAGATGCCATATATTATATGGACAACTTTATTAAGATCAGTCACAATAAAGAAATTACAATACTTCTTCAGATGCTATGATCCGCCCTAAGTGTTATTTCAAAACATATAGTTTCATTTTAAATGTGCTGTAGTAATAAGAATTTCATGGGCTAATATATAGGAGGACCATATAGTTCTAATGTTAGTGCTGCAGTTCTGGAGTCAGAAGGTAACAAATGTTATAAAAATATCATTTTCTGAAAATGTATTTTGCGTCAACAACATTTTTTCTCTGGCTATGGGTAAACTTATACGCAACTGTAATATCTCCCAACACATTACATTTTTTCTTCTATAGCTACAAGAGCTGTTCACCTCAAAACAGCTACTAACCTCAAATAATCCTGAAATAATTGAAGAAATCCAGATGATGTTTTTGATAAGTGATAGTTCACTAAAGAGCAAGTTTTTTTCTGAATGGACAATGCTCAAAACTTTTTTATCTACAAAAATATTGAAGCAAGCGTGATTTATACAAATGCAGAATTTTGCTTATTTTATGATGTATGAGAGCATACTAAAAGATGGTTACTGTATGAGAATGCATGCTTTCTCAGCAAATTTTGTTTATGAGATCTTTGTGGGTTATCAGGCCAGTGGCAGCATTGTCTTTATGTGCCACATTTTGATAAGTTTCCTACTCGTCATCTTCAGGCAAACTGCTGTGTTTCTATAGGACATGATCCTTTATAGATTTTGTACCACACTCCTTATCAACTTTGTGTTTTGGGAACACACTTTCAGACATACATGACTGATCTGTCTGTTTTCCTCTCCAGGAAAACAGAGCTCGGTCTAGAATCTATACAGGATGACTTCCTACAAGAATCTGACAAATTACCTGAAGGTGGCAAGTACAAAACTTGCTTCAAGATAATGCTGCGAGGCACAGAGCTTGTGATGTTCTGGCAGTCATGGCTTTCACATTTAATGCATTTCCTGCCTCTTCTTGAGATAAGTTTCACTGTGAACTATGACAGCACACCACTGTCCTCATTCTTTTCAAGGCTGTCAAATGCTAAAAAAAACTTCAGTTTTAATTGTTTCAGTATCTTGGTACGTAAAAATTACAAGTATTAATCATATTGTAAAATTCACATCTCTTAATGTACTATCATTTGTCAAAATTGTTATTTTGGTATCTGTAATAGTTCCAGAAATATTTGAGATTACCAGCTCAGCTGGCTGACAGTACCATAGACACAAACAGTGAAAGTTCTTACAGTCATCCCACAAATAGGTTGCTACACAGTTATCCCAGGGTACCTCTTTCAAATACTGTAAAATTACATACGTGATTACATTTACTGACTAACATGAGGATCTCTCTTAGGTGACTTCTTGTATTAACAGCCATACCTTCACCTACAAAACCATCATTTTCAAATGACGTAACACTTTCCTCAAAAGGATGAAAGATAATTATACCTTGTAGAGAGGATGGGGGTGGGATGAACTGAGATTACCACACTCTTTCATATGTCATTCAACAACTATGTAATAGTAAATAGAGTCAGATCCCAGCAAGCAACAATAACCTAATTTTTAGTAAGGCTGTAGTGTTACACTGGAAAACTGCACAGAAAGAGGAGATGGTAGAGACAAAGAAGATTATTCAGTGAATCAATGTTGATTCGTAAACAACACCTGCCTTTATTTTGACAAAATCAAATATGCTGCTGTTAATCACCAGTAATATAGAGACACCATCTTGGCTTCTTCGGGGACAGTATATTTGTAGAAGTAAACAATTCTCATGACTCAAAATGGTTCAAATGGCTCTGAGCACTATGGGACTTAACATCTGAGGTCATCAGTCCCCTATAAAGTAGAACTACTTAAACCTAACTAACCTAAGGACAGCACACACATCCATGCCCGAGGCATAGGATTCAAACCTGCGACCGTAGCGGTCGCGCAGTTCCACACTGAAGTGCCTAGAACCGTTTGGCCACACTGGCCGGCCTCATGATTCAGCAACAGTCCTAAGTCACTACCTCTGGTAATCACAATGTGTAGAGTAAAGATTTTCCACTATTCCTTACAAGAGGAAGAGACAGAAGGTAACAGTAAAAAGGTGAATACACTACATCTCTACAATGAAACAGAAAGCCACAGGGAGAAATCCTATGTATAGACAATGATGCACATCATCTTGAGAAACAGCTGTGTGGTGTCTGTGCAGCATAATGTCCTAAGATAAACAAAGCTGGCAACAGCACCTGCATATATAAAAAAAAGTCTTTCTTTCTCAAAAATGAAGATTGTGTTCTCTGAAATAAAAATGACATTCAGCTGTCATGTAATTTCAACAGCAGACAAAAAAATATAGCTCTACAAAAACAGTCACATTCTTCAAAGAAATGGAAAAGCATTGGTACAACGAAAAGTATAAGATTTGAGGTCTCTTGTATTGCCACATAAGAGCCTGTGGAGGCTAACCCAATAAACCTCTCCTAAGATCACAGACATTTTATGTTGATAGAAAGAAAGGAGCAGACACAAAGAGAAACTTAGTTCCTGCATAACAGTGGAACATCAATTGATTCAGAAATAATGTTGAGTAATTCAGTCCCCTAACACAGCACAGGTGAACATGCATATGTTTGGTGATTTTAACCGTAGGGGCATTAGGTTGTGATCCATGGCATTTTACTGTGGCGTAATATTTCCTCTGGAGACACCATCAGAGGCTATAAAGACTTTGTAGTTGCTTTTTGAAGTCACACAAGCTCAGCAAGTTCAATCATTTCTGCATAGCCATGTCTGGTTGAGTAGTCCTTCTGACTGTGGAGCCGAGTTTGTCATAGAAGATTTGGTGCTATAACTGAGGATGTCAATACTGCTGTGAAAGCCTATGATGCATGTATATGTTTATCAGAAATCCAGTTGGAGCCAGGTAAACATTCATTCTAAAAGGTTACAACTGCCACAGGAAGTACAGTCAATGGTGACAACGC
This sequence comes from Schistocerca cancellata, assembly GCF_023864275.1. NCBI lineage: Eukaryota > Metazoa > Arthropoda > Insecta > Orthoptera > Acrididae > Schistocerca > Schistocerca cancellata. The sequence continues at coordinate 827,848,872 of NC_064629.1, forward strand.
ACAGGATGGTGTAGCTGTGCATGGAACACCTCACCTTTATCTCTTTCCACAGAGATGGAATCAGTTGCTATTATAGTTCTTGTGCAAACCTGAATAACTTGTACCTGCTACCACATGATACTCTTGACAATGTAGAGGAAAATAATGAAGATAATAGTTCAACAAGTCATTGATGCCATTAGAGATGAAACCCTACCTCATCTGAAGGATTCATAAAGAAAGTAATTTTTAAAGAACCATCCAAGCTTTAATCTGGAATGAGTTGAGGAAACCATGGAAAACATGGATCAGGATGACTAGACAGGCGCTTGAACCTCACTTCTTTATGATTGTGTCACATCATTTGGTTTGTAGACAATGTGGCTCTGAAAGAACTCAAAGAACTACCCTCCTCATAAAGTGCCATGGTGCTTCAATATTGCTATTCACATAATCAAAGAATGGGTTAATTGGTCATTTGTCATTTAAATTAAAGGCACACAAGACACTTTTGCGCAGAAGATGAGCTATGTGCTGCTATGTATCACTTCTGCTCTCCCAGTCTCCCAGATACTCTAAAGTAGAAAGTAACCGTACATTTACACCCCAGAATTGATTTTCCACCTGGATTCAGGTAAGAAACAAAACAGTAACTGAAATGAAGGTGAACTTGTATGGTCTGCAAGGGACACTGGATGCTTTCCAGCTAGATGGCTGTTTTAAAATCACGATAGTTGTGGGTGTGATTCACTAAGCCATTGGTGTGTCCATTTCGAAGTAGAAACTTCATGGCAGATGAGGACTGCATGCCTAACTGGGACTTGAATCCAGGTTTGAGTTCAAGCTTCTGTCTGGCACACAGTTTTAGTCTGCCAGGAAATTTCAAAGCAGTGTGCCCTTCATTGAAGAGTGAAATATTCACTCTGGTATTTCAGAGTTGTTAGTTATCTCAAAATGCTGCCTGTTGCTGAGTGAATAAATGAGTGTCATTTAGCAATCAGGGAGGCAGCATATGCATGGAGGCTGAAGACAAATAAATCAACAGCAAAACGTAGAGGAAGGAAGAGCGCATGAACTTTTAGAATCATTTTGATGTGCTCTCAGAGACATGTCCATAGTAGAGATGCGCAAAGTCATTCATCCTTGGGAACTAGTTCACTGGTGATCGCTCTTTTTCGGGAACCGTTCATTTTTACTCGTTCACCATTCATTGTGCTTGGTATATGGTTCTTATGAAAAATTGAAAATTAGTAGCATAGGTGACTGAAGATGGAAGGCGTCAAGAGGGGCACTTGCCTACCCCCCTGGAGTACAGAGTTTTCATTTATAACAGAATTCTCACACACTTGTAATTTTCATGATTCTGCAAAACATCTTGTTTAGCCAACTGTAGCATTATGTGGCTGAACAGAGTGAAATAATGTAAGGTGATGCACGAAAAACCCGGTCCCGAGTACAGACTGCTCGCCAATTATGCACGATTTGTTGACGGCTATTAGCAGAATAGATAAACATGTAATAATTAGGCAGTGAAGAAATAACAAATAAGCAAATGCAAACAACTTCAAAACAATAGATGATGAATGGTAAGCGACAATGAGCAGTCTAGTACTTGGGGCAGATTTTTCATGCGCCACCCCGTACCACTGAAATAATATTGTAGTAGTTATCATATTCTCTTTACAAAATGTGACACCATACACTCGATTACGAAGTGCAGGCTTCATTCGGTTGTGAATCGGTCTGCCTTCCATTACAGTGAATATACTCTTGTACCTTGGATCAAAAAAAGACGGAAAATGGCCATTCGCGTGTGCCGTGCCGACATCCTTTGCATGTGTAATAACAAAAGATCTTGCCTTTTTACAAGTATTTCTTCTGCTGTTTATCAAAATAATGAAGTAAACTGGTGCACTGTTTTGTTACCTGAAAAGATGTATGTATTACATACCACGTAATTTTTATGTAATCACAAAATACATTTTAATTACCAGCCATGGACGCTGAATAGAATACAAAAAGAACCAGATGTTCAGAGTTGAGAAAAGATTTGAAATGGATCTAGAATGGGTGTGCAAAGCGAATGAAATGAACAACGACAACTCGATACTGAACTAACTATGAGCAGTCGGCAGTGGAATTGCGACTAGTGGCCACACCAAGGCCGAGTCTGGCCGAGTGAGACCGAGACAGATGGGAACAGGACCGAGGCTGGAATGAGACCGGCCAACGTGCCGTTGCAGGAACGAGACCGACCATTTTCCGTTTCCGGGAATTATTAGTAGAAAGCCACGACCAAAGTGAACCATGAAAGACTGTTCCTTAGAATTCGTTCCTCGCTTGTTCCATTCATTTTGGTGAACCATTCCTTTGGATCCGTTAGTTTGCGAATGACCCATCTCTAATCCAGAGACTGACAGGCCATGTGCGATTGACTTCTAAAAAGTACTTGCCATACCCTGAACTGCTAACCTAATGTCCTGAGAGTGTAAATATTGTGTGTCAGACATTTCATGTATCCCACTACGAGTGCTGAGGACGGAGTGACACATCGTAGCTGACAGTATATGTGTCAGCTTCCTCATGGCAAAACATACATCGAAGGTACTAAAACTGGGTGCAATCATAAGCATTCACCATCCTTCCTCATTCACCTGCCAAACATCAATGCTGCAGGCAACAGCATTATTTTGGATTCATGGCAATGTAAATCGCATTGAACTGGATGTAGTAAATCTGAAGGTTCTTTGCATATAAAATTACAATAGTAAGTTTTGGTGCTTGCACCAAAGGCTCATTACTAGTGTGATGGGTTCAGTTTTTGAACATATGAATAAAAGAAGGAAGCAAGGTAAGGTTTTAAAGTCCTGTTAACATCAATGTCATTAAGAGACAGAGCGCAAGTCTGAAGTGGACAAGGGTGGGGAAGAAAATTGTCATTGTTCTTTTCAAAGGAAACATCCCAGCATTTGCCTCAAATAATTTAGAGAAATAAAACAAAACCTAAATCTGGAAGGTTAGATGGTGATCTGAACCTTGCTCCCCCTGAAAGAGAGTCTTGTGTCTTTACCCACGGACTTAAAAGTTAACTTTTTAGTGTAAAAGCCATTAGCTGTTCCTATGAAGTGTACCATCTTTTGTACAAGAGTCACTCCATAATTGTTATTATGAAGTAGATATGACTTACACATGATTATGAGTAAGCTTTATGCACCTAAAAGTTTTCATTGAGCGAAAGTAAGTTACCAAAAAGCATTAGTGAAGGAGAGCAGTAAAAATAAATTATGTTAATCTTTTATTTGTACAAATACTTGCAATGAACTGCAAAAATTGCTGAACTGTGTTTTATTTCTGTTTAAATTATCCTCAGTATGTACACTTTTTTTTTTCTTTTCTGCCATTGTACTTAACTCCTGAGAGCAAGTCTTTAATTGTACTAGGAGCATTATGCACCAACTGTCAGATGTTTGATATTTTTACAACATTTTTTAGAACTATCTTATTCCATTATAAAGTGTTATAAAATGAAGAAACATTACATTGCTATACTATATGTAATGACAACCATATAAAAATATTTTTAACATCCTGTTATACAGCGTACCTTAAAGCTTCCATGTTGTTAGGCACCATCAAAAGTAAAAGCACAGCAGCAAATATCCATTGTCAAACATATAAATATTTTTACACAGTTGTCATTACATATACTATTGCAAAGACATGATTTGTTTCCTTGTTTTGTAGCACTTTGTAACAGGATAACCTAGTCCCCAACATGTTATGGTAAAAATACACTATGTGATCAAAAATATCTGGACACCACCCAAAACATATGTTTTTCATATTAGGTGCATTGTGCTGCCACTTACTGCCAGGTATTCCATATCAGTGACCTCGGTAGTTATTAGGCATCATGAGAGAGCAGAATGGGGTGCTCCGCGGAACTCGCGGACTGTGAATGTTGTCAGGTGATTGGGTGTCACTTGTGTCATACGTCTGGACACGAGATTTTCACACTCCTAAACATTCCTAGGTCCACGTACAACACAAAATCATACAGGCCAAACCCGTCTGTTGACTGACAGAGACTGCCGACAGTTGAAGAGAGTCATAATGTGTAATAGGGAGACATCTATCCAGACCATCACACAGGAATTCCAAACTGAATCAGGATCCACTGCAAGAACTATATCAGTTAGGCGGGAGGTGAGAAAACTTGGATTTCATGGTCAAGCGGCTGCTCATAAGCCACACATCACACCGGTAAATGCCAAACGACACCTCGCTTGGTGTAAGGAGCGTAAACATTGGACGATTGAACAGTGGAAAAACATTGTGTGGGGTGATGAATCATGGTAAACAATGTGGCGATCCGATGGTAGGGTGTGGGTATGGTGAATGCCCGGTGAATGTCATCTGCCACTGTGTGTAGTGCCAACAGTAAAAATGCACAAAAGCATACTGTTTTTCAGACTAATCCATTTTATGTAGGTGTTCTTGTAAGTGGTAGTGAGCCTAAAGCTGATGATAATGTTCAATCTGAAGTGAAATATATATCTATGATGGTTAAGAATATTGTAACACTAACATTTTGTAAGAGGAAGGGCAATATAACATTTTAAATAAAAGCATATTGTTCCAGCTCATGTCGGTGTTGTTATTTTTTTACGAAAACTGGGAACATATCAGACATTATCCTGATAGTCTCTGGCTTGCTTTCCTGGTTCCTGATAGCGACGCTCAAATCAACAAACTTGCAAGGACATTTTATGGAATCAAAATAAATGCATCAGCTGCTGTTATTGTATTAGAGGAGTTGTGATATTAGAAACCTAATTTGGACCAATTGCTAACACAATTTAGAGAAGCCTACCGAGAATATGGTTAAGGTGTGGTCGTGTTTTTCATGGAGGGGGCTTGCACCCCTTGTTGTTTCGCATGGCACTATCACAACACATGCCTACATTGATGTTTCAAGCACCTTGCAGCAATCCGTGAAGATTGGACTGCCATTCCCCAATAAACCTTCCAGCATCTGATTGAACATATACCTGTGAGTTGAAGCTGTCATCAAGGCTAAGGGTGGGCGAACATCATATTGAACTCCAGTATTACCGATGGACGGCACCACGGACTTTTAATTCATTTTCAGCCAGGTGTCCGGATATTTTTGATCACATAGTGTATAATGTTTGACAACTGGTGCGTTACATTCTCAGTACAGATTCATCAGACAGTTGTACAATGGATTCATGACAGATAACAACTCTTTAAATTTAAAACTCCCTGTACACTTTTTTGTCTACCTCAATCTGCAGACTTGTTTGTGTTCCACAACTTTTTCAAAAACATGGTGTCTCTTGCAGAAAGCTGTTAGCCACTGGTGAAGTGGAACACTGGTAAGAAGAACCATAGTGATCAGGGCTTAGTATGCTCAGAAGAAGATCCTATACAAAATTCTAAGAGTTCCTGAACAATTGAAGCAGTCAAATGTACTGCAACATGTCTTCCACTTGTATACCTGTACCCTTAATTTATCATATGTTGCCTGTTTTGACTCAATATACCATGTCCATATTACTGTCACTACATTGGTTTTTCAGATACAGAGTCAAAATTTGATGCAGATAAAACGGACTTATATTATGAGAAAATAAGAACAAACATGACTTTATTATATTACACAGCTCAGAATGACCTGCTTGCTCCTCGTGCAATTCATTTATAGTGTGGAGCTCATTTAGCATATGCAGTCTGAGAAGGATGGTAGCAAAGCATAAAATATTTATTTAAATTTATTGTAATAAAAGGGTTCTATTACAGAATCTCTTTACTGGGATGATTTTATTTTGTTGTTAAGAGGATTTGAATGTATGTCCTATGATGAGTAAGGGAAACAAAATTCTATCCAGGCAGAGCCCAAATGCCCAGATAAGAATGCCAAGTGTTATAGAAGTTGAAGTGCTTTACCTTGACAGCTATTAATTTCATTAATTTATTGTGTCCTACATGGATGCAAACAAACAATTAAATGTACAGAGCAATGAAACAATTATGAATGAAAAATCTAGTTTTGGTGGTGTTATCAAACAGAAATAAGATGCGAGTGCTTCAAATGCATGCCAAAGGGACGTCATTCCAGGCAGCTTCACTCTGAGCTGCAAATTTTACTATGTTTGCAACTGAATGACATTACAGCTGTGGAAAAAATACAATATTTGCCATGCAGAGCAGATGTGTTGAACAGTCCTTGCAACATGTGGACAAGTATTGTACTTCTGGAATATAGCTCTGTGAGTGGTACAACTTCAGGCTCTAAAGCTTCCTTGATATTTCTGTATCTGTTGAAAGTATGTGTGGTTTGGTGTAACAGGGCATCAGATACCACCATTACATACAATCATTCAGTATGATACTAGAAACTAGCATACTTACACAATTCCAAATACATAATCTGTACGTTGTCACCTGCAGCACTTAATGAAATATGTGATTTGCTTCTAAAGAGTCAACTTCGTTATTTCCAAATAACCTTATTCTTGTTTATCCTGAGCCCATGTAAGCCTATAATCTTACATTTACAACTTCATTAGTCAAAGCATTTCTAGTAGCTGACTGAGGCAACCATGAAATAAGAGACTGACTTACTGAGCCAGCAACTAAAGTTGCATGTACTAGGTCCAGGTAAACTAAACCTTAAAAACACAAATTGTGGATTGGCATTATAAAATTCCCACCGTATGTACTATGTACATAAGTTAGCTAGAACTCTCATGTTGTATTATAAATCTAGAAGTCATGCATATTGCAATTTGATGTCCCTGGGAAACTTCCATGTACATTTTTCTCGTGGGACACAGTTTAAGGGAGCTATTTTTTAGGTGATATGTACTTCTGAAAGTATTTCTATTATCTACTTGTCTACTCTGAATTTAACAGTAAGTTAGCAGTAAGTTCATTAGATAAGACTCATACATTCAAATCTAAGTGTCAAAAACAGAATCAGTAGGGAACATGGCATATATCATTATCTTAAGATTTATGTTGAAACATCTACAGAAAACATGGAAAATTTGATTTGAGATAAATCTACCATGATTTGAAATAGAATCGTCTCAGATAAGATGTATAGGCTTAGCCACATCACTCGGCATGTTGGTGGCAGGTATTTGCAAACTAAGTTCATTTCATTATATGTTATTATCCAGTGGTCACTACCAAAAGTGAAACAGTGTATGTATACCACAATTTATAAGCCCTAAAATTTGTCTTTGCATGATTTTATGGAGAAAACTTTACAAATGTGAATGAAGAATGTATATGACACAGGATATACTTTATTCGTGCAACATTTATGTATCAAAGGTGTTTGTGACAAATATGCTCCACTTTTTATTTACCATGTTTTCCTCATACTTCTTATAGATACTTAACAGAGTATACATACAGAGGATATGCTTCACTGTAGGCAACATATTCATCCCGAGAGGCTCAGCAACTTTAGTGATATTTAAGATAATTCTCATTTATTGTTCAGTCTCAGTTGCACATTTTTCATTAGATGACTTGTTTCAGTCACTCAGGATCATCTTCATATATAAAACAAAGTAAAACTAAACATGTAACATCTAATATTTCACAATAAGTAGAAAAAAAGAACTTTACATAAATGTGGAATTTAGCTAAGTACAAAGGTTGTACCAAAAGTGTTGGTTTGGCAGCCATCATAGATGGAAGTGTTGATCGCTGCTCTTGTCAAGTGTGAGGTTTGAGCAGTAATCTGGTTTCTGCATGCAAGGAAATTATCACCCGTGGGGATGCATCGGCAACTGACTGAGGTTTATGGCGAAGAGCGCATATCTGTTCAGCATGTCCGCAAATGGTGCAGGGCTTTTGCTGAGGGTTGCATGGAAGTTCACGATGAAGAATGGAGTGGAAGACAGCCGATTTTGGATGTGATTGTCCAGAAGATCAACAGCGAGCTGCTCAAAGATCAGAGGGTCACTGTCCATCAACTTGTTGAATGCATTCCTGAAACTTCCCATGGCACAACTGAAAGAACTTTAACAGAAACATTGGGTTATCGCAAGGTGTGTGCTCACTGGGTCCCCCAGATGCTGACTGATGGACACAAGTAGAAACACCTTAACTGTGCTCGCAAGTTTCTTCAACAGTGTGAGGGGGGGGAGACAACAAGGAAAATTTGTTGGACTCTGTAGTCATGGGAGGTGAAATGTGGGTGTTTCATTATACCCTCCAAACAAAACAACAATCTCATCAGTGGTGTCACTCTGGTTCACCACCACCAAAGAAATTCAGACAAACGCAGTCGGCAGGAAAGGTTATGGCGACTGTGTTTTGGGATTGGAAGGGGGTACTCCTCATCGTCGATTTCATGCAGCTTGGGACAACAATAAACTCGGACAGATATTGTGAAACATTGACCAAACTCCAGTGAGCAATCCAGAATTGCAGGAGAGGACAACTGAAGGAGGGAGTAGCGCTTCTTCACAACAACGCTCAACCCCACATCGCTCATCAAACACAGGAGCTTCTGAAGAAATTTGAGTGGACTTTTATGCCCCATCCCCCGTACAGTCCGGACTTAGCCCCCAGTGATTATCACCTTTTGTCCAAGCTAAAGGAACACTTAGGTGGCAAACGCTTCAAAAGCAATGATGAAGTCTGAGCAGAGGTCACACGCTTCCTCAACAGGTTGGTGGGAGACTTCTTCAACTTAGGAATACAAAAGCTGGAGCACCATCTTCAAAAAGTGTCAAAAAATGGAGACTATGTTGAAATATAGACAAAAATGTAAGCTTTTCAATGATGTATAAATTAATAACAATAAACAATGTTTTCTATTTGTAAAAGATATGGGAACCTTACTTTTGGTACAACCCTCATAGTTGTGTCAGCAACCCATCTTGTCTGTATATCGGAGTATTGTGTTTTGCAACTGTTTTAAATAGGTGTACATTGGAGGTAGGGGAGGGGGGTGGGGGAAGGTGGTAGGGGAAATGGAGTGAGAATGATTGGGGGATGGGAAAAGAAGCAGGGAGGGGATGTCATGAGATTAACAAGACAGGTCTTGCTAAAATTATAGAAGGTATAATTGTGTAAAAATTCTCATTATTAAAAGTGCAATTTTTTTTTTAAAGCTTTGAAGATCTCTTCCACCTTGCTGCAGCACATGTATCATTACAGTCTCACTCACCAAGAAGAGACAGCAGCAGTGGATCAACTTACAATGTCTAGAGGCATATAGGCAGTCATTTTTCCCTCATTCTGTTTGGGAGTGGAACAGGGAGAGAAGATACTCGTTGTGGTACGAGGTACCCTCCGCCACGCACCGTATGGTGGATTGCAGAGTATGGATGTAGATGTACACACTGTCCTAGCAGCAGGCTGGTGTGCAGACTGGCTTCTGTACATACTGCAAAAAGTTCCGCACCGTACAACACCACCAAGCAGAAGCAAATGCATTTAACCATAACTGTCACACCCTGTTCCCTGTAACTTTAATTGCTGCACAGTTTCCCTTTTATAATTTATTGTTTTATAGTTTTTACAGTTTTATTCTTTCAACATTAAAAATATATATATATTTAATGACACTTCATGCAGTTCTGTGTCCTCTACATAATTCCACTTCTGCAATTTTATGATCTTTATAGCTTTCACTATTTATACATCCATTGTTCTAGGCCTATACTTGTAATATTTTTATCTTTTATACTTTCAGAGTAAGACATTATGGTTCTATATTTTAAAAGCTTCACACTTTTAATATTTTAAGACACTAATTCAATTTTAGCTACTTTCTTTCCACTTTTATAATATACTGTTTTATCCTCTTTTATAATTTTACTCATCCACAGGTCTTCACTTCTGGTATTTTAATAGAAGGTTTGTTACATAAATTCCTTTTTGCAATTTTAGTATAAGACTGTCCGTCTCTTGTTAAACTCACAGCATCTCTGCAACTACCCCTCTCTCCACATTCCCTTGTCTTCTTTCCCCACTCTCAATCACCCTCATTCCATTTTATAATTTAACACTGTTTACATTTTACATACCCATTATTCTACACTATTAGTATTGTAATGAGAATGTTTCCATAATATTACCTTCCATAATTTTAGCAAGACTCTCTGTTAAACTCATGACATCCCCATCACCCCCTCCTTGCTTCTTTCCCCTCTCCCAATCACACTCACTCCATTTCCCCTTCCAACTCCCTCCCCCCTCCCCTATCTCCAAGATATAACTATTTAAAACACTGACCACAGTTGCAAAATGTTGTACTCTGATATGAGGCTCTGAATAAGCAAGACTGGATGCTGACAACTACTTAGGTAAATTCTACATTTATGTATAATTCTTTTTTTGTTGTTGATATTATTGTAAAATACTAGATGGTACATATTTAGTTTTACTTTATTTTAGATCGGAAGATGATCTTGAATGATCAAAATGTCGTCTGATTAAAAATGTGCAACTGATACTGAACAATAAATGAGAATTATCTTGAATGTAGGCCTGTTGAAGTGACAGTGTACCTAGCTATTACCAAAATCAGCAATACATCGTCTGTTTATTGTGTGTCACCAAAGGTAAACAAAAATGTGGTACAAATTTTATCTCCCATTCATCTTTCAAAAGGGAAAAGGAAGGAATATTAGAGTTTAATGTCTCCTCAATGAGAACGTCATTATAGAGATGGAGCTCAAGCTTGGATTGAAGAAGGAAATTGGCCACACCCTTTCAAACGAATCATCCTGGCATATGCCTTAAGCAAGTTAGGAAGATTGTGGAAATCTTAAATCTAAATGGCCGGATGGAGATTTGAACCACCATCATCCTGATTGTGAGTCCAGTATCTTGCTTGCATAAAAGAGGAAAGGCTTTAGGGAAATAAGACTACCCAGGAATTAAATGACAGTTTCATTATCTTTATCCCCCCTATCCTGTTGGTTCTTTATTGGCTTACTGTGTAGGGGTAAGTTCCCTACTTAATCTTTGAACAGTCTTGTTTCTTCACAAGCTGTGCACTGCCAGATATAGCAACCTCTAATATAGTTAGACTGTCTCCCCTTCTGTCTGTGCTTGTATCTGCTGCTGTTTTTTCTTCTTCCTTTTTTGTATCTTTGTCGGATTGTTTACAATAAATTAAATCATTCACCAAAGAATTGGAATTACATAGCACAGCATCAGCACTTCACATACAGGTGAAGGGTCAGTAGTCCTCTGAAAAATTGCTTGTGTTTAGTCAAGACTTTGCATTATTTTAACCCTTAACTGCTCTAGTGGGGTCCTGGAGAACCCCAGGTGATATGAATACAATACATAGTATGTGAACGGAACAACAGATAGCATCTGTGTTCTTGGTAGTCCTCAGTGAAGTGATGCCGTTTAACATGGAGTGTTGGATGCAGTGTTTCCGGTAATATTTTGTGAGAGCTCTCAGAATACCCCACCATAGCATTAACGTAAGTTGTTTTTCATTATCTGAATTAGTTTTTTACACAACTGAAGTCTTAGAGTACTTTGAAAAGAGCAAAATTTCAATGATAACATCAATTTTTAAGGTTATGTGAGTATGTATGCATTATTTTTCAGAATGGTATCATCGAAGTCATTAACAGATGACGAGTTGGAACGGATAATGAATGATCCTGCATTTTTGCAATCTGATGAGGAGAGTACAGCAGATGAGGCTGAATTTATACTAAGTGATCGTGATTCCACCTCTGAAGTTACATCAGAAAGTAGTTGTGAAGAGGCATATATTAGGCCTTGCGCTGACAAATATTTTTTTGGAAAAAAGGAGTGCTACAAGTGGTCAAAAGAAGCTCCTCCTACAACTTGTAACCATGCTCACAATACAGTTAGTCGCCTTCCAGGCGCTAGACGTGACACTTGATTCAGCTGACATATTATCTGCCTGGAAATTGTTCATTACTGAAAATTTATTACTCACCAGTATAAACGTCAAGATACACAACATGTCAAACAAATACAGAGCTCCTCTACCAGCATTCATAAAGCCACTAGATATAATACAACTGAGAGCATTTCTAGATCTGCTTCATTTTTCCTGGCATAATGAAATCTAATTACAAAGATGTTGTTGGACTTTTTGCTAATGATGGAACTGGTTGTGATGTGTTTTGAGCCACTATGAGCGTTCACAGATTTTTATTCATTTTGTCTTGTTTGCGTTTCGACTGTGCTACTACAAGAGATGCTAGGAAGGCTGATGACATACTTACAGCTATTAGAGATGTCTGGGAACTCTTTATAGACAAATGCCAAAAGTATTATACTCCAGGAGTAAACGTGATAATCGGTTATATGTTAGTACCCTTTCATGGTGGGTGCAAATTTTGCATGTATATGCCTAAGAAGCCAGCCAAATACAGCCTCAACGTTATGTGCCTTTGTGATTCACAAACATTCTATTCATGCAATGCCATTTGTCTACACAGGCAAAGGGACACATAAAAGTATATTATCAATTCCAACACAGGGTGTTTTGAAATTAATAACACTAATTGAGGGAAGCAATAGAAATGTGACAGCAGACAATTGGTTCATGTCACTTGAACTCTGTGATCAACTGGAAGCCAAAAAGTTGACTGTAAAGAGAAAACCTGAAATGATCATTGATTGCAATGCCACAAAAGGGAGAGTGGATGCACTGGACCAAATTAGCGCCAACTATTCAGTATCAAGGCGAACATGCATATAGCCAATGTCTGTATTTTATGCCATTTTAAACATAGTAGGAGTCAATGTTGCTGTTTTACTTCAGCGCAACGAACAGCTTGATCAAACTGATGATTTAAAAAGAAGAGAATTGCTACAGAGGCTTGGAATGGATTTAGTACAACCCCATACACAAGGACGAGATGTCCTGCCCCCTTCTCGTGAACTGAGAGACGTTGTTGTTAAACTTGGTAGTACTCCTCCTGCCTCAACATCTTCAGAGCCAGAACCCATGAGGAAAGCAAGATGCCATATGTGTGCAAGAAATGTGGACAAGAAAACCAAAATAGTGTGTGAAAAATGCTCAAAACATGTTTGTCCTGATCACAGATTTTCAGTGTGCCAAAATTGTTTGTAATCATATCTCAAATGCATAAAAATGTTAATAATATTCTCCTGGAGGAGAGAATATGCTTGCTGATACATGTTCCTGAGCTACAGACATCACATTGCCAGCCAACATTTCATATGACGATGTTGCAAAGGCACAAAGCAGTGACCCAGGACTGACAAAAAGTGAAGAATTCAGACTCCTGTTCCATAGAATTTGTAAAACTATTTATGGATGACAACTTTGTGATAATTCTACAAGTAAACTGAGGCTGCATGTTCCTGCATTGTATTGTCAAAAAGTCTTCCATGCACTACATGACGTGTTTCACTGTGGCATCAGTGATGTAGTGGATTTGATTCGACAACATTTCATTTGGCTTTCACCGGAACATGATATAGTCCTAGGGACTAAAATGAGTTCATTGTCAATAAGCAAAAATATCAAAACAGACAACCAGTGCTTTCGAAACTTTCCGTGAAACTGACAGTCACTTCCCACAGATACACATTGTTCTAGTGGGACCATTACCTTCTTCTCAAGACTTCACCTATCTATTAACAATGATTGACAGTAAAATTATAAAGGATGTAGTAACCAGTCGTGGAAACATTATTTATTTATCTTGTTGCAAATCGATTTCGACTGATATCAGTCATCATCGGTGCATTTTTCTAACCGATACATGCCATAAGTAGAAGTACTGTCCTTGCACCAATGATGACTGATACCACTCGAAATCGATTTGCAACAAGATAAATAAATTATGTTTCTGCAACGTGTTGCTACATTCTTTACAATTTTATATTCCATGGTTGCTGCACAGAAAGGGAACCTTATGGAGCCCAACATTCAAATATGATTGACAGGTTTGTACTTTGGCCAGAGGCAGTTCCACTGAGGGACATCTCAGTTCCTATAAGAAAATTTTTCCATTACTGGTTGACTTACGTGTTGCTCTGCTGAAAGTTAATTTTGGTTTTCATGTACAGGCTCCAAGTGTGATTTCAGATTCCTTTTGTTATGTCAATACAGAAAGAATATCACTACCAAGTATTAAATGCTTCTTGTTCCTTCTCACAGATACCTTTCATGTGGTTTGAAGATTGGGAAATTACCTTTGTATGGAATAATTTGCTAAAGATATCAAGTAATGTGAAAGAAAATGAAAAAAGTTGTCATGAATAAACCCAGTTAAGAAAAGAAGTATGTAAATTTCTAATATATTTGACAAATATGACATTCATATCTGTATCAGAGCACATGTGATTAACACAGGGTCAAATATTCCAGTTATAAATACTAATTTACTTTCTGGTTTATGACATTGTATGATATTATTTGTGTAGCTCTTGACGCTCAGAGAAAACAAGACTCAGGAATTTAAAAAAAATCTATGTTGGGTATTCCTGATGCCTAACAAAAAATGAACAATTTCCATATGTTGCTGATGCTTTTGAAATAGTAAGGACTGATAAAACACAGGGGGGGGGGGGGTGGGGGGAGTCACTTGGCATTTGGAATTAAATTTAATAAAATATGAAAATCAATCTCGGCATTGTGTGTGTAGCTACACAGGTGTGTGTGTGTGTGTGTGTGTGTGTGTGTGTGTGTGTGTGTGTGTGAGGGGGAGGGGGGGGAGTTACTCCCTTACTCCTACATTATTCATTATTTATATTCTTGCAGAATTTCCCCTACAATAAACAGAAAACACGCAGTCATCTGTGCCTTACATAATTGTATGAAAATGAAAGATGGTTATAGAAGATTCACTTAATCCAGCAATACACACACATTTAAAACCATAATACAGTGCATGCTCAGTACGGTGTGCAGATAATATCAGATTTAGATTTAGAAAACTTTTTGTGAATAAAATTTACAAAAAATAGTACAATGAGATTAAAGTGTAATTTTTACAATAAATAAAGATATATATGTTTACCTAATATTTACGTTCTCCACTTTGGAAAAACTCTTCCCAGGGACATAATGTTGTTAGGGTTTGCTTCTGAACACATATCCAAAATTGCACTTTTTTCCAGTTTCATCATCAAAAATTAAGTCTTTCATGCTTCAGAGTTAGTATAATTGAAAAGGGAAATCGATAGGTGGATAGTTTGAAGTTTGATAGAATGGGGATTAATGAAGTTCAGTGGCTGGATGAACAGGACTTCTGGTCAGCTGAGAACAGGGTTATAACTACAAAATTAAATACGGGTAATGCAGGAGTACATCTAATAATGAATAAGAGAACAGAAATGCAGATAAGCTACTATGAGCAGTATAGTGAATGCATTATTGTACCCAAATAGACACAAAGCCAACACCCACCACAGTAGTAGAAATTTATATGCCAACTAGCTCTGCAGATGATAAATAGATTTAAAGAAACTATGAAGAGATAAATGAAATTATTCAGATAGTAATGGGATAGTAAGCTTAATTGTGATGGGTGACTGGAATTGGGCAGTAGGAAGAGAACAATAAAACAGCAAGAGAATATGTATGTACTTGGGGGAAAAGAATGAAAGAGGAAGCTGCCTAATAGTATTTAGCACAAAGTGTAATTTCACCACAGCTTTGGCCAAGAATCATGAAAGAAGGTGATAGATGTGCATGAGACCTGAAGACAGTGAAAGGTTTCAGACTGGTTTTACACTGAGGTGACAAAATTCATGGGATACCTCCTAATATATTGTTGGACGTCCTTTTGCCTGGCATAGGACAGCAAATCAATGTGGCATGGACTCAACAAATTGGAAGTCCCCTGCAGAAATATTGATCCATGCTGCCTCTACAGCTGTCCATAATTGCAAAATTGTTGCTGGTGCAGGATTTTGTGCACGAACTGGCCTCTCAATTATGTCTCATATATGTTCGATGGGATTCATGTAGGGCAATCTGGTTGGCCAAATCATTTTCTCAGTTTGTCCAGAATGTTTTTCAAACCAATCGCAAACTGTTGTTGCCCAGTGACATGGTGCATTGTCATCTATGAAAATTCCATTGTTGTTTGGGAATGTGGAGTCCATGAGTGGGTGGGTGCAAATGGTCTCCCAGTAGCCGAACGTAACCATTTTCAGTCAATGACTGGTTCCGCTGGACCAGAGGACCCAGTCCACTCCAGGTAAACACAGCTCATACACCATTACAGAGCCACCAACAGCTTGTACAGTGCCTTGTTGACAACTTGGGTCCAGGGCTTCATGGGGTCTTATCCACACTCGAACCCTACCATCAGCTCTTGCCAACTGAAATCAGGAGTCATCTGACCAGGCCATGGTTTTCTCATCATTTAGGGTCCAGCCAACATGATCATGAGGCCAGGCGACACACTGCAGGCAATAATGTCATGGTGTTAGCAAAGGCACTCACATTGGTCCTCTGCTGCCATAGCCCATTAATGCCAAATTTCGCTACACTGTCCAAACAGATACGTTCATCATACCTCCCACATTGATTTCTGCAGTTGTTTCATGCAGTGTTGCTTGTCAGCACTGACAACTCTATGAAAATGCCATTGCTCTCAGTCATTAAGAGGAGGTAATCAGCTACTATGTTGTCTGTGGTGTGACGTAATGCCTAAAATCTGGTATTTTCAGCATGCTCTTGATACTTTGGATCTCTGGAACACTGAATTCTCTAATGATTTATAAAATGGAATGTCCATTGCATGTAGATTTAACTACCATTTCGCATTCAAAATATGTTAATTTCCACTGTGTGCGATACTACCACATATGTGCATATCGCTATTCCATGACTTTTGTCACCTGAGTCTGTAATAGTAAAACAGAGATTTGAAACTGAGGTTTTAAACTGTGAAGCACTTCCATCAGCAGATATGGTCCCTGACCATAATTTACTGGTTGTGAACTGTAGATTAAATCCGAAGAATCTGCAAAAAAGGAGGAAATTAAGGAGATGGGATCTAGATAAATTGAAAGAATGAGAGGTTGTTGAGAGTTTCAGATGGAGCATTAGGCAACAAATGACTCGAAAACGTGAAAGGAATACTGTAGAAGATGAATGGGCAGCTATGTGAGATGAAATAGTGAAGGCAACAAAGGATCAAATAGGTAAACAGACAAGGCCTAGGAGAAACCCCTCGATATCACAGAATATATTTAATTTAATTAATGAAAAGATAAAACATAAAAATGGAGCAAATGAAGCAGGTGAAAAATTAGACAAACATCTACAAAATTACACTGAAAGGAAAGCTCAGTTGGAAAATAAATACTAAGCAAAGAAGGGAAAGGTGAAAGGACTATATAGAGGGGCTATAAAAAGGAACTGGGCTCGAAGGCAATATTATAGAAAGGGAGGAGGGCATGGATGAAGAAGAGATACAGAAATATGATGCTCCAAAAAGAAAGGAAAGAAGAGTCTGACAAAGCAATAAAAGATTTAAGCTGGAACAAGGCCCTAAAATACTGACACGAATTACTTACAGCAAAATAAGAAAACTGGTAGAAGCCGACCTAGGGGACAATCAGTTTTGGTTTCGAAGAAATGGTAGAACATTCATGGCAATACTGACCCTACAACTTCTCTTGGAAGATGGGTTAAGGGAAGGAAAACCTATGTTAACAGTATTGTAGATTTGGATAAAGCTTTTGACAATGTTGAATGGAATGCACTCTTTAAATTTTGCAAGGTATCAGGCATAAATTTCAGGGAGCACAAATTTATTTACAAACTGTAGAGAAACCAGGTGGCCCTTATAAGAGTTGAGAGGAATGAGAGGGAAGCACTGCTTGAGAAGGGAGTGAGACAGGGAAGTAGCCTATCTCTAAGTACAGTCTCTGTACAGTGAGCTAGCTGTGAAGGAAAGCAAGGAGAAATTCAGAAAGGATTAGCTAACACATAATAGAGAGAAGAAATAAAAACTTTGTGGTTTGCCAATTCTGTCAGAAACAGCAAAGGATTTGGACAGTTTTTTCAGAGGAGGATATAAGATAACCATTAACAACACGGTCTGGGCTTTAAAATAACATATGATGTCCAAAGTAGAGAGGATATAAAATGCAGAATGGCAATGTCAAGAAAGGCATTTAATTCCAGTGTTAGGAAGTCTTCTCTAAAGCTATTTGTCTGGAGTGTAGTCATTTATGGAACCAAAACGTGGAAGATAAGCAGTTTAGACAAGAGAACAAAAGCTTTTTAAATGTCATGCTACAGAAGAATGGTGAAGATTAGATTGGTTGAGCACATAACTGATGCCAAGGTACTGAATAGAAGTGGACAGATAAGAAATTTGCGGCATAACTTGACAAATAGAAGGGATCAGTTAATATCAGATATTCTGAGACATCAAGGAATTGACAATGCAATACTCGAGAGAAGTGTGGGATGAAAAAATTGCATAAAGAAACCAAGAGACAAGTACATTAGGCAGGTTGAAATGTGTGTGTGTGTGTGTGTGTGTGTGTGTGTGTGTGTGTGTGTGTGTAGCAGTAGTTATTCAGAGGAGAGGAGGACTGCACAGGATAGAATAGCATGGAGAGCTACATCAAACCAGTCTTTGGACTGATAACCACCACCACCACCACCACCACCACCACCACCACCACAACAACAACAACAACAACAACATTGCTCTGGGGGAACCCATCTTTAAGAAATAAAGTCTTCATTGTGCAAAAATGTGCTATACGAATAATGTGTGGTGCTCACCCTCAATCATCTTGTAGACATCTGTTTAAGGAGTTGGGCATTCTGACTACTACTTCACACTATATTTATTCCCTCATGTAGTTTGTTGAAAACAATCTACTAAAGTTCACGGTGAACAATGATGTATATAATTATAATACCAGAAGGAAAAATGATATTCTTTACTCCACATTAAGGTTGTCTTTCGCACAGAAGGGGTGCACAATGTTGCAACAAAAGTTTTTGATCCCTTATCCAATGATATAAAATGTCCAACAGACCGCAAAGTAAAATTTGGAAACAAACTGTGAAAGTTCCTCCTTGACAACTTCTTCTATACTGTAGAAGAATTTCTATCACTAAAATGTAAAAGATGGTGAGTAGGACTTACTAACTGACAACATCTGTGTATATTTTTTTTTTCTTTTTGGGAAGAAACTTGGTAAAGTTCAGAATGTAACCATATTTACAAATTAACTTGTGATGTGAATGTAGAATGACTCGTTTCACATCATTATGATCTATGTGCAAAATGATGATGATGATGGTGCATGTAACTAACTAACAACAAGAACAACATATTACATAAATCTCTCAAAAATATGGCAGGAGTAACAAAGAAACACATTCAAATGCAACAAAAGACACACTTCAGATGAACAATGTGTGGTAATATTTCATGTCTAACTCTCCATCTAATGTACACTTTTAAAATTTTAGCTTTTGGTCATTTAATAATTGATTATATTTTCATTTTCAAAGCATGGACTGCAAAAGTGTGTATATAATCACAGTCATCAGCACATATTCTGCAAGTAACTATAAATTTTGTAGACAGACAGAAGTCTGCGTAGTTAGGAACAATGCATTCACACACCACAGAGACAGAAAAAAATGTATTAATTATTCTATGCTGCTAACTAGTAATACAATAAAGTAAATAATTCTGGAAACACAACCAGGCAGTCAAACTTAAAGTCTTGCAACAGATTATGTTATTTTCAAGCAAAAAACAGCATCCAAGTTCTGTTCAACAACATCCATTAACTCTTTTACACATATTCATATCACAAGCCTTTATACATACAAGAATATATAAAAGATAGTATGCTTTATAATGTGTGACCTGTCTTATATTCGAGTATAGCATGTGCTAATTGGCTCCTATGTCCTAAATTAAAAGCTCTCTGCTGCTCACAATCCTGCAATAGCTGTAATCCATAAAGTACTGAACAGTTTCTTTCTCTGTGCCTTATTCTGAGGCCAGGCTCCACAGCACGAAGAACGTGACAATTGCTTGCACAAACAAACATAGAATACAATGAATTTATAGAACAGCCATAACTAAAATCTGATCCAACAAAAGTACGATTTCTCGTAGTTACAAGTGAGTTGATATCACGATCATTTTGCACGGTTGGAATGATATGATCCACTTGTCTGCGAACTGCAATATAAAAAACAAAAGGTTAGTTTTTAAAGAATTTACGAAACAGTGACTGACATATTACAAACATTGGCATGTGAGTTTTAGTATGTTAAAAGCATTGCAAATATAAACAAATTCAAAACTGCAATCTATGTTGTAGATTAAAAATTTGCATATGGCAACACAAGGGAAATTTTCTACACCTTGACAGACTGAAGCCACTAAACTGCTCACCACATTACCAACAAGAACTTTACTCGCACATATTCTCTCTAAAATATTGTGAGAAAAATAATTTTAAGAAAATAAATGCCTAATAACCACAATAAGACCCCTGTTATTTAAGACAATTAGGATTTGACAGTCAGGCAACCATTTAATGTATTTGTGAATACATTAACTTTTGTAAAAATTGCAATGTCAAGAAGGATGTGTGTCACAGAAATGAAATTTATATCACAGATTAGGCACATGTCAACACACAAAAAATAAGGACACAGGACTGTAGATGATCTACAACTTTGAGACTATGAATTTGGTGAAATGGGCTTTGCCTGAAACCAATAAATAATAATAAATAAAAAACTCTTAGAATTCATCCTCTAACAATTGTAGCGTGGAATCAAAAGGGGTTGGGGCTGGATTTGTTCCCAGGGCAATCTCCCTCTACACAGTTTTATGTGAGTCCACAAAGTACCAAAAACAGTCGATGGTGGACAATTAACCCTTTAACTGCTCGAGATGTGTTAACGCATGCACTTTTGTACTTGTCCCTGTGTGCTCTGAAAGTGTTTACTCGCGCCACCAGTCCTTCTACCTGGTACTCTGAATGTGTGTACACATAAACACGTTCAAAGCACACAGGGACAGGTACAAAGGCGCACACGTTAACACGTCCAGAGCAGTTAAAGGGTTAAAAAACAAGTTGCTGACTAAATATATCCCAGTTATTTTGATGTGTGATATAGCAGATGTAATGTGCATTCCAGGGAATTGGTGTTTCCCTCCATTCTTCAGAATAGGCTTGTACATTTCACATTACATGTGGCTAGACGTTGCTCTGCAGAAATATAGCCGAGAGAGAGAGAGAGAGAGAGAGAGAGAGAGAGAGAGAGTCCAAAAAGGCTATGTAGGCCCAATGGTACTGACTGGTCATCCTCATCCCACAGGATGCGGATACAGAGGGGCATTGGTCAGTGCATCACTCTCCTGGCCACTGTCAGTTTTTGTGACCTGTGCCGCTATTTCTTAATCAAGTAGCTCCTCAACTGGCAGTCATTAAAATATTGCACACAAAAAGAAAATTGTCAACTTAGTTGGAAACTTCTAAATACACTACTGATCAATCATGGCAAATAAACCTCAGAAATTATGACAATTGTTTTATGTTACTGTAGATTTTGAAGACATTAATCATAATAATAAATTTAGTTGTTCTGTTAACTGATTAAATGCATTTTGCAATTACTTCTTTTCAAATGTAGCAAATGCCTGCTACATGGCAAGGATAAAATTTCATGGTCTGGCATTAAAGACTGTTTTTAGGTGAAAATCCACAACTTCTTTCATGTAATCCTGTTTAGGGCAATGCAATTTTGTCCAAAACAGGAAAGAAGAAAGCTTAGGGTTTAAACTCTTGTATATGATGAGGTTATCAGAGACCGATCACAACCTCAGATATGATGAGAATGGGCTATGATATCTGGTGTAACCTTTTCAAGTGAATCATCCTGGCCTTGGAATTTATCAGTTTTGAAGAATAAGAGAAAACCTAAATCTGGATGAGGACTGGAATCTTGCTTCTCCCAAATGCAAGTTCAGTGCCTTAACGTCACTTGGTGCATTTTGTCCAACATTAATCCAACGAGGCAGTCATGGAAAGTCTGCAAAACACCCACTTATAACTGCCACAATCTCTTCATTTGACATTTACCAGCCATAAAATTGTTTAGGTGTTGGAATAAATACCAAATCTGCTGAATAAAGTGGATATTCCTGTTATTCATCCTTACCACTTTTCGCATTGCCAAGCACCTTTGTGGGCAAGTAAAATGTCTTAGTGAAATCTAAGACACTTCTTGCGTATATTGCCTTCAAATTTCCCAGAAGACTTGCGTAATATTTGCCAATTATTGTTTCACCCTTTAGCATCCCAGAAACAAAAAACTCATCATAACATACAAACATTTTTGGCATTACTTTTACACATACTGCTTTGAGTGGTGTTTAATTTTTTGTATCAAATGTTGACCCTATCCAAAACAAATAATTTCATAATGGTTGGATCTTCTAATGTCTTGATTTGAACAAAACACAGACTACTTTTAAAAGCCATATAAACGCAAGTATTGCACAGATCATGTTGGAATTTTACTTACATTATTGTTCAACATATACTAACAAAAACAATCATTAATATCAATGGACCAAGCCAAACAATTTTCTCGTGCTCCCATATATGTGTTAAAAATCATATAATAAGTCATCAGCTACTAATATCATTTTTGCACATGTCAATATTCGTTTGTCATTTATCACCTCATTGTGTACTTCAAAGTCATTCCATAGACATTTTACGGTTTGATTGACTTTTTTTCCTTGTAAATAATTAAATCTTAAATTTTTGTGCAGTTTATGGTGAAATAATCAGCCAAATACCAGAAGACGTAAATATACAGCAGTCTATGCTTTTTGAGTTTCACAAGGGTAGTAATACAACAGTTGGTACCACAAAACATTTGTGATGTTTATCCAAGACATTTGTGAATACCAAAGGTGTTTTTCTAAATTCAAATCTGGTAATGTTTATATGTACAAGTCCATTTTTCTTCATATTGAGATACAGAGTCCTAAAGTTAAATGAGTGCTGAAAAATCTGAGGAGGAGGAAGACCAACAACTTTAGACAATGACATATTAAGGACGGAAGTGGATGCAAATCCGGTCAGACAATCAATGGAATGTTAAACGCTCTTAACCAACCTTGGTTGTGCATCCAAGAACACTTGCAGTGGATTGGTAAAGACAAACAATGCTAACTGATACACCGCATACAATTTATTGCTTCAGCGGCACAATACGGAAGCTTTTTTTTCTTTTTCTTTTTTTAAATTGCTTGTTCACTGGAGATGAAAAATAGGTCATCTATGATAATCCAAAATGCAAAAGGCAGTGGCTCTCTCTGAATGAATTGCCACAATGTACAACTAGTCCAGGTTTACTCCCCAAAAAGGCACTTTTGTGTGTTTGGTGGAGTATTCAAAGGGTTGTTTGTTTTGAAGTGCTGAAAGCTGGATCAACAGTGAATGAAGAATTTTACTGTCAACAACTGGATCGAGTAAATCGATCTTCAACTGACATATGCTCAGTGATTTTCAACAGAAAAGGTGTTATTCTGCAACACAATAATAGATTGGCACTGCACAAGACGAACCCAGGAAAAACAATTAATGAATCGGGGTGGGAGGTATTGCCTCACCCATCATACCTGCCCAATATTGGGCCATCAGATTTTCATTTATTCTGATTGCTACAATACTTTCTAAGTGGCAAGAAAATGTGAAACTGTGGATGAGATCTGAAATGCCACCTCCATATGAAGGGCTTATTTCAATAGTGGTACAAGTCCATTTTTCTTCATATTGAGATACAGAGTCCTAAAGTTAAATGAGTGCTGAAAAATCTGTAGTTGAGATACCAGAAATATTCAAGCATATGGCTTCTTGCTAGAGATGAACCTTTTTTTTCTTTATCACTAATTTCATAAGCATTATAGGCAGAAAAGTGGAGGTAATGGACTTGTACCACTATTGAAATAAGCCCTTCACATATTTTCCTCAAAAACCAATTGATTTTTATCGATCTGGCATTGAAAATTTCCACACTAGATGGCAAAAGGTACTGAATAATGAAGGTGATTACATTGCTGGCTAAAAATAAAACCATGTTAATGATTCATCAGTTTTAATGTAATGTATAAAAACGACATTACTTTCCAGTCCCCCTAATATAAGATAATAATTGATGTCAGTTATCTATAACTGAGGAATGGGCTACAGAATGATCCAGTAGGAAAAGGCATGTATAAAGAGATGACCATTCTGAACACAAACATTCAAATAAATACATATTTCATTATCAGCAGGCTTGTTGAAACTCATACTTTTTGTTATTTTGACCACTTAAATGGACAAACAGGTGAAGGTGACTCCTACACTATGGTGGATTATAATTTTAGGTGACATTTCTAACCTAAAATGCTGTTCAGTATGACTGGCAGTCATTTTATCTATCTAAGTGTAGTGGGCAACCATCTTTATCACAACATGGCATCTTCAGTCCTTGTAGAATCTGTTTCTGGTATATTTGAAGTATGTTCTTTTAAAACAAGGACTGGAAGATTTTTGCAATAACCAGTGATACTGTATGTAATGAGACTTATCTCTTATCTCACAGATTGGTTGTGCTGACAGTATTGTGTGCCCGACAAACATACAGCATTTCTCAATCTGATTAAAGTTCATTTGGTTTGCCACAGACACAATGTGCAAACAAGTAAAGGATTTCTTGCTTGTGTTTAAAAGCCTGTGTGCACATTAATGAAGTATATACACAGCTGCTCAGATTAGGAAAAAAGTATTTGTCTACATGTCTCAGGAGCTAATGAGAAACTATAGTTTGTATTGCAGGTTTTCCTTCAGAATGGCCCCTGCTATCATCTTTCAGTATGTCTGTTTCCTTCTGAAGTCCCTTATGTATGATAATTATATGTACTTCCAGATGATTACCAACACATATCTAAACTGATAAGCCAAAGCATCATGACCATTTGCTTATTAGTGTGTTGGTCCATCTTTGGAATGCAATACAGCAGTTAATCTAAGTGGCATGGATTCTGAAGGCACATGGTGCTAGATGTCTATGCACAGGTCATACAAAACCTGTAAATTACAGGATGGTGGTTTGTGGGAACAGGGCGTATGTCCAATAGTATCCCACATGTTCCACTGGTTTCAGATCACGCGAATCTGATCCATTACATCAACGTGAGTTCACAATCGTGTTCCTAAAACCATTGTAGCACAATTATGGGCTTATGACAGGGACAGGTGGCTTGCTGGAAGAAGCCATCCACAATGGGGAAGAGATCAAGCATGAGGGGATGAAGGTCTGTAATAATGTTCACATAATCCAAAACTGTCATGGTGGCTTTGGTTACTACCCACAGGTCCCGTGGAAGCCCAGATGAATGTCCCCCATAGCATAATACTGCCCTCACTTACCTGCAGCTGTGACAAAGTACATATTTCAAGCAGCCATTCACAAGTATGATGATGTATCTGGACATGACCACTGACCTGGTGCAGCAGGAAATGCAGTTCATCTGAACAGGCAACATGTTTCCATTAATCCATGGTCCCATCTCAATTATCCTGGGCCCATTCCATTGTCATCGGATCAACACGGGAAGATGTAGATGTTGAATACTGCAGTTCACCATGTTCAACAGTGTGCACTTCAGAACACATGTGCTTGCATCAGCACTGTACTCTGTCATCAGATCTGCCACAGATCATTGCCTATGCTGCTTTACATAGTAGGCAAGCCTCCAACCTCCACATCCTGTGATGATGCATGGACATCCAACACCTTGTTACCTATGTGTGGTTTCACTGTCGTTCAACTTCTTTCCATAGATGCTCACAACAGTAGTATGCAAACAGCCAATCAGCTTCTCTATTTCTGAGATGTTCATTACCAGGCACCTGGTCGTAACAATCTGCCTGTATTGAAAGTCACTTATGGCAGTGAATTTCAAAATTGCAGCATGAATTGCTGCTGGAATGATTCCCCATTCGAATATATATTCTTCGTTTTAGTACATTGATTACCAGAGTATTTTGAGATGAACACTCACAAACTAAACCACACACTAGAAGAATTTCACCATACTATGAATTCACAATCAGTTGGAAAAAGTGCACATACATTTTCATATGAGAATGGACTCTTCTGTATTTGATCATTATATGACTTCCCTAACTTTCTAGAAAAGATGCAAGATTACTAAATATAACCTTCTAAACATTTGAGTGTTGATAATTCAGATGAGCATCTTTTGATAAGAATCAACATAATATACTGATTATATATGTTACATAATATGTTCAACTCTGAGGTTTTAAATGTAAACTGGGATACAGTTATAGTGAAATAGTATAGAGCATTATGAATAGCCGAACAGAGGAGCACGGAGCAAACACACTGACTTGGTGGCATGAGAGCAACAACAAAACCAATTGCAGCCAACTTCTTTATTTCAGAGAGCAATGATTGATAAAGTTACTTCAGCAGCATTAGGAGATTGTTAAGTTACAGGTAGCTGTAGCGGTGTCCAGAATGGTTACACAACTTCGGTTGTGCAATAAGCACAACCAAATTGTCTTTCCTGCATTAATTATTGTATTGATATATGCAGTCGTAACTATCTGTCACATTCATTGTACAGTAATACTCCTGCATCCACAGTACTTCACAGTCACAAACATTTATTCACTGAACCTTGTGGGATTGGTGGAAAAAATTGTATCCTTTTCTCCTTTTTCTGTTCAGTAAGAAGTAGATACTGAAGTAACACAATAAAGAAAATTAAATCACACTTAAGCCAATTTTTTTCTAGTCTTACATGGATGTAGAGACAATTGTAAATAAATTAACAAATTTTGTATTTTTCTGGCTACTTAAGATTCATGGATGGATATAATTTTTTAAAAATCTTCTCTTGGGAGAAGTTAAATGTATAGCATAAAATTGGCCCTGTTTCACAAATATATAAATTAACAAGTTCTCCTAGGACATATAACACACATTCTGGATGGTTAGTAGTGACTGCTCTCTTTCATTCTTCTCCTGTGCTCAAATAACTCTGATGCACTTCAGATTAAATTTAGATACTGCCTCAATACTCAAGCACATTCCTCTTCCCTCCGCTGTGCTTATGCATAAAGTACAGGGTGCAACACGAGAACTTCCTTATTAAAAAAAATCATAAAACAGGAAGCATTGGTGATATCAATTTAATTTCCTTTTCTTTACATAGAGGTACATTTAAAGTTTTATTTATTTTGAAACTGATATCTAGAAGGTGGCCTCCATTCTGCTCAATGCATTTGGAGAGTGTAAATTGGCAGTTTCAGTCAACTTTGTCCAACATGTCTGCATCTATGTTGGCAATAGCAGCACAAATATTGCCCCACAGCTCACCCAGGATCTGTTGACGACTGGTGCACACCAAGGATTTAAGATGAGCCCATAAGAAAAAGTCGCAGGTAGGTTAAATTTGGTGAGTGTGCTGGCCACTGAAAATTGACATTCGAAGACATGAGACAGTCGGGGTTG
Source organism: Schistocerca cancellata (assembly GCF_023864275.1). Taxonomy (NCBI): domain Eukaryota; kingdom Metazoa; phylum Arthropoda; class Insecta; order Orthoptera; family Acrididae; genus Schistocerca; species Schistocerca cancellata. The sequence goes on from NC_064629.1 coordinate 827,876,440, forward strand.
TGTTCATGCAAGAATGTCATTGATGTTTGTGCAATACGAGCCACGGTGCTGTCTTGTTGGAGCCAAACAGTCCCCATATCCATTTCTTCAAGTTCAGGAACAAAAAAAATTTCTCAGTCATCATGACACAATGCTAAAAAGTGACTGTAACTGCCCTATCATTCTCTTTAAAAAACCATGGGCCAAGAATGCCAATTTTATTTAATGCACACCAAATAGTCACATGTTCTGTATGCAGGGGCTTCTCATGAAGTTCTCGGGGGTTCATGCCAAACGTCGCTGAAGACCACAAGGACATCATAAGGAAGGTTTTCGATCAAGACTTCACATGCATTTTTTCATGAAAGAAAATCATACTGATTAACTATGTACACTACTGCCAGTTTATATGGATGAAATTTCAACTCCTCATGAAGAATTTGTCTCACTGCATGATCAAAAATTGCAAGAGCAGCTACATATTTGTGTCCAGATCACTTGGGCAAATTCAAAATCACCAGCTTTACTTTCTCGAAATTTCCTGGTGTCCAGGTGGTTCTTGAAGGCCCCGCTTTCTTTTTCTGCACACTACCAGTATCCATAAATGTGTCCACCCACATAACAATAGAGTTTTGATCAGGAACATGACCTGCAGGTGTGATATTAAACTGTTCCCCAAATGCTCACTGGGTTGCGATGACTGGCCATTCGAAAAGAATGTTGCCACAGCAGATGCGCACTCCTCTCTCGTCGTCCACTCCTTCGGAGAGGTGAGGGGGGGTGGGGGGCGGCAGAGGGATATATATCACACACACACACACACACACACACACACACACACACACACACACACACAGAGAGAGAGAGAGAGAGAGAGAGAGAGAGAGAGAGAGAGAGTTAAATTTCACCATTTCAAATTCGCTCCATCCCACACAACAATGAGCAACAACCACTGTGTGGCATGTGTTTCAAATAAGGAAGTTCCTGCGCCACACCTTGTATGTTTTGCTGTTGTCCTACTTCACAACTCATTCTTCATTCCACTATAATGTTCAGCTTAGACTCACAGCTCTCCATTACTCCACGTTTAGCATCAGGGGGGCAAGATACACTAACTGTGCAACAATGGAAGAATTTTGTGGTCAGAGGGCCATCTACATCTCCATCTGTACTCCACAAGTTACTGTACAGTGTGTGAGCAGTCTCATTTTTCTCCATCCCTATTCCATTCACGTATGGCACAAAAGAAACAAGACCGCTGGTACGCTTTTATATGGGCCCAAATTTCTCTAATTTTAGCATTGTGATAATTATGTCATATGTATGGTGGAGAAACTAGTATGTTTCTTGACTCATTCTGTAATGCATGCGATCAGAATTTTGGGAATAAGGCTTTTCTTGATGCGCACCATCACTCTTGCAATGTCTCCTATTGCAGTCTGCTGAGCTTCTGTGTGACACTCTCAGCACTTCCATGACACTCATGTTGACTAAACAAATCCAAGACAAATTGTGCAATTCTTCTTTGAATCCTGTGTATTTCTTCCATTAATCCAATTTGGTAAGAATCCCAAACTGACAAACAGTACTCATAATTGTTTGAATGAATGTCTTGTGTGCGAATTATACTTCCTCAGGATTCTTCCAATACTAGCATCTACCACTTCCATGACTTGATTTATGTGGTTATTCCATCTTAAATTTCTCTGGATGGAAACTCTTAGATACTTGAAGATTGTGTATGATTCCAGTGACTGATCACTGATCATGCTGTCATACAATATCAGATCCTTGCATAAATTTAAATGCATTACATTATACACTAGACTCTCGCTAATCTGGTCCTCAGTAGTCCAGCCTCTCAGTAATCCGGCACACTCCAAAAACATGTGCACAATGAATTATCATGTACAACAATACTTAGTTAAACAGCACTTTATATACTGTGAAATTGCAGCTGAATCATGTCTTTTAAAAGGAAACACATTATGTTAGACCTCAAACAGAAACTCGAAATTTCAAATAAGTTAAATCGAGGTCCTTCGCAGAAAGTCATTGCTGCTGAGTTCAGTGTTGGACGAGCTACTGTTTATGACATTAAAAAGAAAGATGTTATTTGACAGTACTCAACACAAATGGATATTGAGTTGGGAAAACTGAAGGTTATGCAAAAGAGTGAGAATGAAGAACTGGACATAGCTGTTTATAGATGGTTCATACAACAACACAGTAAAGGAATTCCAGTCACTGGCCAATTATAAAGGAAAAAGCAGCTGCATTTAACAAAAACTTGGCAGTAGTAACCTGTTTTGCAGAGAGCGAAGGTTGGCTATCAAACTGGAAAAAATGACATGGCATTCGGCAGCTGGCAGTCACTGGGGAAAGTCGCTCAGCTAACAATAAGGATGGGGATGAGTCTGTAAGCAAGATACGGAACATTATAGAAGAATAAGAAGATTTAACTGCTGATTCCTTGTATAATGCTGATGAAACAGGACTTTTACAAGATGCTCCCTTCAAAAACATTAGTTGCCAAGGACGAGAAGGAAGCTTGTGGTTACAAGCAACAGAAACAGCGCGTACCATTAATGGCATGTTGTAATGCAAATGGGAGTCATGAACTACTGCTTATGGTGACTGGAAAATCCCAACATCCACATTGTTTTCAACACACTGACATAAATACTATACCAGTGCAGTATTGTGCTCAGAAAAAAGCGTGGATGGACAGACAAATATTCTCTCGGTGGTTCCGTGAAATGTTTGTACCAGCAGCGAGAAAAGAGCTAATGAAGAACAAGCCTCCACTGAAAGCTATCCTTGTAACTGACAATGCTACCAGTCATCCTTCAGATGTTTCTCTAAAGTACGATGGTATACAAGCACTCTTTCTCCCACCCAATGTGACAGCCCTAGTACAGCCCATGGACCAGGGAGTTTTGGAATCAATTAAACGTCACTGTCGACATTCACTTCTCGTCTCCTTTCTGAACGAAAGTGAAAACGAGTCTATCGAGACTATGCTGAAGGCGTGGAAAGCAATTAACATATGTGATGTTATTTTCCAAGCAGCCGAAGCATTGGATAAAGTGGAGAGCACTACCATAATGAAGAGCTGGAGAAAATTGTGGGCATCCATTGATGCCGTATTGGATCTAGTAGTGAGTGACAGTGATGAGCCAGTCAATTCGAAATTATCCATTACTTTGTACACTGACATGTGCCACAACCTTCCAGGAGGAGAAGAAATTAATGATGACGATGTTACTAAGTGGCTGAATGAGGAAAACTGTGATACAGACCAAACTTTAACAGATGAAGAAATAATCAAAAGCGTGCAAGAAAGTAAGCATGAAAGTGATGAAGAAGAGGACACAGGAGGAGAGAGCATGAAGATTTCTCACGCTGCTGGTGCTGAAGCTGCCAAGGTCTTCCTGGAGTACATTATGGAACAACCGAATACATGCAGTACTGATGTAATGCTTGTAAAGCGGTTGCATGATAAGGCATGCCACCATCACGTATCATCATTGCAACAGTTAAAAACTAGGGACATGTTTCAAAGTGAGTAATACAACTGTATAATTATGTACAGTATACACTCAAGGGCGAAGTTTTCTTTGAAAATTAATGTATTTTAAGATTTAATAAAATACATCCTCTATGTTTTAAAATTGTATCCCTTGGTTTAATAAAGAACAGTACACTATATCTCCTATGTTTTCAAAATAAATAAAAAACAAAATAAATGAATAAAATAAATTTCAGACACTCAATAATCCGGCACTTCCACAAATCCGGCACCCATATGTACCCAGGAATGGCCGGATTAGCGAGAGTCTAGTATATTTTATTTATGTTTAGAGACAGCTACCAATCTTTGCACGTGGCACTGATCATCTGCACATCTCTCCGCATTTTGTAACAAGTTTCTAACAATGTCACCCTCATGTACAAAACTGTGTCATCTAAGAACAGTCATTAGTTGTTATCTGCCAAACATCTATATACAGGGTGATTCAGGAGGAATATCACATAATTTGTGAGATGGTCCTACATGTGAAAATAAACTGAAAAAGTCCTATGAACATGTGTCCAATTTTCAATCATTATGGAACTGGAGTGGGTTGAAGACTACGCACATCCATGAATGATTATGAAGATAAGTGTGAATATTACTTACCGAAATGCTGTGTAGGTGCTGTGGTGGACAAATAATGGTGGAACAGATGACTAATACATCCTGCAAGAGGTGTTCAAAGAGACCGCCCATCTCAATGCACTTGTCAACTGATTGAAGAATACACTGTGTTGCACATAGATCATCATCTCAGCAGGCTTTAATGTGGGCAACAGTGTCGGAATAACAAGTTCTTCATGTGTATTCAACTTTGTAGCATCCACATCACCCTTTAACCATCCCCATAAACAGAAGTATAATGGGTTAGGCCAGTGGTCTGGCAGGCCACTTAAGGGGTCCGCCATAGTCAATCCACCATTGAGGAAATGTGTTATTCAGAAACTGGGATACTTGTGTGGTACAGTGATTCGGTGACCTATCGTGTTGCAGATACATTTGCCATCATTGCTCTAATGTCACAATTCCCAAAAGTGCAAGTAGAGCTTCTATCAGAAAATGTGCATTTGCTGCGACTGTCATGTAATTTGGTAGGAACACAGGCCATATCACCATGGCATCAATCATATCACATCAGACATTCACTGAGAACCTAACTTGAAATCTTGTTTCCCTAGTGTTATGTGGGTTCTCCATCACCCATGTATGAGAACTGTGGGTGTTCATGATACCATTGCATGTAAACGTAGCCTCATCTGTAAATAAAGTGTACTGCACAATGTCACTGTTTACAGCCCACTATTCACAAAAGTTTTTTTGCTTACTGAGTCACTTGAATGCAGATGTTTAATGGGCTGCACATGGAATGGGTACAAGCCCTCAGAATGTAATGTATGCCACATTCAAGTTTGTGGAATATGGAGCTGATGGGTAATGCATCATGTAGTGGTGGTGGAACTCCATTGTGCCATTACAATAATGTCTTCCCTTTCCTCAACTGACTGGATGGCCTCACATTCTGATGTTATGTATACCCTGGGTAGTGTTCTGGATTCACAAAATGTTTCAAAAACCCTGGGAAATACCCTGGCACAGGGGGTTTGTCAGTCAGGGAAACGTCTCTGGTATTCTGTTACAGCTGCAGGAGCACTGAAACTACAGTACCTGTACATGTCTGTGAATTCTGCATAGGTGAAAGTATGCAGCATGTTGGTATTAACAGACACAATGGACTTGCTCAGTTAAACAACACTCAAGCACGAAATGCACACAGCCTCATAACTTCTCACTTATCCAACCCACAATTACACACTGGGTACTCTTGCAACTGTTGCCTCAGAGCAACGTCACAGTGCTGCTATCTGTTGGAGAACCTCCATCCCTCTCTTGTAGGATGGATCAGTCATCTGTCCCACCGTTATTCTATCCACCACAACACCCACGCAGCATTTTGGTAAGTAATATTCACACTAATCTTCATATTTTTTCATGGATGTGCGCAGTCTTCAACCTGCTCCATAATGATCGAAAATCAGACCCATGTTCCTACGACTCTTTCGGTCTGTTTTCGCATGTAGAATCACCTCACAAATTATGTGACATTCCTCTTGAATCATCCTGTATATTGTGAGCAACAGAAGCCCTGTCACACTACTTTGAGGTGTGCTGGGTTCTACTTTTCCTTCTGATTATGCCTCTTCATTAAAACTGACACACAGAGTTCAGTCTGCAAGGAAGTCTTAAGTCCAACAAAATATGTGTTTGGATATTCTGTATATAGGTTTTCCTAGTGACAGCTTATTTCTATTCAAAAATTAATCTGTGATACAGAAGCTGTTGTTAAGACAATGTAAGTATAATAGGCATCCAAAACATTTCTGCTGTCAGACATTTTATTCCCATGCACAGATTGTCAAAGGGTTATACAGCTGTGTGTTTCACACATTTGTGTGTCAAAGCTAGATTCATAGTTATAATCTATTATCAAAAATATAAAATGAAAGAAGTGATTACCTGCAAGGTAGTCCTTTGCATAAAATGCCAGATTACTTTTGCTATATGAATCATAATGACCATAATTTTTGTTTATGTCCAGTTCTACTGGTCTTTGTACTTCAGGTGTATACACAATATCAGGATGGAACTCTGTGAATGGTATAGGGCTAAACACCTGCCACTGAAGGACTGTATTCATCCGAACCTGTTAAGTATAATGAAAAAAAGCATATATTTAGAAACAATTATTTTGTCACACACTTTATTAATGTTACATGTTTTGTAAAATGTAGGCAGTTCATGTACGATACCCAGTAAATAAACTACCATGAACTGAATATGAAACAGAAGCAATAGGATAACTTGGAGTATGAATATAACTCTGGCTGTCCAATGTTCACTGCTTGGGAAAGATTGTAAACTCACTTGTATATATGTGGCAGAACATTAATCAAGTTAAATACATATTTGACTATGTCTTTCACTCTTTGAATTTTAGGTTTAAAAAAACATTCACTCTCATTCTTTAACCTTCCTTCTCAACTTAGTGCATATATTTGCTTTTCCAAATTCTGAGGAAGGGGCCATAGGCTGCAATTATGTGTGTTAAACACACACTGAATTTTACTTTCATTAATAGTGAGTATTTACATTTCTTCTTCATTTTGACTTCACAAACCAGATGCTTCCATGCAGCTCAATTTTTACCTTTGCAAACGTAATCCTACAATTTCCATGCAGATGTTATACGTAAAGGTCATTTGTTTTCTTTCTCTGAAATTGTTACTCTCTTAATACTATTCCTACAGAATTCAAAGCTTTCACTTATTTTTATTTAATATTACTTATTGGATACATGTTCCATACAGTGATTACTTGCCCTAAATTTGGAACACATCAAAATTTTACGTGTAATTAGTTACACATCAGCACTAATAATGTTGTGGTGATATTCGATCTGAAGACTTGTCTGATGTAGCTAGTCTATCCTGCACAAGCCTCTTCATTTCTGCATGACTATTGGAACCTGCATATTGTATTCAAGCCTTGGTTTCTCTCTACAATTTTTACCCCCCATACTCCCATCCATTACTAAGTTGAGAATTACTTGATGCTTCAGGGCATGTCATATCAACCCATCCCTTCTTTTACTCAAGTTACACCATAAATACCTTTTTTCCCAAATTCGATTAAGTACATCCTCATTTGTTTGCCAGTTTGTCCATTCTTTATAAACAATTGGTGTCAATATTTTGCAGCCATGACTTATGAAACTGATAGTTCAGTAGTATTCTCACCCGTTGGCACCTACCTTCTTTGGAATCAAGAGTATTATATTTTCCTAAAGTTAGAGGATATTTCGCCAGTCTCATGTATCTTGCACACTAGGAGTATCAGTTTTGTCATGCTGGTTCTTCCAAGGATCCCAATATGAGCAGCATCTATCTTTCCCCTAGTTATGCATGCTTCCACAGCCTGCATTTGTCCTCTAGCCAATCCTGCTTAGCCATTATGCACTTTCTGTCAATTTCATATTTATAAAGTCTGTATTCTCCTTGCCCGCTTCATTTGCTGCATTTTTATATTTTTTCCTTTTTTTCAATTAAATCCAATATCTCCTCAGTTATCCAATGTTTTCTACTGGACCTTGTCTTTCTACGTATGTGATACTCTGCTGCCTTCACTACATCATCTCTCAAATCTAGCTATTCGTTTTCTATTATTCTTTTCCCCCGTTTCAGTCCAACATTCCCTAATACTTCCTCTGAAACTCTCATTCCTTCAACTTATTTTCATCCTATCTCCTCAATTTACTACGTTTTTTGAAATTTCTTCAGTTTTAGTCTGCAATCCATAACCAACAAATTATAGTCAGAGTCTACATCTGCTTCTGGAAAAGTCTTACAGTTTAAAGTCTGGTTTCAATATCTCTGTCTTATGATTATATAATCAGTCTAAAACCTTCCAGTGTCTCCAGGTTTGTTGCACATATACCACCACCTTTCACGATTTTAACCCAAGTGTTAGTGGTGATTAAATTACGCTGTGTGCAGAATGCTACCAGATGGCTTCCTCTTTCATTCCTTTCCCCCCATCCATGTTCACCCACTATTTTGCCTTCTCTTCATTTTCCTACAACTAAATTTCACTCACTTATCACAATTAAATTTTCCTCTCTCTTAACTATTTGAATAATTTCCATTATTTCATCATAAAGTCTTTCAATCTTGTCATCTTCTGTGGAGCTAGATGGCATATAAATTTGTATTACTGTGACGGGTGTTGGCTTCACGACTATCCTGGCTATGATAATGCATTCATTATGCTGTTCATACTAGCTTACCTGCAGCTCTATTTTCTTATTCATTATTAGGCCTACTCCTGCAATACCCCTACCTGATTTTGTGCAGATAACCCTCTACTGACCTGACCAAAAATCCTATTCTCCCTGCCACTGCACTTCACTAATTCCTACTATATCTAACTTCAAACTACCCATTTCCTTGTAACCTATTTACTTGATTAAGGACTTTAACATTCAACCCACTGACCTGTAGAATGCCAGTTTCTTTTTCCTGATGACCACACCCTCCTGAGTAGTCCCTACCTGGAGATCCAAATGGCAGACTATTTTGCCTCTGGAATACTTTACCCAAGAAGATACCATCATCATTAACCCATATGGTACAGCTGCATACCCTCAGGAAAGAAAAATCACAGCTGTAGTTTCCACTTGCTTGCAGCTGTTAGCAGTACTAGCACAGTAAGGACATGTTGGCTAATATTACAAGGCCAGGTGCGTCAATCATCCAGACTGTTGTCACTGCAACTGCTGAAAAGGCTGCTGCCCCTCTTCAGGAATGATCTGCTAGTCTGGTCTCTCCCCAGAGGTAACCCTCTGTTCTGGTTGCACCTACAGTACAGCTGTCTGTATCACTGAGGCATGCAAGCAACCCCACTTCATCAAGAGATAAATAATATACATCCACAATTTACTTACATTTACAGAAGATGCTGCTGTAGTAATCTTACAAGCTAAATAATAAATACTGTTGTATAAAAATATAGACAGAGTAATAAGACAAATTCTTCATAACATTACAAATCACACAATAAGTACAAAAATAAAAAATAACATAAATGCAGTAGTGACATATACAAACCAGCATAAGGCTTAAATGATAAATGACCTTATGTACGCTCAGTTCAGAAACATGAGCTGCTTAAGACGTTCAATTATCTGGTAAACTTGATTCACAAACTTTTTAAAAGAACAGAAAGAATGATCCCACTTAAACTGCTTTAATTTTTTGTGAATTGTGGTGTCTGTTTTCTTAGACATTTGATCTCTGTGACAACGAAATTGAAGATGCTGGCATCAGCATACTTGCCACATTTTTGCACCATGACAAGTGTTTTAAATTATAATGGCTCTCATGTTTGCATCTGGTATTGTGACTGTCGACTTTTGGTTTATTTTCAAAGAGATTTTAAAAAAGATGTAAAACTTATACGAAGGATTATGTACAAGGAAGCAGCAAATGGCCTCAACAGTCTGTGGCAAGAAATTCTTCTGCTTACTTTACGTATTTTCTGAACAAAGAAATACTTTTATGAATAATTAGAGTTTTTATTGAAAAGACTCCATATGATGTTATAAAGCAAAACCAAGTGACATGCACTGTCTCTGTTACAGACTGAGCTGTAATGTAAGAAAATATTCTTAATGCGAAAGTAGCTGCAGCACTTGTTGGTTTCACTTACCCAGGAACTATGAAGTGTCTGCTGTCTGTTAACTGTAGGTTATTATATGCCACTGAGACTGATTCTACATCTTTCTGTCTCTAGAGGAATTTAATGAACTTATTTTCACTAGTATTTGCCATGAGAGCGTTTACTGTGAAATAGTTGAGAAATTCGGATAGGATGTTCTTGTTGTCTATGATCGACATACTTTCCAACATAATGCTAGTGCCATCAGCGAACATGGTGAATTTACATTCCTGTGGGAAGATTATAACATAAATTGGAAATAATAAAGAGACCAAGGACAGAACCCTGCAGACTCCAAGGTGAATAACTCACCAGTCTGATGTAACAGCTACTCCCACTTCAGGAATCCACAGCTTTCAGCACTAAGAGGGTTGCCTTTTTTTAAGTTTTTACAAATGACCATTAGATGGCACTACTGAGGAGTGACATTATCATTGTTTTAAAATTTGTCATTTGTTATTGTTAAACTGATGACAGCTCAGAAACTGGCCAAGTAGTTTGTTTACAGTGAACATTTAAAGAAACAGTGTTGCGAAAATATGCAACATTCACTTGAAGGTTTTCATTGGATTAGTTTTTTTACAATTTTTATGTAGTCCTAACTGAACAACAATGTCTCAAATAATCTCATTCAACTTTTTGTAATCGACCACCTTCACAAAAAACTGAGATACCGAAGATTTAAAGACATTAGCTGCCAGTGGCCATTGATTTATATCAATGGAGGAAATTCAAAATTTTTTCCAGGCTCGGATTAGAACCTGGGTCCCCTGCTTACTAGGCAGATGTGCTGATCACTATGCCATCTATACACAGTGGTCACCACAACTGCACAAATTACCCTAACACACCTCCCGTTACTAATTTAGTGCCCCTGTTCATTAGCCACATTACTTGTAACATCTCACCGATACCCATAAGAGTTCGAGCTTGGCGTGCATCTGCACTGAAGGGAGCATTGGCCTTTATTGCCTTAATTATATATGTGGTGTCTGTTTTTTCAGACATGTTTGAAAGAACAGACCATTTTGATCCTGCAGCCACTATGAATCACAACACAAAGGAATTAAAGACAGTAACTGCCAGTGGGCATTGATTTATATAATGAGGCAAGTTGGTTGGTTGGTTGTTTGGTTGGTTGGTTGGTTGGTTGGTTGGTTGGTTGATTGATTTGGGGGAGGGGACCATACAGCAAGGTCGTTGGTCCCATCGGATGAGGAAGGAAGTCAGCCGTGCCCCTTCAAAGGAACCATCCAGCCATCTGCCTGAAGTGATTAAGGGAAGTCATGGAAAACCTAAATCAGGATGGCTGGACGCAAGTTTGAACCACTGTCCTCCCAAATGCGAGTCCAGTGTGCTAACCACTGTGCCATCTCACTTGGTGAGCCATGTTGAAAATTTATGCTGGACTGGGATTAGAACCTGGGTCTCCTACTTCAGACGGCTGACCACTATGTCATTAATACACAGTTGTCACCACGACTGCACAGACTACCCTAGCTCGCCTCTCGTCAAACCCAAATTCTCGACTTATACCACACACTACTGACGTAGCACACTGCTCATTAGCCTCATTACTCACAGCATCTCTCCACGACCTGTAAGAGTTTGAGCAGGGATCATGGGCCATCATTTCCTTAATTATGCGAGGGTTGGAACTTAAATAGTGGCAACTATTTATTCACAACTGATACAAAAGGGTTACATGTTTGCACCTGTTGCAGTCCTTCAAAGTAGTCACTAGCATTGTGTAGAACACTTTGCAAGTGATGTGGAAGGCATAGTATACCGTTAGCAGAGCCTGTTTTGTTGATGGTGCGAATGGAGTGGTCTACTGCCCATCGAATCTCTGGAACAGTTCTGAAGCAAATGCCACGAGGTGGTTCCTTCATCTTCAGAATCAAATCAAAGTCACAAGGATAGTGGACGGTAAGGTACTTCCCAGTCCCATCGACCGAACAGAGCAGCCACAGCTTGCACTGTGTGCGCCCACACATTGTCGTGCAAAACGATGGGTGGGTTGCACAGAAAGTATCACCGCTTCTTTCGCAAAGCTGATTGCAGGTGATGCTCCAAAAACAAACAATAATACTGTGCATTGAAGGTCTGCTGCGGATGAACGTAATGTGTTAGGATAACACCATCACAGCTGTACATGAGAATCACCATAACTTTCACCATACTGGGGCTCTGACACACTTTCTACTTTCGCAGTGACCTATAATGACACCATTCATTGGATTGGCATTTCAGTCTTGGCTCGTACGATGTGGCCCATGTCTCATACAGTGCAATGATATGGCACAAGAAAGCCTCTCCTTCACGAGCATAGTGCTCCAAGTGCGTCTGAGCACCGTTGTAACATATCCATTTCTGCACTTCCGTCAAGTCATGGGGAACTGATCATGACGCAATTTTTTGCATGCCCTGGCGTTCCTTCGGGATGCAAAATACAGTCGTATGCACTAATACTGTTTCATGGGCGAGCTCACAAATTGTATGGTGTCGATCACTGTCCACTAATGCAGCAACAACATGCACTTCTTCTTCAGAGACGCTAGGATGACCTGCCCGATGCATGTCTGCCGCAGTTTGCCGACCTTCATTGAAGGCTTTTACCAAACGTGCAACTGTTCTGCACAGCAATGCTGATTCCCTGCACGCCTCTTGAAGACCTTGATGACACTAGCATGCTGTACAACCTCTGGCACATTCAATCTTGATCCAACTCCATTGTTTCTGTTTCGAAAACATAGTGACACTTTTAGGTTAGACCTGACTGTGTTCCCCTAGATTGTGCACACACCGGTGACGTGGGACAGGCAAGTCCATTTTCTCAGAGGTAAGGTAGGTATGTCAACAACGTGTGCTATCAGTGACAATAGTAGATTCCATTGCACAGTGTCTCCACAGCAGTGCTGCCACTATTTAAGTTCCAACCTACGTAGATGTGTCGTCTGTACTTTTGAACATGTTCCTTGATGTCCCCCCCCCCCCCCCCCCCCCTGCCCCCTCCCCCCTATGTCAATCATATACTGTTCAAATTTGACAGCATTCTGAGCAGTGATTCTCCTTCTACAGTGTTTAGAAATTGGAACTTTAATTATGGACAGTCTGTATTTGAAGAAGCCAGGAACTAAGCACAAGTCAGTGGCTTGGATGTTCCAGTAGGAACCAACCCAAATAGTTCATTCATGAAGCACTTCCAAGAAAATAATCAATTGTTTCTTTGTTACCCTGGACTTGACATGGCCACTGTTTTATGGAATCTAACAGTAGCTAATGCTGAATGATATAAGACAATTAATTTGCCACAGTCGATTAAAGCTGGCAAACAGCTGACAATACCATATCAGTCTTCATCGTGCCAATATCAGCTGTCACACAGTTTGGAGAAGAAGGTACGGTCTTCCCTTCCTCAATTCCTAACATAGTAAGTCTAACATAGTAAGTGCCTCATAATTGGTCTATACTACTGAATTGTTTTTATTACAAGACGAAGTGCTCCCTCAGGTCATCCACGCCCGGCACTTCCACATCGTGTTACTTTCAACTGTTCTAAGGTGGTAATAACTGTACTATAAGTATATTGTGGTAAACGAAAAAAGATAACACTTAGCAAATTGTCAAAAAGATGTAGTACATATTTTTGCAATTACTACATTTTTAAATATTTTTTTTATGAGTGGCAAGAAAGAAAGACAGAAAAACCAAACTTAGCAGAAACATGTAATTTTAAAACCAATATGCTTTCATCAGGTTGACTTTTCTATACACACTACCGACAGAGTAATTTCATTAAAAACAAATGATGTGCAAAATTTATTAGAATTTGTGGAGTTACAGATTTCAAATTCTAATACGTTGGAGAGTTTAAAATGTAATGATATGGTGTGGCTTTTGACTACTGTAACAAATATTTCAACTGTAGTCCACATTTTAAATGACTCTTTCAGAGCATGCAGGCATTTGCTTGACAGGTTTCAAAATTTCTATTTGCTTTCTATTGCATAACTGGGTGATACATTTTGCTGTTCATCACCTGGGAAAAGATCCCCCTTATCAGTAGAAAATTATTAGGACATTGCAAAGTACCAAATGGAAGGCAATGATTAATTTTAATAAGCAAAGTGGGTATGGCTACTTGAGATAGCTGTGGGCATCAACTGTTCACAGCAGGGTGTTCCCTACAATGCCCGTGGCTATCAATGAAATATGCCCGTGTGGACCACCAGAGGAGTCATGTCTGTGAGTCTCCATGTCTCACCACATTCTGCCTCGGGAGTGTTATGCTTTGTTAAATTTTTTGTTGAGATGGGCACGAGGCTTCAATTTCTGAACATTGTTGTACCAGTTGAGGGAAGCACTCTGAATTTCTGTTACTTGTTTTCAGTACTACCATTGATTAAAAGTACCAATGCAGCAAATGGATTTATCGCAAAACCCCTATTTTATGTTTTCATTAAGCCAGACTTTTAAAAAATGCAAAACTGAGGAAAATGAAGAATTTAGGAGAATGTCAAAACCCCCCAAAATATGAGTAAAACACATGTAATTGGCATATATGATTTAAACCTGCAATCCTCTCCAATATTTTGTATAAAACCTATGCGAAGGAAATTAAATGTACAGTATAATGTTTATACAATAATTTGTGGCAATGAATTTCATCAGTTCTTAAAAAATCATAGAAGTGTAACAGCAAGTAAAAACCCGCTCTATCCAGGCGACACGTACACTTCAAAGGGAATTGAGCATTCACTTGTTGGCAGAACTATCCCAGCACAGAGAAGTAGTTATTTAGGAAAACCATAGAAAATTTAAATCAGATTAACTACACTGACGGAAAAAATTGCAACATGCAAAAATAACTTACGTAGAGTAATGAAATTTTGGGAATTGTGTAGGTAATATATTTAAGTGATTAACATTACAGGTTAATGTAAGCATGAGATAAGCCACTGGAAATGTGAAATGCTGGTACATTAATAGCTGGTAACCACCAGAATGTAAAATGAAAGCATGAAAATGTGGACACATTGTGTTGTACAGGTTCTGAATGTACGTTCGTGGGATGGAGTTCCATGACTGTTGCAATTGATCAGTCGATACACAGATGGTTTTGCTGTTTGTGGATGTTGATGGAGATGTTGTCTGATGATGTCTCATATGTACATAATAGGAGACAAGATCTGGTGATTGCTCAGGCCAAGGCAACATGTCTACACTCTGTAACGCATGTTGGGTTACAATGGTGGTAAATTGGAGAGTGTTATCCTGTTGGAAAACACCCCCTGGAATGTTGCTCATGAATTTGGCAGCACAACAGTTCAAATCACTAGGTTGACGTACAAATTTGCAGTCAGGCTGCATGAGATAACCACGAGAGTGCTCCTGCTGTAATACAAAATTGCACCATATACCATAACTCCTGGTGTTGGACCAGTGTGTTTAGCACGCAGATAGGTTGTTTGCAGGCCCTCAACTGGCCTTCTCCTAACCAACACACAGCCATCACCGGCACCGAGATGGAACCAGCTTTCATAAGAAAAAACAACAAATCTCCACTCTGTCCTCCAATGAGCTCTCACTTGAAACCACTGAAGTCACAAATAATGGTGGTTTGCAGTCAGTGGAATGCACACAACAGGACACCTGGCTTGGAGCTGTCCTTGAAGTAACCGATTTGGAACAGTTCGGTGTGTCACTGTGGTGCCAACTGCTGCTCAAATTGCTTCTGCAGATGTGGTATGATGCACCAGAGCCATACACCAAACACGATGGTCTTCCCTCTTCACAGCGTCATGTGGCCATTGGGAACCCGGTCTATACAGTCTTCAGATCACTGCTGTCGGCAATCATGTGCAGAGGCTACATTCTTGCCAAGTCTTTCTGCAATATCACAGAAAGAACATTTAGCTTCTCATAGCCTATTACATCACCTTTATCAAACTCAGCGAGGTGATGATAATGGTGTCTTTGTCGACTGAAAGGTATTCTTGATTAACATCAACTCACCATGTCCAATCTCAAATGTAAATAACACTCATGATCACTGCAGAGTGTATTTAAAGCAAACCTGATTTGCATCCTCACAGTGGTACTACTGGTGCCACTCTTATGCAGCTGGTGTGAAATTTGTATAGATATTGTCTTTCAGCCCCCCCATGAACCATGGACCTTGCCGTTGCTGGGGAGGCTTGCATGCCTCAGCGATACAGATAGCCGTACCGTAGGTGCAACCACAACGGAGGGGCATCTGTTGAGAGGCCAGACAAACGTGTGGTTCCTGAAGAGGGGCAGCAGCCTTTTCAGTAGTTGCAAGGGCAACAGTCTGGATGATTGATCTGGCCTTGTAACACTAACCAAAACGGCCTTGCTGTGCTGGTACTGCGAACAGCTGAAAGCAAGGGGAAACTACGGCCGTAATTTTTCCCGAGGGCAAGCAGCTTTACTGTATGGTTAAATGATGATGGCGTCCTCTTGGGTAAAATATTCCGGAGGTAAAATAGTCCCCTATTCAGATCTCCGGGTGGGGACTACTCAAGAGGATATCGTTATCAGGAGAAAGAAAACTGGCGTTCTACGGATCGGAGCGTGGAATGTCAGATCCCTTAATCTGGCAGGTAGGTTAGAAAATTTAAAAAGGGAAATGGATAGGTTAAAGTTAGATATAGTGGGAATTAGTGAAGTTCGGTGGAAGGAGGAACAAGACTTCTGGTCAGGTGACTACAGGGTTATAAACACAAAATCAAATAGGGGTAATGCAGGAGTAGGTTTAATAATGAATAGTAAAATAAGAATGTGGGTAAGCTACTACAAACAGCATAGTGAACGCATTATTGTGGCCAAGATAGATATGAAGCCCACGCCTACTACAGTAGTACAAGTTTATATGCCAACTAGCTCTGCAGATGATGAAGAAATTGAAGAAATGTATGATGAAATAAAAGAAATTATTCAGATTGTGAAGGGAGACGAAAATTTAATAGTCATGGGTGACTGGAATTCGGCAGTAGGAAAAGGGAGAGAAGGAAACGTAGTAGGTGAATATGGATTGGGGGTAAGAAATGAAAGAGGAAGCCGCCTGGTAGAATTTTGCACAGAGCACAACTTAATCATAGCTAACACTTGGTTCAAGAATCATGAAAGAAGGTTGTATACATGGAAGAAGCCTGGAGATACTGACAGGTTTCAGATAGATTATATAATGGTAAGACGGAGATTTAGGAACCAGGTTTTAAATTGTAAGACATTTGCAGGGGCAGATGTGGATTCTGACCACAATCTATTGGTTATGACCTGTAGATTAAAACTGAAGAAACTGCAAAAAGGTGGGAATTTAAGGAGATGGGACCTGGATAAACTGACTAAACCAGAGGTTGTACAGAGTTTCAGAGAGAGCATAAGGGAACAATTGACAGGATTGGGGGAAAGAAATACAGTAGAAGAAGAATGGGTAGCTTTGAGGGATGAAGTAGTGGAGGCAGCAGAGGATCAAGTAGGTAAAAAGACGAGGGCTAGTAGAAATCCTTGGGTGAAAGAAGAAATACTGAATTTAATTGATGAAAGGAGAAAATATAAAAATGCAGTAAATGAAGCAGGCAAAAAGGAATACAAATGTCTCAAAAATGAGGTCGACAGGAAGTGCAAAATGGCTAAGCAGGCATGGCTAGAGGACAAATGTAAGGATGTAGAGACTTATCTCACTAGGGGTAAGATAGATACAGCCTACAGGAAAATTAAAGAGACCTTTGGAGAAAAGAGAACCACTTGTATGAATATCAAAAGCTCAGATGGAAACCCAGTTCTAAGCAAAGAAGGGAAAGCAGAAAGATGGAAGGAGTGTATAGAGGGTCTATACAAGCGCGATGTACTTGAGGACAATATTATGGAAATGGAAGAGGATGTAGATGAAGACGAAATGGGAGATAAGATACTGCGTGAAGAGTTTGACAGAGCACTGAAAGACCTGAGTCGAAACAAGGCCCCGGGAGTAGACAACATTCAATTAGAACTACTGACAGCCTAGGGAGAGCCAGTCCTGATGAAACTCTACAATCTGGTGAGCAAGATGTATGAAACAGGCAAAATACCCTCAGACTTCAAGAAGAATATAATAATTCCAATCCCAAAGAAAGCAGGTGTTGACAAATGTGAAAATTATCGAACTGTCGGTTTAATAAGTCACGGCTGCAAAATACTAACGCGGATTCTTTACAGACGAATGGAAAAACTAGTAGAAGCTGACCTCGGGGAAGATCAGTTCGGATTCCGTAGAAATTTTGGAACACGTGAGGCAATACTGACCCTGCGACTTATCTTAGAAGCTAGATTAAGAAAAGGCAAACCTACGTTTCTAGCATTTGTAGGCTTGGAGAAAGCTTTTGACAATGTTGACTGGAATACACTCTTTCAAATTCTGAAGGTGGCAGGGATAAAATACAGGGAGCGAAAGGCTATTTACAATTTGTACAGAAACCAGATGGCAGTTATAAGATTCGAGGGGCATGTAAGGGAAGCAGTGGTTGGGAAGGGAGTAAGACAGGGTTGTAGCCTCTCCCTGATGTTATTCAATCTGTATATTGAGCAAGCAGTAAAGGAAACAAAAGAAAAATTCGGAGCAGGTGTTAAAATCCATGGAGAAGAAATAAAAACTTTGAGGTTCGCCGATGACATTGTAATTCTGTCAGAGACAGCAAAGGACTTGGAAGAGCAGTTGAACGGAATGGATGGTGTCTTGAAGGGAGGATATAAGATGAACATCAACAAAAGCAAAACAAGGATAATGGAATGTAGTCGAATTAAGTTGGGTGAGGTTGAGGGTATTACATTAGGAAATGAGACACTTAAAGTAGTAAAGGAGTTTTGCTATTTGGGGAGCAAAATAACTGATGATGGTCGAAGTAGAGAGGATATAAAATGTAGGCTGGCAATGGCAAGGAAAGCGTTTCTGAAGAAGAGAAATTTGTTAACATCGAGTATAGATTTAAGTGTCAGGAAGTCATTTCTGAAAGTATTTGTATGGAGTGTAGCCATGTATGGAAGTGAAACATGGACGGTAAATAGTTTGGACAAGAAAAGAATAGAAGCTTTCGAAATGTGGTGCTACAGAAGAATGCTGAAGATTAGATGGGTAGATCACATAACTAATGAGGAAGTATTGAATAGGATTGGGGAGAAGAGAAGTTTGTGGCACAACTTGACCAGAAGAAGGGATCGGTTGGTAGGACATGTTCTGAGGCATCAAGGGATCACCAATTTAGTATTGGAGGGCAGCGTGGAGGGTAAAAATCGTAGAGGGAGACCAAGAGATGAATACACTAAGCAGATTCAGAAGGATGTAGGTTGCAGTAGGTACTGGGAGATGAAGAAGCTAGCACAGGATAGAGTAGCATGGAGAGCTGCATCAAACCAGTCTCAGGACTGAAGACCACAACAACAACAACAGAAACCAGATGGCAGTTATAAGAGTTGAGGGGCATGAAAGGGAAGCAGTGGTTGGGAAGGGAGTGAGACAGGGTTGTAGCCTCTCCCCGATGTTATTCAATCTGTATATTGAGCAAGCAGTGAAGGAAACAAAAGAAAAATTCGGAGTAGGTATTAAAATCCATGGAGAAGAAATAAAAACTTTGAGGTTCGCCGATGACATTGTAATTCTGTCAGAGACAGCAAAGGACTTGGAAGAGCAGTTAAATGGAATGGATTGTGTGTTGAAAGGAGGGTATAAAATGAACATCAACAAAAGCAAAATGAGGATAATGGAATGTAGTCGAATAAAGTTGGGTGATGCTGAGGGAATTAGATTAGGAAATGAGGCACTTAAAGTAGCAAAGGAATTTTGCTATTTGGGGAGCAAAATAACTGATGATGGTCGAAGTAGAGAGGATATAAAATGTAGACTGGTAATGGCAAGGAAAGTGTTTCTGAAGAAGAGAAATTTGTTAACATTGAGTATAGATTTAAGTGTCAGGAAGTCATTTCTGAAAGTATTTGCATGGAGTGTAGCCATGTATGGAAGTGAAACATGGATGATAAATAGTTTGGACAAGAAAAGAATAGAAGCTTTTGAAATGTGGTGCTAAAGAAGAATGCTGAAGATTAGATGGGTAGATCACATAACTAATGAGGAGGTATTGAATAGAATTGGGGAGAAGAGGAGTTTGTGGCACAACTTGACAAGAAGAAGGGACCGGTTGGTAGGACATGTTCTGAGGCATCAAGGGATCACCAATTTAGCATTGGAGGGCAGCATTGAGGGTAAAAATCGTAGAGGGAGACCAAGAGATGAATACACTAAGCAAATTCAGAAGGATGTAGGTTGCAGTAGGTACTGGGAGATGAAGAAGCTTGCACAGGATAGAGTAGCAAGGAGAGCTGCATCAAACCAGTCTCAGGACTGCAGACCACAACAACAATTGTCTTTCAGATGAAGAAACACACCTACCAATTTTCGTTTATGTCACAAAACGTCTTCTTGATGTTGCAGTTTTTTTTTTTTTTTTCAAATTATATTGTGCTTTGAATCCAATGTCTCTTGAATGTAAGTCCAGTTTCTGAAGCAGCATGCCAAAATACTCGATAAGTCATTAAGAGCCAAAGGCAAAATAAAAATGTAAAATAGAGAAGAGTGAAAAAAGGATAAAATGGTGGAAGTATAATGTTTCCCACAGTGAAATCAATCACATAACATGGTTGTCTATGAAAAAGAACTAACTAAAAAAAAAAGAACATCAGGCTTCGATAAAATTTCAACTTGTTATAAAGACTGGCATTTGGCTCCAAATGCAGAGAGAGAGAGAGAGAGAGAGAGAGAGAGAGAGAGAGAGAGAGAGAAAGTTGGCATACACAACATTAAAAGAAAAAAAAATCAGAGAAATACCAGTGAATATCCACTAGTAAAGTGACTGACAGACTTTGGTTTCTTGAAAGCATATTGGCAAATACCAGTAGCAGTTTTTCCATGAAAGGAACTGCTTACAAAACATTTTTACAGCTAATACTGGAATACTGCTTAAGAGTGTGTTATCCACATTGTCTAAGGCGCTGCAGTCATGGACTGTGCGGCTGGTCCCGGCGAAGGTTCGACTCCTCCCTCGGGCATGGGTGTGTGTGTTTGTCTTTAGGATAATTTAGGTTAAGTAGTGTGTAAACTTAGGGACTGATGACCTTAGCAGTTAAGTCCCATAAGATTTCACACACATCATCTGTTATCCACATCAGAGAACAATAAACACACACAATGAAGGGCAATGTAAATGGTCACAAGTCTGTTTAACTCATGTGACTGTAACACAGAATAAACAACATACACATGCAGACACTCCAAAAGACTTTCCTAATATCTGCAAAAACTCACTAGAAACAGTTTTCAAGGAATCCTCTAAGGATATTCTTCAGATCCCTAGTATAACATTTCCATATTTATTATTTAAAGAGCTTTATTTCCTTGATGGATTTTATGATTTCAGGGACTGTGTAAATAAGTTTCAAGTTCATGTGAAAATTTAATTCTTGCACAGTCAAATATTAGTGTGGGTTACATAAAGGTTTCTGTTCAGTTTGCAATTGTCTTTGTGGTCATCATAGTTTCTTTGAATCCTTTAGTTCTTATCAGTTGTGCATGATTTAAAAAACAGAAGTATACCTCTGATGTAAATACATGCTTGTGGGATTATATTCAACATTGTGAAACCAGGTTTACAATTGTTCCTTATTTTACTTCTCATTCACCTCTTTTGAATTCTAAGTGTACAATGTAACACAGGAGTGTTTCCCCAGAGCATTACTCAATAATTTAGGTGGGACTGAACACAATGATGGTATGCACTCATAACAATCTCCATACTGGTGCATGGTTTTAAAGCTCTTCAGACATAATTCCCTTACTTAGTTTATCATTTGGTAACAATATAAGGATAAGATGTGCAATCAAATCACACAGTAGTTAACCAAATTGTCTGAAGTGGAGGAGTGAACATGAAGAACCAATGTTTGGTTTTCACATGAATGATTAATTCATGAATGTCTTGAAGAAAGGGAGATTAGGGTGTAACATTTCATTGATGTCAAGATCATTAGAGATGGGGTAAAAGTTCAGATTGGGGGGGAAAAATGTGTGTATGGCACTTATGGTCTGGAGACCCCTTCTGAGGAGTTTGGCCACCTGATGAAAGTATTTTTATGAGACCTCACTCCTGCAATAATGATGAAATGCCGATGCGGACAACACACGCACCCAGTCCCAAGTGAAGAAAATCCCCAACCCAGACAGGAATCAAACTCAGGGCCCTGCGATTGAGAGTCAGCAATGCTAACAACGCGGCCATAAGCTGTTGGCATATCAGAGAAAGAAACTGGTCATGCCCTTTCAGTCCTAGCATTCACCCACATTAACAATGTCTACTTTATTATTTTCACAGAAAAAAAGAAACAAGATATACTTACCCTATTGAGGTAATCCTGCCGTATTTCCATATTTGGCTGGCATAATAATATTAAGGAATCAGGTGGGAGCTTTTTGACAACAAGATCCACAACTGCAAAGTCAATGAGAGAACCTGAGTGGAGGACAACTCCAGTCTGGATGGGTGCAGGAACCTTTATTGACACCCATGCTATTTTACCACCATCTTTTTTGTACTTGTCACTCAGTGCCAATGCCATATTTTTGACATCTAAGAATATATCATCTTTGTTGCCCTTGCCCGGCACTTTTGCATCGTACAGTAAAACCTGCAATGGAAAACTGGGTAACTGCTCACAAAAAAGAACTCTCAAACATATTCCATGTATACTTATGCAGTTAATATATTGACTTACCTGGAAATTACACAGGATTGATGGTGTACTGACAAAAGTTATCAGAAAGAATTCTATAGAAGAATGAATGAAGAGTTTATTTGCTTGGTCTTCAGAGCAGGAAAACAGATTTAAGAGGGCAATAATGACTGAAGGAGATACTCCTTCCCTTCAACAAAATAAGCATTTTAATTTTATTGTGCATTCCAGTTAACTTCTGGTCTTCATATCATTCACATGCTTTTCTTAATAAAAACCAGTCACACTTTTCAAATTACTGATTTCTGCATTTGGCCCATCAGTTTAACAGTGATTAGTATAAAGTATTCTCAGTTTTTATCTGGTAGGCAGAAGGTTATCTGTTCTGAAAAAAAAATCTGAAAAATGTTACGTTACATTTCTGTTCCCATTCAAACACTTACCAGCATAAGGAATGTTTTGTCATGCTTTTCCATACAAATTTTTGCATACTGCTCCATGAAGGTTTTAGCTTCCTCTTTCAAATCTGCTTCAACAGGAAGAATAAGATTAACCCGAGTGTTCTCAGTTACATAAGGCATGGGAATAATCTCTACTTTACCCAAAGCCTTGCAAACTTCAATCCTGTAACACAGTGACAATACTGTTTTAATACTTAACCCTATTTTATGAAGTCTATAAAAGCTATAACATTCTGACACATTTTAGATCTTACACTAACCCTCAAAAGTAATGAGATATCATAACTACCAATAACAATTCACCTTTTATGTACTTCACGCCCAGTAGTTGTACTTTTGAATGCCATATCTAGACGGTAGTCCATTCCACGAGACTGGTCAAATCTTCTGTAGCCATTTATGAGTTTACGAAACACCAACTGTCCATTGTACAGGTTTTCAATTTTCAACACAGCTGCTTTTAATACATACTGAAAAACAGATGTGAACTTGTAGAGAGAAAACAGCTTCTCCAGTGTACCAAAAAATTGTGAGTGTGAGGAAAAAATTCTACCAAATAAAAAGGTTGTATAAATAAATTTCACTGATACTGCTCTCAACTGGCATGAACACATCCACATATCCACAGGAACAGGCACAGAAAAAATGGAATTTTAACTGTCCATAAGTATCTGATCTGCTACAACATCTGACATTTAAGACTTGTTGATTGTTATGTGAAATTCTGTAGCAAGTAGAAGTTATGATCCAAAGGATATGAAGACACCCGCTGTTATTGGTAATTGAAATGCATCAGTGGGGAAAGTTGAAAATTTGTGCCAGACTGTGATTCAAACTCAGATTTTTCGATTTCCTCATTCACCCAGACATGACCCCTCCCTGACTCAAACTTCGAATTTATCCACACAATGCTACATCATGCCCCTGCCCATTACTTTCACTACTTGCAGTGATTCACTGACTCCTATAAGAGATCGAACATGTTTGTGCATCTGTAGTGAAGATATTATTGGGCCATCTCATCCCAGTTACATACATATGCAGTGTCTGTTCTTTCAGACATGTAACACTCAATCCTTTCTATCCTCGAAATGATATTCCTTTCCTTTATGCAGGTACTGAAGCAATAGAAACGGACTGAGACTACAGGCAGTTGAATCAAATAATAAGGTGTCTGTGGTGACAATGAAGTTCTAAATTTTTTTTAATCAGTTGTCAAAGTGTGTGCCCATAATTATGGAGACCATGTAGTGAGTGGGTGGTTGAAATTAAAGTGCAGTTACTAAGGGAGGTCCAGTGTGGGGTGCAATTATTGTATGGCAGTGAAACTTGATAGATATGCCAATGTGTTAATGCAGAACCAATTTATGTTGAAAAAAAAAAATAGTTCCAATTTGGGCTACCAGGTCCAAATTTGGGATTGTACACTGTTTGTATGACAGTATGACATACACACTGTCACTGGACAAACCATAGCATGAGTGAACAATATGGCTACTGAGAAGAGAGACCGTACACTGTTAGTGAATCTGTTTTATGTGACTGGTAGCAATTACAGTACCTCACTGGGAGAGTATTGCTGACTGAAAGGTATGTAGAGAGGCCTGATGTCATTTAATGGTTTAAAAAAGATGGTAATGAAATTCGAAACATAAGTCAACTTGGTGTGGCACCTGGAAGAGGAAGGCATCCTATTCCGGTAGGAGTTATTAATGAGGTTGCTGTTGCTGTAACTGTCCATGCAGCATGTGGCCCACGCAGTACTAGTGCTCATGCAGTGTCATGAGAACTGTCCATCCCATGGGCAAGATTACAGAAAGTTTTTGCAGCCTTCACTACTCTGGTACCTGTACATGATCCAGAAGGTGGAGCAATTAAAACCTAATGATCTACAGCAGTGTTCTGAAGTTGCTCTTCGGTTTCTGGCTCATTTGGCCAGGCAATATTCTATGGTGTGGCAAGGTACATTTTACACTACAGAGTGCAGTGAATACACAGAAGTACTGAATTGGGATACTGTTAAACCATGTGTTGTGGATGAAGATGCCATTGCACTTGTTGTATGTGACTGTGTGGTGTGGGTTCACAAGCACCTTTATTCTTGATCCATTCTTTGAAGAGAATACACCCAGAGGGCCTGTAAGGTGTACCGTGATTCTGCACATTATGAGACTGCCTTGTACAGTATGTGATTCTTGTTTTAGAAGAGTACAACTGTGGGGAAACCGCAGTTTTTGTGCAAGATGGCACAACACCACCTTATGTCACCCATGAAAGGTTTGCTTCATGCAACCTTCCATGAACATTTTATCTTCAGAGGTTTTCCAGATGCATGGCCTGTAAGCTCACCTGATATGAATCCATGTGACTTTTGGCTCTGGGGATATCTAAAAGAACATGTTTACCAGGGATACATTTGGCCTCTATGTGATCTGAAAGCTAATACACAGGAACACATTGCTCAGATTGCATGGGAACTACTGCAAGCAATTGTTGATCACATCATTATCTCCAGCACTCATATTGAATAAAGTGTGCAAGCTACAATTAATAATAAAATCAACATGATACCTTTCTCACTTGTTTGATCTTTTCTGCCGAGATCTTGTTCCTAATCCATTATGTATGGAAACATTTATATATGCATTTCTTGCATTCACAGCAGCAAGTTTGCACCTGGTCACCAAAATTGGAACCAATTTTTTTTCCCCAGTGTAAATCGGTTTGGCATTAATGCATTAGCATATCTACCAAGTTTGACTGCCACATGATAATTACAGACTATACTGGGCCTCTGAGAGTTGCTGCACTTTAATTTAACCACCTACTATTACAATTTATGCAAATAGCTTCTAGTTCACAAGTCCAACCTTTCTCTCATGGTTATGGTTATGAAGGTTCAAAACACAGACTTGTGCCATTACTCAACTCTATCAATCCTTTTGAAACAAAATGTAACACTGAAAAACATTAAAACTACAAAATATTTACAGTCAAAGAAACAGCACACCTGCCAGATAATCCCTACTTAATTTCCTAATTCAGATACTGTTAAAAGAAAATATCTGCAACACAGAAATCAAGTCCCTACTTATCATTTGCTGTTAATAAAAATACAAATAAAAAAGATACATCCAATTTGTGATATTGAAACTTTTTACGCAATTTTCTGCCCTTTTCTTCCCTCACAACAATACCTTGGAAAGATGAAAGGTGGAAGGGGAGGGAAATGGGTCAAAATCCATGGGCTCCACCTACGCAGGTGGAGGTGCAAGCCTCTCTGGGTCCCATGGTTGCACGTGATGGGAGAACTGCACAGGGCATGCAGGGGCAGCAATGAGGAGGCTTGCCATGCATGTGGGAGCTCATCCCTGGAGCAATGTCATGATCAGCCCTGACACTCAGCTCACCAGAAGGCCACAGCGGCAATGCACCAACATGGCGCAGTCACAACTGGTTTGCATGACAGGTCAGCTGCGTCCCACTGACGTCCACTACAAACAACTGCTGAACATTTTGACTCACTACAACACCAAGCAGCTACCCCTGCCACTGGCTGAAGAACTGGGCCCAAACAGCAGTTCTGGGAGGAAAACGAAGTGGGCCAAAGTGGTCTGTGGCATGTGTCTCAGGGTACAACAAATACAGGAGACCCTGTGGTGTATGCCCACGCAAACTTTCCACAGGGCTATCAAATTGTTAATGTCACAATTAATCACCAGCCAATAGAACTGATGTCATGGCAATGCCTTTATAAGAGTTATACTCCAGTGTGACACATGCAGCAATGGGAGTATGCGAGGACCCAACACTGGGGATATGACTACTCAACAGCACTGCTCTCCATGGCAAGCATGAGGGTTTATTAGACAACACTGAGCCGATCACATAGGAGGAAAAATGTATGTCATGCCTCGTCCCCAAGAGATGCAGTCTGGCCAACTCATCTGGATGGCTAAATGATTTTTTCGAAAAGCTGGTCAGTGGTCATAGCGGTTGCGACTTCGCATGCCATCAATGGAAAATCTGACAGGGTTTGCTGCAAGGCATCATACAAAACAAGAGCCTCCTGCCCACTGAACTCAGTATTGGGCCCCACCAGCAGTCGCAGTAGTGCATCAGCATTGGCATGCTGGGCGATGGAGTGGTAACAAATATCATAACAATAGTTACAGTCCAAGAGAGCCGACCACTGCAACTAATGGGCAATTCTATCTGGCAGCTTGGAACAAAAGCCAAATAAAGCAAACAATGGCTTGTGATGGCGATGAGGATGAACCTTGTCCCATATAAGAAAACGTGAATTTTCTTTAAGCCCAAAAATAATAGCTAATTACGCTGCTCAGCAAAAAGTGTCTTCAATCCATAAGCAATTGTCCGTTTGATGCCATCCAAGTTCTGATGTGACACAATGGCACCAATGTCATGCTGGGACTTGTCACAGGCCAGGGTTAAAGGTTTACCTGTTGTAAAGGAAGCCAGACACGTATCCAAGAACAAATACTCATTAAGAGACTGGAAATCTCATTGTCAATCTGCAGACCACACAAATTTAACACTATTCCAGCGAAGCTTGTTAAGAGACTGGCAGGTACGCACAACCTGGGTAATGAACAGAGCATAATACGAAATCTTAACCAAAAAAAGACTAGATCTCTTTCAGGTTTTCGACATTGGCAGTTTGAAGATGACTTTGATGTGGTCATCTGTAAGGATGAGACCATCCTTAGTAAGCACCTGACCCGAGAAATACATCCTTAGGGAGAAAAAGCTGCACTTTTCCAGCTTGCAGTGAAGGCCATTCTTCAGGAGGTGTTTGATATCTGACTGAAGGTTTTGTAAATGCTCCTCATGAATAGGGCCCGCAACCCAGATGTCATCAAGGTAATTGATGCAACAGGTGATGTCCTGAATCAAGTGCTCCAAATACTATTGCTAAATTGCAAACACCATTGAGATTCCAAAAGTGATTAGCCTAGCAAAGCCCAAAGGTGGTGTTGAGGGTCAGGAAAGACTGAGAAACAGCATACAATGGTAACTGCAGGTAAGCAATGCACAAGTTGATATGCAAAAATGCCTGCTCTTATGTATTTAGGTGTTTTAAGATTTATTTTCCATGTCAAGTGCAAGAAGTTAAACATGAAACACATATTACACCAGATAAGATAAAAACCCACAATAAACATTAATGTTCTAATTTAGACAGTAAATCCGCATGTACGCTACGTCATGACACTACAAACTTTATAGTCTAAAGTAACATTGGGGTGATTTGCTCAGCAGAATACCTTCAAGTGGATGTTTATTTACATTGGTAGCGCTAGAGCAACCAACTACAAACGTAGGGGAGGAAAAAAGTGCTCACACTTTTTATAAGCCAACAGTCCAACAGTCAGTCGTAACACTGGGGGGGGGGGGGGGGGTTGCTGTTCTGGGTTGTGATAAAACTGAGATTGGAATTTTGTGTTACAGCAAGGACTGGGAAATACAGCCTTTATAAAGTCTAGTGGTCATAGGCACAGAATTTTAAGGAAATGTAGTCCATGAGAAAATCAGTATGTGTCCATACTTGGTGGAATGAATGATATTTACAGAAACAAACTGATATAGTCACGTTAAACTTTGAGAATCACAGTGAATAAAGTGAAAAAGAAAACCTGGGATTTCATATCTCCTCTCTTTACTACTAATGCTCATTAATTGCTTCTTTCTTTGTTTCATGGAGAAATGAGCATATGAAATGCACCAGTGTTATTGATGAAACTTCCTGGCAGATTAATTTGGTTTTAATCAGTGAGGAAGTTTCATTCCAGCACACACTCCACTGCACAGTGAATATTCATTCTGAAGTATTATTGATGTATATAAGTCATTTCACATGCCTGTATCAAATTTTCATTTCTTTCATATGACCCATAATTGAAAATAAAATAATATAATTTTCATCACAAAATTATGATTCAGTATTTATGTACTACAATTTCTGCTTGACAAAAACTGTAGAATTTAAATAAAAATTTGCTGTAATGGAGATCTGTATCAGAGACCTTTCCTTTACCAGACTCTGATACTACATATTCAGTTACCAGCATCTGTATAACATATGCAAAATATTTTACACTTCACACTGATCAGATATCATCTGATTTTTACAGGCAACATTTTCAACTTTTTCTTTTATTAAAATTGTGTTGCACTGCTTTAGGAAACTGATGTCTGAGCATAGACTTCCTGTGTGTGTGTGTGTGTGTGTGTGTGTGTGTGTGTGTGTGTGTGTGTGTGTGTGTGTGTGTGGTTTTTGGTCTGTGGTTTTGGGCACCTAGTGGTGAAGTTATCAGTGCCCTTACAAATATTAAAAGAAACAAATGTAGCTAAGAGGCCTAAAAATGTTGTCACACCACAAGGAGTAAACCTACGAAATGAAGTTCACTCACTCACTCACACCTCACTTGCACTGACCTAGACAATCACTCTATCTCACATGCCATAACACAATGGAGAAAATGGGAAAGGTGCTATATCTGAGATTAATACATAAAGAAGACACAGAAGAGCTGAAATAACAGCACAATGAAATGTTAAAAAAAAAGCCTGAGCCAATCACCCTGGTAACACATTAAGAACATTTCCCTAAATTTTTTGGAAACAAGATGGACGTATCACAATGCCTTAAAACTAACTACATTCATTTGAATGTCCAATAAGACAGAGCAACTTTGGTGGCAATCCTGCAGCTGACCTCTGGTCTGATAACAACACACAATCTGGTAAAATGTGGCACACAGTGATCTGTATGCCACAAGCACCACACATCGAAGGTCCTCTCACCAGAGCATGAGGCTGTGAGTCATAGGGCTGTGGCCAATGCAAATATGAGTAAGGAGGACCTCATCCTGCATGCGTGGCTGGATGGAGCTCTGCCACAGCAATGTTGTGTGCTTCACTAGACACAGCTTACGGTCTGTCACTTCCAGCCACTCATCTTCCCGATTATAGTGGGAAGTGTTGAGAAAGAAGTTATAAGAACCGTGGTAGCAGGTAAAACAACACAGTCTGGACCAGAGAAGAAAGAAACAGCAAAAGTGACAACATATTCAGCTACAGAAACAACTACATTGTCAGATACAACAGTAAAAATATCCATAACGACACAACCTGCTGGAGCGAGAAAACCACCATCAAGAAGTGAGAATTTTTACTGGCCACAGATGAAGACAGCACCTCCACAGTTCATTCCAGAAGTGTTCTTCAGATTAAAATGAAAGGAAGGCAGAGACAAATAAAGGTAAGTGATAAATCAGATATGCCAAGCAAAAACCCCAAGTTTATAATTGGCCATCAAAATATGCAGTCATTGCAAAACAAAATTAATGAGCTAGAAGTATTACTGTCATATCAATTAAAAGAAGTATTTGTAATGTGTTTTAGTGAACATTGGCTAACTGATGAGATGTTAGCAATCACAAGTACACAGGGTTATGTTATTACATCTTGTTTCTGTAGAAAAATATCTGCACCTGGAGAAGCATGTATATTTGTGGAAGACAGTATCAGCTACTGCTGCCTAAAATCTCGCAAAAAGTTAGGAAAAGAAGGTGATTTTGAAATTTCTGGTGTAGAACTAACATCAATAAAAACAATCATTGTTTGCCTGTACAGAAGTCCAAACTCAAACATAAAAATATTCTTTAACCAACTTGAAGGTAGTCTTTACAGTATCAGGGGCCTAAAAAACAGTTATAATATATGGGGACTTTAACATTAACTTTAACAAAGTTTCAAAAGATAGAGATGATCTTCCGGCTATTTGTGCAACATAACCAGCACCCAATTGTACCACAGTTACAAGTGTATCCAGCACCACTATTGATATGACACTAATAAACAAGAAAAGCCATGAATACACAGCTAGAAACTTCAACACAGGTTTCAGTGACCACTATGCACAGCTTCTTGAAATATCTTCAATGCTGAACTTAACTAAACGAACAGAGGCAATAAAAATACTGAATACTTTAGGAATTTACTAAAGAAGGAAACAGAGACTGAAATGTACAGATACAAAAACACAGATAAGAAGTTAAACATATTTATAGATATATTTACACATTATTTTAACATGTCATTTCCAGTTAAAAATCAGAAAATAAAGTGTAGTAGGCTTAACAGAAAAAACTGCTGGCTGACAAGTAGTATAAAAAAGTCATGTGGTGAAAAACGAAGATTATATGAGATCTCCAAGTCTTCTATAGTATCCAATGAATCCCTTGTATATTTCAAAAATTATAAAATGATACTTAAAAAAGTGATCACAGAAGCTAAAGTAATGGCAAATGACTGTTATATAAATAACTCCAATAAAAAAAATGAAAGCTGTATGGAGTATAGTCAAACAGCAAACTGACAATATTTCTTCTCAAAATTCCAGTATTAAATTGAATTGTAATGGCAAAGAAATTAATGACCCTAAAGAAATAGCAAATGTGTTCAATACATATTTTAGCAATATAAGTGAGCAATTAATCGCTGAAATCAAACCTTGCAATACAAACTGCCCAGTATCATCTTTAAATACCAACATAAATCCTACTTCACTGTTTCTCTTTCCAACAACCCAGAAAGAAGTCCTGTCAGTTGTCAGAACTTTAAAAGTGAATCATTCCACTGGAATAGATGGCATCCCAGACAGCCTTATTAAAAATGTAGAGATCTCATTATTGAACCATTAGCTCACCTTTACAATAGTTCCTTTCAAACTGGAATTTTCCCATCATGCCTAACAACAGCTAAGCTTAAACCACTATTGAAAATAGGTAAAAAGTATGAAGTGGCTAACTACAGGCCCATTTCTCTACTATCTGTATTCTCAAAAATCATAGCAAAAATTTTTCAAAGAAGAGTAGTAAATTTTCTGTAAGAGCACAAAATACTATCCACAGCACAACATGGTTTTCAGGAAAGGCCGATCAACTGATGCAGCAATTTTTGAACTATTAAGTAAAGTACTTCAGAAATTAGATAATGGCAAAAATGTCATTGGAATATCTCTAGACCTCTCTAAGGCTTTTGATATCACAGATCACACAAAACTATTGTCCGCCCCCGGTAGCTGAGTGGTCAGCACGACAGAATGTCAATTCTAAGCACCTGGGTTCATTTCCTGGCTGGGTCAGAGATTTTCTCCACTCAGGGACTGGGTGTTGTGTTGTCCTAATCATCATCATTTCATCCCCATCGACGTGCAGGTCGCCGAAGTGGCATCAAATCAAAAGACTTGCACCCGGCGAATGGTCTACCCAAGTCACACGACATTTATTTATTTACACAAAACTAAACTATTGGCTAAGCTTGACAACATGGGGATTAGAGGAACATCTAACAACTAGATAAAGTCATACCTAAGCGGTCAAAAACAAGTGGTTGAAGTGGAACATCAAAATTTCATCAAACACACTCAACACTATTCAAACTATGAAACCATTAAATATGGAGTGTCACAAGGTTTAGTTCTGGGACCTCTTCTATTTCTGTTACATGTGAATGACATAAACAAATTCTGCGAGAGCATCATCCAGTTTGCTGATGATACTAGTGTGCTAGTGAGTGGGAAAGAAATGGAAATGCTTCAGAAGTCTACAACAGAGACACTGAACAACATTGAAAACTGGTTCAGCCACAACAAATTGGTAATAAATGGAAGTAGGACAGTAGCACTAAATTTCAGTAATGTGAAAAAGGTCAGAAAATTGTTCAGATTCAGTTATCTGACACAGAACTTCAGTATGTAGACAACATTAAGTTCTTGGGAGTATGGTTCCGAGATAATCTTAAATAAGGGACACATATTGAAAATGTCTGTAAGAAATTAAGCACTACATGCTACTTAATGAGAATATTAGAGGGATGCTGCAACAAAGATTCTCAGAAAATTGTGTATTATGCCTATATACACTCACAGCTGAAATACAGAATTATTTTCTGGGGTAACTCTTCTCTTAGCCAGAAGTTCTTTAGGCTGCAAAAAAAGAATTATATGAATAATGGGAGGTGTAAAATGAAACAAAACCTGTAGACCACTCTTTAAAAAGCTAGAAATCCTCCCACTTCCATGTATATATGTGTATGAGATAACCGTATTTATGGGGGGAAAAAATCAATGGAAAATACCACTCTCTTGCAGAAAAATGAAAATATCCACTCCTATAACACCAGGCAAAAAGGAAACTTTCATTTAGAGCCCACCAACACCACCCTGAATAAAAAAGGAACTCTGCATTATGGGAAAGTTATTTATTATAAACTTCCCCCACAAATTAAATCAATAAATGACCTGGCAAATTTCAAGTCAACTGTTAAGGCAAAACTGACTCATCACTGCTTCTATAGCCTCCACAAGTTCTTTCAGGAAGCTCACTAATGATTTGTGTCTTTGCCTTTATGATGTATTATATAAATGTTACTAGAACTTTAATGATTTACCATGTAAATGTTGCTGTAATACATATATTAATCTGCCAGTACAGTACATGCTCTTTCTGCTTTAAAATATCTACTCTTCATTTTTGTACAATATTTGCTCTGTATATTGTAACTCAGTGATCATTTAATGTAGAAATAATGACATTAATACAAATTTAAAATTATATTTTGTTATACATTGACCTGTCCTACATCAGAATGTATTATTTGTGTACTATATGATTACCAGGACCAATAAAACTCTATTCTACTCTACATTGACACATGACTCTGTACCTCAGCAGCGAGGTGATAGCATGCAGGGGATGGCACACTGAACTAACTGAGGATTGCAACACGCCTCCTTGGCTGCTACATCTGCCCTATCTTTCTCTGCAATACCCATGTGCCCTGGCGCACAGCATAAAGACATCTCCTTCTTCAGTCTTTGTAGTTGTAGGAGGGAGTCCTGGATATTCTAGGCTACTTTATCCGCTGGGTACAAGTGTTGTAAAGGATGAAGGGCACCCAGCGAATCGGAACAGGCTAGGAATTTAGCACCTGAAACATGTCTCATCTGTTCCAGTGCCTGCTACATTGTTTATACTTCTGTGTCAGAGACAGTAAAGTCTTGAGGCAGTCGGATCTTTAGGACACGGTCAAAGAAACAACAGAGCAATCAACCCCTGCTTAGACCCATCCATAAATACAGCTATAGAGTTGTGGTGCTCACTTAAAGTGTCATAAAACAATGTATTGAAAGCATATGCACCAGTGTAACCTCTTTTGTACTGCACTATAATAATTTACCCAATGAAATCAAAGCAACAAAGAACCCAAGAGCCTTCACACATAAGGTAAAAAAATATCTCCTGGACCATTGCTTTCATGCAGTTGATCATTTTTTTGAAAGGGGTTAAAAATGTAAACAATATGATAAATGTTCAATTAGGTCTGAAAATTATATACTGTGCATGTCTATGAAATATACTGGATTCTTATATACTGGATTCTTATATACTGTGCATGTCTATGAAATACACTGGACTACTTTACTATTACATTTGTATTGGCTGTTTGTATTTTACCATATAACATTTGTATTTACTGTTTTGTTAAAGATAGCTAACTTCCTCATTGCAAAGTAATGTAAAACCAATTTATTAAAAATTACTTGCAAATATGTTCTCTTGACCTGGCCAATATCGTATGTACAACCTTAAAATTCTATGATTTGTATTAACTGTTTTGTTTAAGATAGATAATTTTCTTGCTGCAAAATAATGTAAAAATCAATTTGTAAAAATTACTTGTAAATAGCTCTCTTGACCTGTCCAATATCATATGTACAGCTGTACAATACTATGATTGCCTGGATCAATAAAAATACAATACAATACAATACAATACAACACAATACAACACTAAAGCTAATTACTATGGGCCTCAGCAGTAACTAGAGTGGCAGATGGTTGTACTTGCTCCATACCAAGTGGCTCCAGCAAGTGGTCTTGCTGCTCATGGAGAACTGGAGAACAGTCGTTACAGAGGTGAACAACCAACAGTGTGGCATGCAAATGAATCTGGAGCTGCAAGGAACTCGCAAGCTTGACACACCACGAGGCCTGGTTATGGTGCTGGTCCAGGAAGCACCTGTGGCCCGTCTAATTCTCGTGTGATGGACAGCATCAATGATCTTCAGATAAGAAGCCCTAGTGCACCCATAGTCAAGCCATGATTGCACAAAAGCCCATACAACTGGAGCAGGTGCACTGTCCGCTCTCCAAGGCTTGGGGCTAAGGCACTTTAATGCTTTATTTACTGGGATGGCTTAGGAGTCCTGGAAGATTCTGTGCAGATTTATGTAATTCAACAGCCCTTCAGATCTATAGGAACAGAAAGGTCTCATTCCATGTAGTTTGTGCTTCCTGCGCTGGATGGCAGCACAGCCTGCACTCCATTCTGAGGCCTACACATCAACCTGGAATCTGGACAAATGTATTGGAAATAGCTGCTGGTGTTTGAAACAATGCAGTGAGATTACATAAATAAAAGTAAGATATATATGTAAACTGGGAGTTGCATGATGTAAATAAAGTTTTTTTGTCTACAATGATTTCAGTGTTGACTGAGACTCAGTGTACACAGTGGAAAAGAATAATCATTCCTGCACAAAAATTCAGGGCTAAAAGGATTAAGATGTTCCAGTTTTCAGGTTTCTCAGGTGTGGTAACCACAACAGTTTGGAGTCAAAAATGAGGTCCTGAAACCTCACTGAAACTCTAAAATGTAGAATGGGTCCCTCATGTGGAAGCCAGGCAAATTAAAAATACAATGAGAAAGACTGTCATTGAAAAACACTGTAACACTGGAGGAGGAACAGAAAACTGTAAAATCGTCCACAAATAATGGACACTGTACAGGACTCCTTACCATAGATGTGATACTGTTTGTAGCTATGGCACAGAGCCCTGAGGAACAACATTGTCCTGCTCAAAATGATCCAACAGCACTTCGCCAACTTCGCATCTGCAAAACTGTTTAGAGAGGAAGCATTGCATGAAGATGGAGAGGTGGCCACAAAAGCCTCATTAGTGGATCTAACCTAGACTACTGCATTTCCAAGTAGTTTCATACATCTTACTGACGTCAAAAATATAACAAAAAAGTGATGTTTATGCAGGAAATCCTGCAGGGTAGTTGCCTCTAGCAGGGTCAGGCTGTCAACTTTGGCCGAAATTTCTGAAATCCACACTAAAGAGTGGCTACGGAGTTGCCTGGTCTTTCACAAACAGACCAGATGATGGTCAACGATTCGCTCCAGGGTCTTTGCTACACAGCTACTGGGATATGTGCAGTCCTTTCCTGGTTAAAGGACAGGTACCAAAACTGCCTGTCTCCACAAGTTGGGAAAATGGCCTGTCTGCTATATCAAATTAAAACATTCAAGCAGAATTTCCCTGACACTGCTGGAAAATGTTGAAGCATGCTGTACCAGATTTGCTCATGACCAGGCGCAGTATCACGAGTCTCAGACAGTGCCAAATCCAGCCCACACATGGAGGAAGGACAACTGTAAGACTCAGGATGCTTGCCATGTGTGTGTGTGTGTGTTTGAAGTTTACGGGCGCTAAACAGCGTGGTCATCAGCGCCCAAACGCATAAAAACAGGAACACATGCTTGCCAGCATCTGAGTGATGTTGCCATACATTATTAGGAGATATTCCTGTTTCAGCATTGCTGCTATTGGTAAACAACTGTACTTGACAGAAAGTCTTCTGATGGCTACCTATACTTTTGCAGAACATGATGAACAATTGATAAGACTCCAGGAATGCTTCCATGACCTTTTCTTGCCCTCCATAATCATGTGTCAGAGCTCTTCTGAAGAGGCTGTCTGCTGTGTGGCAGTATTTAAACTTTCAGAGCGCCGCTCACCAGACCCAGATTGATGAGTAATACTCACAGGTCCACCAAAGTACTGGTTACCTCCTAAGATGACCTGAGGTCTTTGGGATAAATACGTCCGCAGCATGATGGATCATTCGTGTGCTGTGGTCCATCCATTCCTGGACACTGTCGCTGTGTTCAAACACAGGCAGCTGGATGAACAGCATCCAGTTAGACCTGCTGCCATCCATTTTGACGGCTTCCTTTCAAGTAATGCTCCATCCAAGTAGGTGGACCCACAGTGGTAAATGGTCACTGGAATAAATGTCATCATTTGATTCTCAGTGAGCAGAGTTTGTGAGGGCTTGAGAGCAGAAAAGGGGGCGGGAGGGTCAATGGCTGAGGATGAGTCATTAGCAGGTGAGAGATAAGTGGGATTACCTGTGTTGACAATGCACAGCTCCTGAGACATGATGAGACCCTTCAAAACTCGACCCTTAGGGCAAATATAGTTCAAGCCCCTTAATAGAATACGTTATGGACACTGAAATGGGTGGGGGAGTTGTTCTATAAAGCCTGTGAGAGCCCCAGAGTCCATTGCATCCTGCAGAGGTAAATACAGTGAGCAGATGGTGATGACCTGACCCACATGAATTTCAATGGCTACTACTTGTAGGTCAGTAACCAAGGAAAGAGAGAGCAGAGGAGTGGTGTGATTTGTTGACAAACAAAGCAACCCCTCCCTTGGCTCTTCCCCAGTCAGGTCATCCTTGTGGTGGAGGGTATAGCTGCATAGCACAGGGTCATCAGTGGTTAGGTCATCCTTGTGGTGGAGGGCATAGCTGCATACCACAGGGTCATCAGTGGCTATGACGTGTGTTTCTTGTAAACATAAATAGAGAGGGTGTACGTGTGCTAGGAGTTTCAGTTCCTCCACATGAGTCCAGAACCCATTCATGTTCCACTGTAGTATGGTAGCCATTTATCACAGGTGCTGCATTTTCACCCTGTCTCTCTGCTGGGGTAGGAAACCTGCAATAGGTAGAGGTTAAGTCTTGGGGTAAGATGGTAGCCCCAGGCAGACTTCACATTCCACTGGCTTTGAAGCAAAAGTAGTAGAAGTGTCACGTCAAATGTCATTGACATGGTCATATGATTTATTACTCATTTTTGCCTGTGGGGGAAGCCTACCATTTGCTTTTTTGTTTGGGAGGACTTTATAGGAACTACCACAACTGTAGTAGTGGCAGTCCTGGAATGTGTACCATATTCTGCCTATGAAGGTGTCAGGAGGTCCACAATGTTGGCTACTGTGGCTTTTTATAATGGGGCTATGGGATCTGAAATATTTGCAGGTTTACATATGCACTGTCGAACACATGTAGTAGTGCCGAGACTAGCAACCTACATTTGTGCAGCAGCATTGGTTTTCTGAGCTGGTTGTTTGAGAACTTTAGTGAAGGAGGTTGCAAATATTGCGGCGGGAGGGGGGGCGGGGGCTACAAGGCCTTTTGGATCTTTTTTGCCCTACCATACGGATGCACTTCGTAGATTTAATCTCTTGTATCTTCCTTTCTCCAAGAAAGACACTGCAGTCTCTACACCAGACAGGGTGATTCCCAGGGCAATTTACACACTTCAGAGGAGGCAAACAACTGAGACCTTCATGGGCGGCCTTAC
The DNA here is from genome assembly GCF_023864275.1 of Schistocerca cancellata. Lineage (NCBI taxonomy): Eukaryota > Metazoa > Arthropoda > Insecta > Orthoptera > Acrididae > Schistocerca > Schistocerca cancellata. Next base: position 827,915,036 of record NC_064629.1, read on the forward strand.
CACATTTGCCACATGTGGCTTATCCTTTACATCCTAAAGTGGTGTGCCCAAAATGCTGGCATTTAAAACAGCATACTGAGTTGGGGGCATAAAGCTGTATGGCGTATGCTTAGGTGAAGGAAACCTGCGTTGACATACTCTACATCTACATCTAGATCTACATTTATACTCCGCAAGCCACCCAACGGTGTGTGGCGGAGGGCACTTTACGTGCCACTGTCATTACCTCCCTTTTCTGTTCCAGTCGTGTATGGTTCGCGGGAAGAACGACTGTCTGAAAGCTTCCGTGCGTGCTCGAATCTCTACAATTTTACATTCGTGATCTCCTCGGGAGGTATAAGTAGGGGGAAGCAATATATTTGATACTTCATCCAGAAACGCACCCTCTCGAAACCTGGCGAGCAAGCTACACCGCAATGCAGAGCGCCTCTCTTGCAGAGTCTGCCACTTGAGTTTGCTAAACATCTCCGTAACGCTATCACGGTTACCAAATAACCCTGTGATGAAACACGCCGCTCTTTTTTGGATCTTCTCTATCTCCTCCGTCAACCCGATCTGGTACGGATCCCACACTGATGAGCAATACTCAAGTATAGGTCAAATGAGTGTTTTGTAAGCCACCTCCTTTGTTGATAGACTACATTTTCTAAGGACTCTCACAATGAATCTCAACCTGGTACCCACTTTACCAACAATTAACTTTATATGATCATTCCACTTCAAATCGTTCCGCACGCACACTCCCAGATATTTTACAGAAGTAACTGCTACCAGTGTTTGTTCCGCTATCATATAATCATACAATAAAGGATCCTTCTTTCTATGTATTCGTAATACATTACATTTGTCTACGTTAAGGGTCAGTTGCCACTCCCTGCACCATGTGCCTATCCACTGCAGATCTTCCTGCATTTCGCTACAATTTTCTAATGCTGCAACTTCTCTGTATACTACAGCATCATCCGCAAAAAGCTGCATGGAACTTCCGACACTATCTACTAGGTCATTTATATATATTGTGAAAAGCAATGGTCCCATAACACTCCCCTGTGGCACGCCAGAGTTTACTTTAACGTCTGTAGACGTCTCTCCATTGATAACAACATGCTGTGTTCTGTTTGCTAAAAACTCTTCAATCCAGCCACACAGCTGGTCTGATATTCCGTAGGCTCTTACTTTGTTTATCAGGCAACAGTGCAGAACTGTATCAAACGCCTTCCAGAAGTCAAGGAAAATAACATCTACCTGGGAGCCTGTGTCTAATATTTTCTGGGTCTCATGAACAAATAAAGCGAGTTGGGTCTCACACATGTTCTAAAATTCTACAACAGATCGACGTCAGAGATATAGGTCTATAGTTTTGCGCATCTGCTCGACGACCCTTCTTGAAGACTGGGACTACCTGTGCTCTTTTCCAATCATTTCGAACCTTATGTTCCTCTACAGACTTGCGGTACACGGTTGTTAGAAGGGGGGCAAGTTCTTTCGCGTACTCTGTGTAGAATCGAATTGGTATCCTGTCAGGTGCAGTGGACTTTCCTCTGTTGAGTGATTCCAGATTCCAGGTGTTTAGTATTTCAGCTTTACGCGTGTCATCCACTGTTTCAATGCCATCATCATCCCGGAGTGTCTGGATATGCTGTTTCGAGCCACTTACTGATGTAACGTAAGACCAGAACTTCCTAGGATTTTCTGTCAAGTCGGTACATAGAATTTTACTTTCGAATTCACTGAACACTTCACGCATAGCCCTCCTTACGCTAACTTTGACATCGTTTAGCTTCTGTTTGTCTGAGAGGTTTTGGCTGCATTTACACTTGGAATGAAGCTCTCTTTGCTTTCGCAGTAGTTTCCTAACTTTGTTGTTGAACCACGGTGGGTTTTTCCCATCCCTCACAGTTTTACTCGGCACGTACCTGTCTAAAACGCATTTTACGATTGCCTTGAACTTTTTCCATAAACACTCAACACTGTCAGTGTCGGAACAGAAATTTTCATTTTGATCTGTTAGGTTGTCTGAAATCTGCCTTCTATTACTCTTGCTAAACAGATAAACCTTCCTCCCTTTTTTTATATTCCTATTAACTTCCATATTCAGGGATGCTGCAATGGACTTATGATCACTGATTCCCTGTTCTGCACTTACAGAGTCAAAAAGTTCGGGTCTGTTTGTTATCAGTAGGTCCAAGATGTTATCTCCACAAGTCGGTGCTCTGTTTAATTGCTCGAGGTAATTTTCGGATAGTGCACACAGTATAATGTCACTTGATGCTCTGTCCCTACCACCCGTCCTAAACATCTGAGTGTCCCAGTCTATATTTGGTAAATTGAAATCTCCACCTAAGACTACAACATGCTGAGAAAATTTATGTGCAATGTATTCCAAATTTTCTCTGAGTTGTTCTGCCACTAATGCTGCTGAGTCGGGAGGTTGGTAGAAGGAGCCAACTATTAACCTAGCTCGGTAGTTGAGTGTAGCCTCCACCCATAATAATTTACAGGAACTATCCACTTCTACTTCACTACAGGATAAACTACTACTAACAGCGACAAACACGCCACCACCGGTTGCATGCAATCTATCCTTTCTAAACGCCGTCTGTGCCTTTGTAAAAATTTTGGCAGAATTTATCTCTGGAAGTTCTGTGCTGAATAAATTTAATCACATCACCACCCACCCTTTTCATAATACTTTGCACATCAACAAAGACTTCTTGGGCTCACTCATTTTTCAGTTTTTCTCTGGGACTATCTACCAGATCTCTGCAAGACACAACACCTGTCCTGTAGTTCGAGGCATTGTGTAACACAGTTTTGATTGCATATTCCCCAAGGCATTTAGCTTCCTGGAGGTTCTTTAGTTGTTGGGAACTATAAGTTTCTACCAACAGCATCCCACTGCACAATCATCTGATAGATTTTAAAGTGGCAGCAATGCTCTCTAAACCCTTTTGTATATAAAAGTGGATACTTTCTCAAAGCTGCCCTATTTCCTTTTAACTATTATAAACACATTCTGGCAGGCAGCATGCATTCCATTACTAGTAGCACAAGAACTCTGAAAAAATTCTGAATCAGGTGGACTGGCTACATGCACCCTCTTGTTAGACTGAGTGATAGTACCTACCAGCAGTCCATCCATTCCACTGGGGTGAGAAGAAGGAGAAAATTTCAACAGCTCCAACTTGATCCCATGAGCAACTAGGGAAATAATGGTCCACTGAGACAAAGCCCTATTTGCCTGAGTTAGCCTTATACAATGTAGGTGCAGCAGTTTCCCCAGAGGCTGCCCACTAACAACTGTTCTACCTCAACAGCCATGCACCTAATCGGTGCATAGCACACCTGGAGATTGAAGTTTTTTTATAGAGGTTTTCACCATCCTCACAATCCAGGCTGTCAAGCCATGATCCCCATTCCCTGTGGCACAGAATGTTCCATCCCCGCATCATACACTGGTCGTTAAAGCTGGCCCAGAGCTTAAAGTGACAAGAGGACTAGCAGTGTTTGTTAGTATCCAGTTCTGTAACACTAGGGTCGCCAAGCCTGTACCCAGCAAAAGAATACTGAACCCCTGAGGGCCAGACTTCCAAATCCTATAAATGTACAAAAATATAAATTAAATGGGGTGCATCCATAAGGTCCCCTGGTAAGATAAAAGCTCATGTATAAGCTCACAGCTATAAAATCAACACAACCTGCTGGCTGACCAGAGTGAAAACACATACAGAGTGCATAACAAATCCTCCAACAATAGCTCATACACACTGCAGTCATTTTTATAAGTCTTGAAAACAGTAACTCACTGAGCGTGACATCTAGTGGCATTGCCAGGTACTTGTTGGCTTGCTGTCAAGAGCTGTGACCCCATTAACCTCTGGGTTTAATGTTGAGTGTTCTGCTTGCTCCTGCCTGCAAGTAAACACTTCTGTCACTGGATCTGCCCATACTATGTGATGCATGGCCATACATAGCAGCAGGTTTCTGAACTACTCCGCTGCTCTACCCATGCCAGCTCATCTGCCTCAATCGCAATGTCTGCTGGTGGGGATTCAAAATTATATATTCTCACAAAAATACAAGTTCATCTGAATTTGGTGGTGTTTCCAACAGAATACTAAAGACTTGTTCCCATATAATAGCACTGTCTTTTCTTAAATATGTAATGCATCATCAGTAACAAGGCATTTTTCCACAGAGATTGAAATGTGCCATTGTTGAACACTTCTATAAGAAAGGTGATTGGAGGGATACAACTACCAACCTGTTTCACTACCGACATCATTTTCCAAAAGTTCTGAGAGGGCCATGTATTCTACAATAGAATACCACCTGAGTAACAATAAAATTCCAGTAAATCACAGTTTAGATTTTAGAAGATATGCTCAACTGAAAGTTCACAAATTAACAAACCAAGTTTTACAAGAACTAAACAACAAAACAACACCAGTTGGTATTTTCTGTAACCTATCTATGGCATTTGACTATGTAAATCACAATATTCTACTTGATAAACTGAGGTTTTATGGAATTTACAGTATAACCAACCAATGGATAATGTCATATCTACCCAAAAGAAAGCAGAAAGCTGTATTTAACAATTTAACCAATGTAAGCAGATGAAATTCTTCTGACGGAACAGAAATCACTTATGGGGTTCCACAATGCTCAACCTTATGTCCACTACTACTTCTCATAAATATAAACAATCTTCGTCTAAGCTACAAGAAGCAGAATTAATTATTTTTATTGATGGTACTATTATCATAATCAGTCCAAACGTAAATATAGCAACAGAAGAAATAGTAAATAATGTTCTTAAAAGAATTACTAAGTAATTTTCTGTGAGTGGTCTCACTCTCAGTTTCAAAAAGACACAACATATTCAGTTCTGCACATATAGAGGTACTACACCAACACTGTGTTAATACATGGTGAGGAAATAATAACTATGGTGGAAACTTCAAAGTGTCCATATTGATGAGAATTTAAAGTGAAAGAAACACCTTTTGGAACTTCTAAAACAACATAGTTCAGCCACATTTGCACTTTGAATCATTACAAATCTTAGGGAGAGACAAATCAGTAAGTTGACATACTTCACGTATTCTCATTCAAGAATGTCATATGGAATAATGTTCTGGGGTAACTCGACTTTAAGTAAGAAAGTCTTCATTGCTCAAAAATGTGCTGTAAGAATAATTGTGGTGCTCACCCATGATCATCTTGTAGACATCTGTTTATGTAGTTAGGCATTTTTATTACTGCCTCACAATGTATTTATTCCCTCATGAAGTTTGTTGTAAATAATTCACCACAGTTCAAAGAAACAATCATTTACATAATTAGAATACCAGTAGAAAAAATTATTTTATTTATTTATTTAACCTGGCAAGATTAGGGCCATCAGGCCCTCTCTTACATCTAACCAGGCATTCTACTTATTTTACATTCATATGTTTCAGTAGGCATGTTAAACTAAATCTAGTACAAAAAGTGAAATAAACAATTAGAAAGGTACACCTGGAAAAATACATACATATAGAGTTTATATTCGTAGATCATAAGTACTGTTATAATTAGACATTGATGAAGAAACAGATTTTAGATAGGAGTGCTGGCAGCAGGGAGTATGAGGGAGACTCATGGTGAAGGAGGAGAAGAATAGAGAGACATGATGAAACATAATTAAGGAAATATAAAGGTAAAGAAGATTGCGTGGCTATTTGACAGATGAGAGGATTGGCCTTGTACATTAATTTTGTGGAGAACTTTATGAGGATGATAGTAGTAAATGCTTCAACTTCTTCTTAAAAGCAGCAAGAGATTGAATTTTGCGCAAGGTAAGGGGCAGTTTGTTCCAGAGGCAGACAGCGGCAACTGAGAAGGAGTTTGCAAAAGTTTTTGTTTTGTGAGTGGGCACAGTTAGGATACCAAATAAGAGTGACCTCGTGTTTCGATTATGATGGCATGACAGGTTTTTAATCTCTGAAGCAAGGTACTGGGGTGGTTGCACGACGAGGAGTCGGCGAAGTAGACATAGAGTGTGGCAGTCACGCAATTTGTCCGGCCGCAGCCACCCTAGCTCGGAGTATGAAGCACTAACATGATCATATCGGCGAATGTTGCAGGTGTAACGCACACAGTCATTCATGGTTAGCTCTAGCTGTCTTTTGTTTTCACTACTCATGCCTTGATGAATCACATCACAATAGTGGAGGTTCGGTAGAACGAGTGCTTGCACGAGCTGGCATTTCAAGTCCTGTGGAAATATGTACCGAAACTTTTTGAGAGCATAGACACAAGCAGACGTCTTTCGGCACACTGCGACTGTATTCTCCGCCCAGTTGGGATGCTCATCCAAAGTTACACCCAAGTTCTTCACTGTTTTCTGATATGGTATTGGAGTACCGTCGAGCAGAATAGGAGGTAGCCGTTCACGGAAATCTGAACTTATTAATTTCTGATGAGCTATTAAGATTACTTGCGTCTTTTTAGCATTTAGTTTAAGCCCCAGTTTTTTCACCCATGTCACTACTGAAGACAGATCATCATTATAATTACATTTATTACTTGGCATTAAGGTTGTCTTTAGCAAAACAAAGAGTGCACAACACTGCCACCACAATTTTTGATCACTTACCCAATGATAGAGAATGTCTGACAGACAGCAAAGTGAAATTTTGAAACAAACTGAAAAAATTTCTCATTGGCAAATCCTTCTATTCTGTATAAGAATGCCTATTTTTGTAGTGAGTGAAAGGTGGTGGGTATGAACTACTAACTCACAAATATATTAAAAAATCTAAATAGTCGGCATGTAGCCATATTCACATACGAATGTGTAACATGACTCGTTCCTCATTATTACAATTAAATTGAACAAATGATCAATGGTACGTAAAACTAACTAATTAACTAACTCCAGTATTGTAAGCAATGCTGCTGGTGGGATAACAGAATTAACAAAATACTTCAATGATCAGGGTCTCAAGGTGATGTCACCAAATCTCTGTTACTGGCATAAAAAAAGATTTGATAAATGTAACCCAACAATATGCAATTCACCTATGAAGGAGGAGGAGTTATCAAAGAAAAATCATTTCAATTTTTTTTTAACTTTCATGATCTCCCAGCACTTCATTCTATTATTACCATTATGTGGAAACAATCAATATTTCCAGAAAGGAAATCACCAATGAAGGTCAGGCATGAAAGTGGCAAGATAAAATGAAGGGAAAGAGGAGATATTATTATTATTATTATTATTATTATATTATGTTGTTAGGGCCTCAAACAGCATGAGAGATGGAGAGAGATGAGAGTAAAAAAGCTTTGAGAAAGGTAGTAAATACAAAAACTCAATACCGAATGAATAGTTAAAGATGATGGCAAAACGAATGTCATCAGCATGTTATGTTCTTATGGTTCTGGCATCAGTTTGCAAAAGCCAATTTCTTGTGACAAACTATTTCTATGTACACTCAGTTCTGATCTATGAGATTCTTCTCTTGGGATCAAAGGCGCAAAACATGGACACCATTTTCAAATTGCAGAAAAGGACCATAAGAATAACAACCAAAAGTTGTGGTCAGGATCAACGTAAAAAACTATTAAAAACAGTGGGTATCCTTACAGCACAAAGTGAGCCCATCTGCTACTCTGTTGTGCATTATCAGGGAAAAATTAGTAAGTATTTCACTAATAGTTCTATACATAATCATGGAACAACTAAATACCATAACATCAAAAAAATGCAAAATACAGCTATTTTAAAAAAGCAGATAAAAATTTGCTGGATGCCTCCCTAAGAGACAGTCATCTCCAGTCCTTCCAATCTAACTATGAAAGTGTAGACCAAATGAGGCTTGAATTCAAAGAAACAGTATTGACAGCAACTGAGAGATGCATACCAGATTTTAAAAAAAAACCTAAGAGATGGTACTGATCCACCATGGTACACAAAATAGATCAGAACACTGTTGCAGAAGCAACAAAAAAAGCATGCCAAATTTCAAAGGATGCAAAACCCCCCAAGATTGGCAAAGTTTTACAGAAGCTTGAAATTTACTGCGAACTTCAGTGCGAGATGCTTTTAACAGTTTCCACAATGAAAGTCAGTCTCAAAACCTGGCATAAAATCCAAAGATATTCTGGTCATATGTAAAGTACACCAGCGGAAAGACACAATCAATACCTTCACTGCAATACAACAATGGTGATGTCACGGACGACAGTGCCACTAAGGCAGAATTACTAAATACCGTTTTCTGTAACTCCTTCATCAAATAAAATGAAGTAAATATTCCAGAATTTGAATGTAGAATAATTGCCAACATGAATAACTTAGAAATAGATATTCTCAGTGTACTGAAACAGCTTAAATCACTTAATAATGGCAAGGCCACTGGTCCAGGCTGTACACCAGTCAGATTCCTTTCAGAGTATGCTGATACAATAGTTGCATACTTAGCAATCATATACAACTGCTTACTCATAGAAAGATTTGTACCTAAAGAGTGGAAAGCTGCACATGTCACACCAATACCCAAAAAAGGAAATTGGAGTAATCTGCTGAATTACAGACCCATATCACTAACATCACTCTGCAGCAGGATTTTGAAACATAAATTGTGTCTGAAGATTATGAACTACACTGAAAAACAATTTACTGACAAATAGCCAACATGGATTCTGGAAATATCTTTCTTGTGAACACAACTAGCTCTTTATACTCACATAGTAATGAGTGTTATTGTTGGGGGGGCCATCAAACCGATTCCTTATTTTTAGATTTCCAGAAAGTTATTGATACCATTCCTAACAAGCTATTTCTAATTGCGTGCCTATGTAGTTTTGTCCCACAAGTGGTTTCACAATTACCTGTTAGAAAGGACTCAGTACATAGTAATCAATGGGAAATCACTGAATAAAATGCAAGTGATATCTGTCATTCCCCAAGGAAATATTATAGGCCCTCTGCTTTTCCTGATCTACATAAACAATTTAGGAGACAATCCGAGCAGTCCTCTTCAATGGTTTGCAGATGATGCTGTCATTTATCGTCATCAGATGATCAAAACAAATTAGACAAGATATCTGTATACTTCAAGAAGTGGCCATTGACTCTAAATACTGAAAAGTATGAAGTCACTGACATGTATACTAACAGGTATCTGCTAAATTTCAGTTACAGGAAAAACACACAACTCTGAAGGATGTAAATTCAACTAAATACTTAGGGCTTACAATCACAAGTAACTTCTGGAATGACCACATAAATAATGTTGTGCAGAAATCAAACCAAAGACTGCGATTTATTGACAGAACACTTAGAAAATGCAAAAGGTCTACTAAAGCGACTGATTACACTACACTTGTCTGCCCTCTTCTGGAATACTGCTATATGTGGTGTGGGATTTGCATCAAATAGAATTGATGGAGGAAACTGGAAAAGTTCAAAGAAGGGCAACTCATTTTGTATTATCATGAAATAGGGGAGAGAATGCCATGGGTATGATACAAAAATTGAGGTGGCAGTCATTAAAACACAGGTGTTTTCTGTTGTGGCAGGAACTTATAAAATTTGGTCAGCAACTTTCTCCTCAGAGTGTGAAAATATTTTTGTTGGTGCCCATCTAAGAGGGTTGGAACTTTAATAGTGGCAACTATTTATTTACAGCTTGTACAAAATAGATACATGTTTCAAATTTTACTGACCTTCAAAGTAGTCATCAGTAGTGTATAACCAGTTGCCAGTGATGTGGAAGTCGTAGGATACTCTTAGCAGTGCCAGTTGTGTTGACAGTTCGAGTGGCGTGGCCTATTGCCTGACGAATTTATAGCAGTTCTGAAGCGAAAGCCGTGAAGCGTTTTCTTCAGTTTAGAAATCAAGTTGAACTGACGAGGGCTTAAGTCGGGGGAGTGCAGTAGGTTGTATAGCACTTAGCAGCCCCATAAGTCAAACAAATCAGTAACAGCTTGCACTGTATGTGCTTGAGCATTGTCCTGCAAAATGATGGTCAGGTCCTGCAGAAAGTGTATCACTTCTGTCTCTAAGCTGGTCGTAGGCTGTGTTCTAAAAATGAACAACATAGAGACAGAAGTGATGACACTTTCTGCGGGACCTGACCATCATTTTGCAGGATAATGCTCAAGAACGTATAGTGCAAGCTGTTACTGATTTGTTTGACTAATGGGGCTGCTAAGTGCTATGCAACCTACTGCACTCCCCTGACTTAAGCCCTTGTAAGTTCAACTCGATTTGTAAACTGAAGGAAACACTTCACGGCATTCGTTTCAGAACTGCTACAAATTCGTCAGGCAATAGACCGCGCCGCTCGAACTGTCAACACCACTGGCACTGCTAAGAGTATCCTACGATTTCCACATCACTGGCAACGGGTTATACACAATGCTGGTGACTACTTTGAAGGTCAGCAAAACTTTGAAACATGTATATGTTTTGTACAAGCTGTAAATAAATAGTTGCCACTATTGAAGTTCCAACCCTCGTATATATAGAGGAATGATCACCATGATAAAATAAAAGAAATCAGAGTTCACACAGAAAGAGTTAAGTGTTCTTTTTTTCCATGTGCTGTTTGAGAGTCGAATGGAAGAGAAATAGCTTGAAGGTGGTTTGATAAACCCTCTGCCAGTCACTTAATTGTGAATTGCAGCGTAATTATCAAGATGAAGACAAGTAGATGTAGAACGCAGGGCAATTTGAACTTATACATTTACCAAGTAAAAACAAACAAAAAACTAACAACAACAGTTTCTACAAGGGAATTAAATTGTATAAGATTGTCCAAGGAGGTGAAAAAGATTACTAAAACACATCTTACATTCTCTGTAAATAATGCATTCTATAAAATTGAAGAGAATTTAGAGTAAGGGTTAATAATGATAGGGGACAACTACAATACCAAGTCACATTACAATACATGAACACAATGTAATGCTTTTACAAGAAAATCATGTACCAAGATCTACAATGCATGATACAAATGGCATGTTATTCTCCTGAGTTCATCTCAGTCACCATGTGCAGACTGAAGGAAGTGCAAGGGGATAACAGCATATTCTTGGTCCTGGAGTTGCCAGAGGATGTTTGTAGCATATGCAGTGATAGTGCAGATATGTTTAAAGAAACAATGCAAAACTGTTTTTTATAATGTAAGTTATCTCATACAAACTGTGTATGAAAAACAGAACATAGTATCATAGGGATATCATTGGGACTGACTGAACGAGGCACTGCAATTGTTAAGACATTGACCTCATATTTGGGAGGATGAAGTTTGATATTTCCAGCCATCCTGACTTAGGTTTTCCTAAACTATTTCAGGAAAATGCTGGGACAGTCCCTTCAGCAAGGCTATGGCCTATTATCATAAAAAGATCCTTATATATTCTACATGTCTGTTAATTTTGAGCTATTTATTTTCATTGTATTATGAGGACAAATGGTATATGGAAAGGAATAAATAAATAAAACTATTTTCACTGTTCTCTCTCCCCCTCTCAAAGCAGCCTGTTCTCAAGCTTAATAATTTTTAAATGTTATGATTTAGTACCTATTCTCTAGTCTTGCCTGCTAATATTTTTTCTATTTCTAGTAGGCATCTCTACCCAGCCTGTCACACACTGATGTAATTGCAAAATAATACAAAATGAAGAAGATAAAAGTTGTCTAATTTTTTAAGGTAAAATTCTTTCAGTGATGTCTAGTTAGATTATACAACAGTGAAACCAGATGTTTCATTTTGGCTCTACCAGCACACTGTATGTCACAAAACAGCTCATAATATTTCCAATTAAAAAGAATAGTATTTGTGTTTTACTTATAATAATTAGTTAAAACAGGCACAAAAGATCAAAAATATTGAAACAAAATGATATTTACCTCAATGTCACGTTTATCAGCACCAGTTAGCTGTTTGACATTGGTAAAGTCTGACCCCAGATACATTAATTTCTCAGTGAAGTAATCCCATCGCAACACATCAAAACGTGTGCTTGGAATATTTCCTGGCTGGTTTCCCACAGGCCATGTAATAGGTACTAAGGTATGACTTTTGTTTGTCATAGAATGTCGCAAAGCATCTATTTTGTTAACAACATCATTTAAAGATGACTGAAAACAAAAATAACCATTATTAAATCAGCAAATCTAATTCATCTTCAAATACAGAAAACAGGAGCTCATTTAAAGCAATTAACTCTGTCTCTTAACTGATACAACATTATATAACCACAAAATAAAATATTAAATGATTCACTCTACATCATTCGAGGATTTGCTAGAACTTACAAATAACAGTTAAACACTGTATCATTGATGAGTCTTCAACAGTTCATGTTCATGGATACAGGTAAAAATACACTCTATGATTTAATGGGTGGGAAGAGAAAGGAAGTTTGGTTTAGGGTTGGGAGGGAGAGGCAGCAAAGGAATCGGAACGGAATATGGCACCAGCAAGTTCGCCCTGAAGGAGACAAGGGGAGTTGTGTGTGGTGTACAATGAAGTGCAGGAGTGGATTGGGAAGTCGATATAGTACAGAGCAAGAGGGAGACTGCAGAGAAGAAAGTGGATGAGTCAACTGATGGGCAAGCTGGTCTTCAGGGAGGAGGATCCAGGGGACACTGTTTGTGAAGCAGCCACTGAAGTTGAGAATACTGTGTTCGCAGTGCGTTTTGCTACTGGGGGTCAGTTCTGCCCTCAGTCACAGTTTGACAGTGGCCATTCATTGGAGACCCATGTGAAAGGCAGTGGAAAAGTTATAGTATAGCTAGTATATGACATGACTGCTTTCACAGAAGGCTCTGCCTCTGATAAGGTCAGATATGGCTGTGGCAGTACTGTAACTGGATGTGCTTCAGGGTGCAACTGTGTAGGACAGATCAGGCTGCTGATCACTACATTCTCCACTTCAATGACTGCTTCACAGCTCATGTCAATTTAAATCCCCCCACTAAGACTAGCTTCTCTGAACTACCTAGATGGGAACTACCCTTACAATACATACTCCAATCCTGCAGTCCTCTTGGCCTTGATCTCCATATGCCCGTCTTACACTCATTTCCACCCCTCCCTCCCACTCTCCCACTTAATCTATGCTCACACATTCCTTTGTGCAGTCTTCACATTCCTCTATTTTATTTACCTCTCCCAGTCCACTCATCCAGTACAGGGACCACATATAACTTCCCTTATCCGTGCCAAGGCGAGCTACCAATGCCTCATTTCTGTCCTGTTCCCTTACTGTCTCTCCTTCACAGCCCTTAGCAACGTCTCCTTCCTCCTGCCTCCTGCCACACACTCCAGCTGAAACACTGCCTCATCCTAGTAGAGCTGCAGTGTTGGGACAATGCACTTGTGTGTGTTTGGCTCTGTTATTTGTTTACTATTTCCTCATTTCAAAGAAATATTCTTTTCTTCAGATCATAAGACCAGCAAGTACTGATGTTCATGAAATGGACTTTAATGGTCAAGTTATCTTATACCAGTATCAGCTTTTCTTTCTAGTATGAATCAATTTTATATATGTCACATCTCACAATCAAAGTGCAACACAAAAGCAACCATACCTTACAAAAATAAGAATGCAACTTGTATGCCAAAGCTTCACTGACTGGATATATGGTCAGTGAAGATTCAAATAACTGATCTTGTTGCAATTTATCAAAATTTTTTCTGATGTCCATATTACTGTTCAGTTCAAAACTCGTAAACTTCTGACCCTGAAATAAAACAGAATTCATACACATGTAACAGAGACATAAAAGAAAAATTTCATTACATAACCTAAGTAATAAACTATAAGTGGCAATTACTTACATCTACGTACAAATGCTGCAAGTCACTTCACAGTTCGTGGTGAAGGATACTTTGTGTAGCACTATCATTTTCTCTTTTCTTGTTTCATTTGCGAATGATGTGCAGAAAAAAACAACCGGCAAGCATCATTATCCATTCAAATTTATCCAATTTTCTTGTCACAGCCATTTCACAAGATGCATGATACCCAATTCTTATTGTAATATTTATTTTAAGGCTTTTAACAGTAAACCTTGGTAATGCACTACACTTCCTTTGGAGTAAATGTCATTGCAGTACAGTGATCATTTCTTTGATGTTCTCGCACCTACTAAGTAAGCATGTGACAAAATTTGTTTCTTTTCTTTGGATTTTTTTTTTCTATCTCCTCTATTAATGCTACCTGGTAAGTATCCCAGACTGATGTCTGTTACTCAAGAATAGTCAAATGATGATATTGTTAGCTGTCTACTTTATGGGACAACTACATTTGCTTAGAATTCTTCAAATAAATCTTAGTCTGGTATTCATTCCTCTTACAACTAGTTTTACATTGTTGTTGTAAGATCACTCTGGAATCATGTTTTTATATACCAAATGACTGTGTGTTTCCAGTGACTGATTGTGAATCGTGTAATCAAATAACATTGAGCCTTTCTGTCCAATTATGTGCAGTGTGTTACATTAGTTTATGTTAAAGATTAAGAGCCAGTACCTGAATCAATTAGGACAGTGCAGCACAATTTGGTGTTAACAGGCTGTGGCTGCAGATGACCAATGCAAGTATCTTTGCTAACAGCATAATATTGCCTAGAGTGCCTCTCCTGGGCTCATGTCCACATTGGTTGGACCCTAGATGACAGGAAAACCACGGACGGGTCAGATGAGTCTCAATTTCAGTTAGTAAGAGCTGATGGTAGGTTTTGAGTATGGCTGAGGCCCCATGGAGCTGAGGACCCAAGTTGTCAACAAGGCACTGTTCAAGCTGGTGGTGGCTCCATAATGGTGTACACTGCATTTACATGGAATGGACAGGGTCCTCTGACCCAACTGAACAGATTATTGACTGGAGATGGTTCTGTTTGGCTACTTATAGACCATTTGCAGCCTTTCATGGACTTCATGTTTCTAAGCATGTCACTGGACCACAACTGTTGGCAATAGGTTTGGAAAACATTCTAGACAATTTAAGCAAATTATCTGGCCACCTACATCACACAACATGAATCTCACTGAAAGTTTATTAGACATAACTGAGAGGTCAGTTTGTGCAGAAAATCTTGCACCAGTAACACTTGCAATTATGGATGGCTACAGAGGCAACATGGCTCAATACTTCTGCAGGGAACTTCCAACAACTTGTTGAGCCCATGCCACACTGAGTTGTTGCTCTACACCAAGCAAAAGGAGTTCTGACACAATATTAGGAGGTAACCCATGACTTTTGTCATCTCAATGTATATTATAAACAGTACAACCTTACAACACTTATTTGGGGTATGGCCAAGTTACTTTCATTTCTAACAATTTCTTCCTATCACGAGCAACATGCTGAGTTCCATCTTCTGAGAAGTCCTCAATATGTCATAGTTAGTTCAGTATTTTATAAGCTCATGTTTCATTTGTTGGGTAACAGCAAAGGACTGTATTAAATGCCTTCCAGAGGTCAAGGAACACATTATCAATCTGGGCACCACTATTTACTGTCTTCTGGATCTCATGGATGAACAGCTTTACAGGATCCCTTTTTGTAGAATCTATGTTGATTCTTAAAGAGTAGTTTTTGTGTCTCCATGTAGGTGAGAATAAAATATTCTTTTAATAATTTTATGACGGAGCGGTATTTAGGAAGGAAGGTTACAGTTTAATGACCCATTAATGACAACAGGCAGTATGAATTCTTAGTGGGGAAGGAAATCAGACATGTCCTTTTCAAAGGAAGCATCCCAGTATTTAAGCCAAGGAATTAAGGGAAACCATGGAAAACCTATATCTAGATGGCTGATGAGATATTGAACCTTGTTCTTCCCGAATGCACTCAGTTATGTAGGCCTAGAGTTATGTGTGTCTATCTGATGACCTTCCTTAAGAAGTGGAAAGGCCTGACATGCTTTCCAGTCACTTGTATTGCTCTATTGCTCAAGTAACATGCAATAAAATGCTGCAAAAAAAAGGGAAGAAGTTCTTTTGCATAACATAGAATCATAAAGGTATCCCAGCAGATATAGCTGCCTTTCCTCTGTTGACCAATTTTATTTGATTTTCTATTCTGTGATCACTTATCACAATATTTATTTATTTGGTTGGTTAGTTGATTCAGAGGAGGGTCCCATTTATTTACTTATTGAAACAGATCAGATCTTACTTCAGACCAGAGTTTCACACATGCAGTACTTTTTTATATCATAGTTAGCTAAGAAATAAGAACAATTTTAATATAACAAATGTAATAAAATGGTATTAATACAATAAAAATGATTTGAATGTATTTATAGAGAATGTGAATAAATAGCAGTAACTAAGAATTAACAAAATTAATATTAGCAGTACTAATGCTACTGCTTTTGCTGAATTATAGTGCTGAGTGATAGTGGTATATACAAAATGTACTTGTGGGTGTACAAAGATATTTCTGACAAAGTGAGATCTGAGGGAAAGACATTTTCATAGATTACACTAGCTACGAACATTGAGAAATGAGGAAGATCTGGTTGGAAAGAAGGATGTAATAGGGTAACGAGTATTATGGGGGCAAAGGTAGACATTAATGTCGCTTCAGCAGGTATGTCATTAACTGTCTCTTGAAGCTGGAGATGTTATTCAGTTCTCTAATACAATGAAGGTGGACTCGACAGTCTGGTTCCTGCTACTGACAAGAACTTTGAGGTGGCTGGATGACGGAGTGGGACATAAGGATTTTACTCTGATGTGAATGAATATTTCTGCTATGTTGTTCACACAAGAGCATGAAGGCCAAGGAGAGATATGAGGGACAGTGTACACTGACAAAACAGTAGAGGACATAGAGTATATGGAACTCTCTATACTTGGCTACACATTGCCAGGATAGCTGTCTATAAAATGATAAAATAGGATCAAATAGTCAAACATTGCAGATTTACCAAATGCAGGCAATTCATCACCAGTTCCAGGCGTCATCAGTTTCCTGAGAAAGACTTTCCAGATAACATTGTTGTAATCAAAAGGTGCAGTTTCTTTTGCAGGTTGGAAAGGAAGAGCTTTTATATTTTTATAGGACACAGAGGAATGCAGATGCCTTCTTGCATGTTCCTGTTGTGTGTTCAGCCCAATTTAGCTTTTCATCTGTTACTGTTCGTAGATTATTTGCTGAAGGAAAGAAGATAATATTTATACCATTTAAGATTGAAGGTGGAAGGGATTCAAGATGTTTTGGGCTAATGAGCCTAATATGACCCAACAGGATTAGGTGGGTTTTAATTTATTAGACACTCATAGTGATTTGTCATCATCTCGCAGGATCAAGTGAACTGCCGGTGATCCGCATCTTCCCAGCACGATCTTTGATGTCATAACTTGGCATCTTCATCAAGTGTTTCCTGGGCTGCCTGGGTGGTTCTTGGTGTTCACTATACTGTCCATGCCCACTGAGGCTGTTTCTTCAATGGTATCCATCTCCATGCATTCCCTCTTCCATCCACACCTGTTGAAGCTGTCTTCTGTGGTGGCAGCTGTACCATGGTGTTCCATATTAGGTGTCTTCTTAGCATTATATGATGCTGGAGATGTTCCTTATGCTGTTTGCAACTGCTGCAGCTTTCTCTTGTGGCTACTTTTGGACGTAGCTGCTGCCTGGTGTTCTGTATTATGTCTGCTCACAGGTTGTGCGGTGCCAGAGGTTTCAGATGGTTGATGTTGTTCCCTATCTTGTCCGTCACTGCTGTGGATGTCTCCTGAGGAGGTAGTGCCAACCTGATGTTGTGTATGAGGTTTGCCCCTAGTCATCTGAGTTTCATTACTGGAGAAGGGAACTTTTCCCCCTTGTTTCTGTAGTAGTTCCAAAGCCAGATTCAATGCCACACTGTGCTGGTATCCTGATTCCTGGTTGATCAGGTTCTCTGCCATCTTGATTTGAATAGACTCATTGATGACACTGTCCCAGAATTTGGGGATCTGAGCCATGATCCTGTTTTGTCATAATTCATGATGTGTTCAAGCTCCAGACAATGTTCTGCTGTTGCTGATTTAGTGGCCTGTCATAGCCTGGTATGGCTCTGGTGTTCCTTACATCTTATGTCCACTGTTTAGGTGGTTTGACCAATTTAAGACATACCACACTCACATGGTATATGGTAAATACCAGGTTTTCTTCACCCAAGATCATCCTTGATTGTTCCAAGGAAGGTCCTGATATTGCTAGGTGGGCAGAACAATCTTTCAATTTTAAGTTTCTTTGAGATTCTGCTGATCTTACTAAAGACAGGCCTTGCATACAGTAGAAAGGCTACCTTCATGGTCTCTTCTTCTTGTTCCACTTCGATTGAATCAGGTCATCTGGTAGGATGTAACACGTTGCAGATGTTCCTGCTTGAATATACACTTCCTGGTCTCTTCTTTTTGTTCCACTTCCACTGAATCAGGTCATCTGGCAGGATGTAGTACGTTGTAGATGTCCCTGCTTGAATATCTGTTGTTTGTGAACACTCGATGTAGATGTTCTAAGTCTATTGTCAAGCTGTCTGGGTCAGAGAATGTCTTGGCTCATGTACACGTGTTCTGAACACACTGTTCTTCTGTGCTGGGTGGGGGCAGCTGACACCTGTAGATATAAGTCAGTGTGTGTTGTTTTCTATACCCACTGTGGCCAAATATGCCATCTGCCTTTCCCTTCACCAGGACATCCAGGAGTGGGAGTTGAGCATCATTCTCTATTTCCATGGTGAACTTAACGTTGGGATGTGTTGAGTTCAGATGGTCCAGGAACTCGTCCATCTCTTCTGGCTGTGTGGTCAGATGATGGATGTGTCAACAACATATCTGAAAGAACATGTTGGCTGGTAGGCAGCTGTTGTAAGGACATCATCTTTGAATTTCTACATAAACATATTTGCCACTATCAGAGGTAAGGAGCTACACATCATACTCCTTCAGTGTTAAAGTATGCTTGAAAAGATCCAGCAGAGCTTCCTCAAATCTCTCACTGATCAAATCGAGTGTATCCTGAAGTGGTACTCTGGTGAATAAAGACACAACGTCAAAGCTGACCAAGATGTCTGTGTCTGAGATTTGTAGGTTTTTGAGATGTTCCATGAAGTCTGAGGAGTTGTGGACGTAGTGTGTAACACTTATAATCAATTAGAAGCAGGTTTTTATTACATAACTGTGAATCTACAACTATGAAGTGTTTATTCTTTGTTAGTTAAGTTCAAAATTTTATAATATATTTAAGTTTATAAGATAAGCAATTTGAATTGGAAGCTGGTTCATGCTGAGGGCACTTGTACTGTAAAATGTTAAAGATGTAGGGAAGTCCCTCCGCAAAGGAAGTGGCTTGGCACGATGCAAAACGTAGTATTGGCGGTCGAACTGGACAGCTCCTTGGTGTGAACGGTACACAGTCAGTGGCTAGCTGTTGCACGGTACACATCAGCGGTGCCAAGGGAGACAATTGGAAGCCACTTTGCAAGGAAGTTTGCCTCAGATGTGGATTTGGCTGTTGCTTGGTATTCTCGGCAACAAGGAATAGGTCTAACACATTAAAAATCCACCGCCAAGAAGAAATTTTATAGAGCATTCAAATATCAAGAGCCGTGAGTAGTTAGCCGCCATGTCGTTTGCCACCACAAATTCACCACTGCTCCACAAACTTCATGCATACAGATATGTATCAGAGCACGGACCACTTAATTTGTGTGAGTGATTTCAATAATAATCCAAGTGCTATACATCTGTGTTTGGAACCATATCTTCTATCCTGATCATGAACCCATGCAGTGTCCTCTCCTAAGTGTTTGAAGAACCAAGTATCCTGTTTCAAATGAACTAGTGATTTATTTATGTTTGTCAAACATGCAAGGATTAGCAAGAGTTGAAGTTAGTTAGAATGTTGCTAAAGTGCTCTCAGTTTATTGCAAAGTATTGTTTTGCAAAAATTTCAGCACAAGACTGTGTAAATGTTACTATCTAAAACACCTGCTTCACAGGTAATGAAAAAGGCACGTAAGTTAAACTTACTTGAAAGATAATTTATCACTGATTGCTATCATGAACAATTCTTTTGAAGTTAATTGAGCTCAGTGTTGAACAATTTGCCTTGAAAAGTAAAAACATCAACTATTCCAAGTGAAGCTAACAATTAACTTTAGTTGAATTAAATTTTGCTACTGAAATAATCATAGGGTTTTATTAGTGATACTATATCAGTTTATGGGTCCCCACCATTTTCTTCTCATATTAGAATGATACTTGGAATATTATTGCTTCTAAAGAAATCTGATATACTTCTTTAAGTGGGAGTATAAACAGTGTAATTGTGATATTATTATTTTTTTTATTAGTGGTTGTTACATGTTAGTTAAGTGAGAAGCCCCTGCTGGCCAATTTTAGTTCTGCGTTACTTGCAGTAACTTTTCAGTACTGAGCCAAGTAGTGATCTTGAATGTAACTATTACTAGTATTAGTTTGGTACATTTTTGCTTTCTATGATTACTAGTCTGTGCATTATTGGTAACTGTTGCTCCACACAGTTCAGAGTGTCCTGTGTCAGTTTGTATCCTATGTGTTATTCAAAGGGAAATCTTAATGAAAGTCACTTCAATAACTAATATTCAATTTTCTTAAACATATATTTCTAAATTAATGTGGCAAATTGGGCTGGTGGCTGTTTTTTTTTTTTTTTTTTTTGTTAATTTTTTTATTCGTATATGAACTTTTCTGCTTTCATTAAACCCCAAAGTTAAAGCCTGTTTATTTTTTCTGTTAATTGCAATATATTCAAAATTATAGTCCGATATCTTCATCCATTAGATACATGCACGGTCAAATTTCGCAAATCCTCTCGGAGGGTACAATTAGCTCGTTTCACAGCCGGTTAGTGTTGTAAGTGGACACGCTTCCCCACATATGGTGCTAACATCTTCTTAAGGTAGGTGGCTGTATCAATATTGCTCATGATAGAATGAAGCAGTACATCCTCTTTATGGATCTTAGGTAATCCACACAATCTTGGTGGCACTGGTGCCTTAGCTTTCAGTTGCTTGGCAGCTTTCTCAGGCAATTCTGTTTCCTTAAGAAGAGCCTTGTTTTCCTGTCCACTCTGTTGGTGGGATCATTCTATTGTGGACTGTAAGTAGGGTCCTCTAAAAGTTGACAGATCTTCTGGTCATAGTTGGTCTTCTGCAGTGTGGAAATTGAATTCCCATTGTCCACTGGTAACAACACTAAGTTTTCATCTTCCACTAAACTCTTGAGAGCCACCCACTCATCTCTTGAAATGTTCATTTTGGGCAGCCTGGCTTTGCTTATCGCCCTGTATGTCTCTCTCTTTCCAAATCTCTTCTGCAACACTTGATGGTTGGGTGTTGACCTCTTGCCCCACAGAGTTGATGAAGCTGGAAACCAGTAAATCTATAGAAGTGACTGCAAAGTTGAGGGTCCTTCTGAGTATCTTTAAGGTGGCATCATCTAATGTGCGACTACTCAGATTTACCACCTTGAGGTTAACATGTGTTTGCTGCACTCCATTGTTCATGCACTCAAATTTTGTCAGTTGCAGAGCTGTAGTATTGTGTTTGATGCATGCCATCAGTGCGTAGTGACCATGACGCACTGTCGCAGACCTCTTGTGCTAAGTTGTTTACAGAGTCCAGATGCAGACATAGTAGCTCCCTGGCGGTGACGTCCAGTCTGTTCCACATGTCATGGATCCTTTCCCTTATCAGTGCAATACTGGCATGATGCTTGATCCTGTTGGCCACCTTAGACACAACATGATGTTTAATGTTGGCATACCTGATTGGTATTTGTGTACAACAGTTGTTCCCTACCTGGGATAATTACCCTTGAGGGGTAAAATGACAATTTCTGAAGGGTAAAAACAAAATGCATTTAATTAAAAAAAAATAATTTTCATTATCAAAACTGTGGCAGATTCTAATATAAAACACATCTTCATCAGCAGCAGCAGCAACAGCAGCAGCAGCAGCAGCCATTCGATACCCACTGTTGGGTAAAAGCCTCCTCTAGGTATTTCCAGGCATTGCGACCTTCAGATATACAAATCAATGTTGTTCTTGCATAGCTTTTAATGTCTCTGCCTATCTTCCATATATTTTCACTTTTTTCTTATTTCTTGGAATGCGGAAAAGATCTTCCTATGGCCACCTATCCTCCTCTCCCTTAGAACTGTGAAGTCCACTTTCTCTATCTTTTCATCACTATCACAGTTGTCCCACATTCTAATCTGTTCCCTAATCCATTTATTTCCATGCATGTCCCTCCCAGTAAATTGCAACATCGTCTCATCAAAAGTTAATGGGTCACCCTCAAATTTTTGGTGGTAATCATGTTAAAACATCACATTTCACTGTCGTGAGTTGAGACTGTTAATACAAACCGTTTGTTAATGTTCAGTTTCGTAAAAATTAAAAACTTCCTTTTGAAAATTTATTTATTATTCCAACTTCACTCAGGCAACTTTACTCTCCTATTTATTGCTTCTGCTGTCCATCCAGTGGCAGTATTACTTGCCATCAGTAGCAAATTCTAATAGTAAATATTTTTTCAGGTTCGGAAAATTGACCTGAGTTCTAAGAGCAGTTTCTGTAGATGAAGGAATATTTTCAGGCACTGAAATTCACACTACTGGACAGTTCCTTGGATCTTGCAAAGGCAACAAACTATAAAAAGATTTTCATACAACAGCACTCATTGTTTTAGCAATTGGTCTGTCATTAGTAGCTATTACTGTTGAAAGACCTCTTAAGAATGCCAATTTCATTTGTCACAACTTATAGGTGTTGTAAAGGTATATCCTCCTCTAGCATTACTTTTCCTCAACAGAAGTAGTCGATACCAGAAATATTTTTGACTTTTAGACAGGTCAATATTATCTCAGCTTGTTTTTCCGAAAAATTTCATATAATTTTATACACTACGTATTATATTTCAGTCTAAAATCTATAAAAAGAAATTACTTTATTTTCAATATTACAATTTATATGTACTAGCTTCGTATGTACAGTTAAATTTTTTTTAGAAACATTTGAAATTAAGAAATATTTGGCACACTTAAATTTCTTTTATTAATTATGCAATTTGGTACCATGTTTATTCCTGTATTCATTTATAAAATAATAATATAAACTACTAGAAATTCCAGAATGAGATTTTCACTCTGCAGCGGAGTGTGCGCTGATATGAAACTTCCTGGCAGATTAAAACTGTGTGCCCGACCGAGACTCGAACTCGGGACCTTTGCCTTTCGCGGGCAAGTGCTCTACCATCTGAGCTACCGAAGCACGACTCACGCCCGGTCTCACAGCCTTACTTCTGCCAGTATCTCGTCTCCTACCTTCCAAACTTTACAGAAGCTCTCCTGCGAACCTTGCAGAACTAGCACTCCTGAAAGAAAGGATATTGCGGAGACATGGCTTAGCCACAGCCTGGGGGATGTTTCCAGAATGAGATTTTCACTCTGCAGCGGAGTGTGCGCTGATATGAAACTTCCTGGCAGATTAAAACTGTGTGCCCGACCGAGACTCGAACTCGGGACCTTTGCCTTTCGCGGGCAAGTGCTCTACCAACTGAGCTACCGAAGCACGACTCACGCCCGGTCTCACAGCTTTACTTCTGCCAGTATCTCGTCTCCTACCTTCCAAACTTTACAGAAGCTCTCCTGCGAACCTTGCAGAACTAGCACTCCTGAAAGAAAGGATATTGCGGAGACATGGCTTAGCCACAGCCTGGGGGATGTTTCCAGAATGAGATTTTCACTCTGCAGTGGAGTGTGCGCTGATATGAAACTTCCTGGCAGATTAAAACTGTGTGCCCGACCGAGACTCGAACTCGGGACCTTTGCCTTTCGCGGGCAAGTGCTCTACCATCTGAGCTACCGAAGCACGACTCACGCCCGGTCTCACAGCTTTACTTCTGCCAGTATCTCGTCTCCTACCTTCCAAACTTTACAGAAGCTCTCCTGCGAACCTTGCAGAACTAGCACTCCTGAAAGAAAGGATATTGCGGAGACATGGCTTAGCCACAGCCTGGGGGATGTTTCCAGAATGAGATTTTCACTCTGCAGCGGAGTGTGCACTGATATGAAACTTCCTGGCAGATTAAAACTGTGTGCCCGACCGAGACTCGAACTCGGTACCTTTGCCTTTCGCGGGCAAGTGCTCTACCATCTGAGCTACCGAAGCACGACTCACGCCCGGTCTCACAGCTTTACTTCTGCCAGTATCTCGTCTCCTACCTTCCAAACTTTACAGAAGCTCTCCTGCGAACCTTGCAGAACTAGCACTCCTGAAAGAAAGGATATTGCGGAGACATGGCTTAGCCACAGCCTGGGGGATGTTTCCAGAATGAGATTTTCACTCTGCAGCGGAGTGTGCGCTGATATGAAACTTCCTGGCAGATTAAAACAGTTTTAATCTGCCAGGAAGTTTCATATCAGCGCACACTCCGCTGCAGAGTGAAAATCTCATTCTGGAAACATCCCCCAGGCTGTGGCTAAGCCATGTCTCCGCAATATCCTTTCTTTCAGGAGTGCTAGTTCTGCAAGGTTCGCAGGAGAGCTTCTGTAAAGTTTGGAAGGTAGGAGACGAGATACTGGCAGAAGTAAAGCTGTGAGACCGGGCGTGAGTCGTGCTTCGGTAGCTCAGATGGTAGAGCACTTGCCCGCGAAAGGCAAAGGTCCCGAGTTCGAGTCTCGGTCGGGCACACAGTTTTAATCTGCCAGGAAGTTTCATATCAGCGCACACTCCGCTGCAGAGTGAAAATCTCATTCTGGAAACATCCCCCAGGCTGTGGCTAAGCCATGTCTCCGCAATATCCTTTCTTTCAGGAGTGCTAGTTCTGCAAGGTTCGCAGGAGAGCTTCTGTAAAGTTTGGAAGGTAGGAGACGAGATACTGGCAGAAGTAAAGCTGTGAGACCGGGCGTGAGTCGTGCTTCGGTAGCTCAGATGGTAGAGCACTTGCCCGCGAAAGGCAAAGGTCCCGAGTTCGAGTCTCGGTCGGGCACACAGTTTTAACCTGCCAGGAAGTTTCATACTAGAAATTCATCTGTCAAGAAAGATTGTAAACCCTTTGGAATCTTGTTATTACTGCACAGTGTAGCAGTAGTGGGCATGCCTCTGATGTGACTGGACCTGTTTTGAAGAACAATGTAATTCGGCTTTGTTGATGTGAAAATTCAAAAAGACAGTGTGATATAGTAAAATGTGAGAGAATACATTACTGTGAAAACAAAAAATTTGCACAGGCATTCTTCAAAGTCAATTATGTCAATTGGAATCATGAAAACCTAAAATATGAAAATTCCAGCTTCAAGAATCAGACCCCTAGACATGAAGAATTGGAGAAAAGAAGATCCGTAAAAAGCTTATGGTAAATCTTACTCCTCTCACATTTTTGAAAAAAAGAGACTTTACCATCAACAATAGTAGCGACATCAACAAATTGTGGGAGGGGTAGATTACAGCATGAAAGTGGACTTTCAACGGTGGTAGCAGTGAAACAAAAGTAAAGATCTGAATAAACTTGGTACATGACATCCGATGTGCAATGGCCATTCAAACCAAATATAAGAAAGGATTATTAGAAATAAGCAGAACCAAACACCCCATTGACTCATTATTTTTTGGTGTTGAAAATGTGTGTGTTTCAATTGTTTGAACATTAACTAATTATTATAAATAATTTCTCACATTAAAGAAAGGAGTGTTAATTTTGTTACACCCTAATGTTTAAATAGGTCTCATTCAGGGGTCTCAGAAAGGTTGGGAACCCCTGCTCTATAAGATTGGTTGTACTTAAGTAGTTGGCTAGCTTGTTCTGGACTGTATGTTCTACGGCCTTGAACAGAGTTGGAAGAATGCAAATAGGTCAGTAATCAGGCAATGTCCTTTTTAGGTAGTGGCTTAACAAGTCCTGTTTTTAGGCCTCAGGGAAAATACTTATGGTTAAAGACTGGTTGATGATATCTGCTGTTCTGGGTGGTAGTGGGTGAACAATAAGCTTCAGCTTCAGGAGTCAACACTCCCAAACATGAGGAAAAAAGGAGACATGTACGTATAAAACAAATTCAAGATTGTTAAATAAGAACATAAGCACTTTGGCCACTGGGCAGCACTCTCCATACATCCAGCCACCACAGGTCAGTGAGCAGCTGTTATGGCCAAATTATGTACTAATGCAAAAGTAACATTTTATTAGATGCAGGGTCACAGATATTCATACTTATAGTACGAAAGTTATGTGTGGCCTAAAACCAAGCAATCCATGGTGTATGTAGACTGAATTATGTTTTACAAGGATATCCAAGTGCACATAACCTGAATGCATAATATCCTGACATGACCAAAGGTTGCTCTTGGCACACTAAGTGTCCTTGGAGGCATTCAACAATTGGGACATATCACTGATCAGAAAAAAATCTGACCATATTCTTGGTTACTTCAAGTTGTAGAAAGTTACCCTATGATGAGTACAAAGAAGGAATTGCTGTCCTCCTCTGGCCTAACAGATTATTACGAGGACTTTGTGTCTGATTCTATAAGGCCTTCAATTTAACTGCTAATAAAGGGGTAAAATTTCACTGGATGACGGAATGTGAAGAAGTCCTACCACAGTTGAGAAACTTGCGAACAACCGTCTTGGTGTTACTTAGCCCAGTTAGTGGCAACAATTTACTCTACCATATGATGCCTTGGAATGCACCTTGAACCAGGAAATAGGTGAAAACAACAACATGAGACCTCTTATGTATCCCAATAATTGAACAGGGCTGAGCACAGCTACACAATATCAGTGCAAGTAATGCTGAATATTTTCTTGGCCTCGAAGATCCACCCATTTAACTAGCTAGGTGGGTAACATGTCTCAGCAAATTTGTTTATACAGATGGACACGGTTGCAAAGTATCCGGAATAGAGGGTGATGTTATTTCAGTAAAAGAATGCACAGAATTCTGATCCAAAATGTCAACCCTTCATGTCACAAATGCAGGTATTTGATGATAAAGAATCCTGTACAGATAAATACGCATATAACCCCACGAGTCAAAGCTGATGGGACATCGAGATTGGCCAAAAACCCAAAAGTTGTAAACTATTACTGATGGAAACACTGAAAGTATGATATAACACAGTACATAAGAGACAATGTACAAAGTGCACAATGAGTGGAATTTAGTCATCAGCTAGCACACTGTGAAGACTGCCAAGAGCTAATCAGCCATTACAGATGATCAGATAAGAAACTTACACTCAATCTGTCAAAACATCTCTAAATCATTACCAATGTGCTCATTATTACCAATCATTTATCCTTTTATCTAGCAATGATAGCTATCTCAGGTAAGTATACCAAAACTGTGGCGCAAGCAATGGGGAGACAATGGCTATACAAGTCTGGCATACCAGATTCCCCTCTTACCAACTGGGGCACTACATTTACTTCAGAATTAATTATACAGCAGTATCAAACCATGAAAATGCAGACTTTACACACTAGTTTCCTGAAGCCAGCTGCAAATAGATATATGAAATGTGTATACAGTCATCAGCATTATTATGAATCAGCATCAGCTTCTTTCATATGTGATGGCCATAGAAAATTCAAGTATCACAGGAGCACAGGGCTGTCCCTGTAAGAGGTCATGTTGTGTCCTTCAGTTTCAAATTATGGAAGACCTCACATTCACAAATGAAAAAGTTGAGGATTTTGTGGAATCAAATGAAGAAACTGTAAGTTCAGCTTTGAACAGCATGAAGGAAACATCACCACAGCTGTAGTGAGCACTAACTAATCCCCACATTGACACAAAGTGAAATAGACCATGCCAGCTCATCAATAAGATATCTCTAGTCAAAATCTAATTACAACGTCTTATTAGAAATAATACTGTCCATACGGATAGACTCAGGTCTCAAAGTGAAGGACCACTGTCTCCTACAGATACGAAAGTGAGCACAAGGAAACTAACAGCTAGAACAAAACAGCAAAGCAGCCCTGAAGCACACAGGATAACGTATACACCTCCACTGTCATTTCATTCACAAGGAAGAGTATCTCTTCCTCCTCCCCCCCCCCCCCCACCCCCCACGCTCTTTCCAGTTAGCCATAGAGATGCATTATTAATTCTTTCTCGATCTGCCTTTTGAAATAGCAACATTCATGAGCTTCTCTGACCTCCTCACCCCAGCTTTCCACTCGACTGACACAATCAGTCCATTTCATCAAACAGTGACTATATCAGCAGGAATACATGTTACAATGTTTGCTCAAATATATTTTAAGGTTTCAGCATGTAACCATCATTATGAGTCTGTTTTCCTCCACTGGAACAGTAGTAATTCTTGCCACAGGAATTGTGATTTTTCACCACAAGCAAAATATATTTGAAAATGGCAATTGAATGCTGCAACGATTTTGAAATATTGTGTTAAAACATGATAGCATGCTTGAATGTAATTTGTGATTATTTGTGTTTCATTAATTGTAATTTACACATGAAAAAAAAAATACAGAGCTCAAAACTTGTGACTATGTTATAATTCTCACTTACTTTGTATAGAGAGGGTGGTCCATTGATCGTGACCGGGTCAAATATCTCACGAAATAAGTGTCAAACAAAAAAACTACAAAGAACAAAACTTGTCTAGCTTGAAGGGGGAAACCAGATGGCACTATGGTTGGCCTGCTAGATGGTGCTGCCATAGATCAAATGAATATCAACGGCATTTTTTTAAATAGGAACCCCCATTTTTTATTACATATTCGTGTAGTACATAAAGAAATATGAATGTTTTAGTTGGACCACAAGGTAGGTTTTTTAAATTAAAATACAGAACGTAGGTACGTTCCAATGTGATACATGTACCATTGTGAACTTATCATTTCTGAGAATGCATGCTGTTATAGTGTGATTACCTGTAAATACCACATTAATGCAATAAATGTTCAAAATGATTTCCGTCTACCTCAATGCATTTGGTAATACGTGTAACGACATTCCTCTCAACAGCGAGTAGTTCGTCTTCCATAATGTTTGCACAAGCATTGACAGTGAGCTAACGCATATTGTCAGGCGTTGTTGGTGGATCATGATAGCAAATATCCTTCAACTTTCTCCACAGAAAGAAATCCAGGGCTGTCAGATCCGGTGAACGTGCTTCGATGACCAATCCACCTGTCATGAAATATGCTATTCAATACCGCTTCAATCGCACGCAAGCTATGTGCCAGACATCCATCATGTTGGAAGCACATCGCCATTCTGTCATGCAGTGAAACATCTTGTAGTAATATTGGTACAACATTACATAGGAAATCAGCATACATTGCACTATTTAGATTGCCACTGATAAAATGGGGGCCAATTATCCTTTCTTTCATAATGCCGCACCATACCTTAACCCGCCAAGGTCGCTGATGTTCCACTTGTCGCAGCCATCGTGGATTTTCTGTTGCCCAATAGTGCATATTATGCCAGCTTACGTTACCTCTGTTGGTGAATGATGCTTCGTCGCTAAATAGAATGCGTGCAAAAAATCTGTCATCGTCCCGTAATTTCTCTTGTGCCCAGTGGCAGAACTGTACACGACGTTCAAAGTCATCGCCACGCAATTCCTGGTGCATAGAAATATGGTACGGGTGCAATCGATGTTGATGTAGCATTCTCAACACTGACGTTTTTGAGATTCCCGATTCTCATGCAATTTGTCTGCTACTGATGTGTGGATTAGCCGTGACAGCAGCTTAAACCCCTACTTGGGCATCATCATTTGTTGCAGGTCGTGGTTGACGTTTCACATGTGGCTGAACACTTCCTGTTTGCTTAAATAACGTAACTATCCAGCACATGGTCCAGACACTTGGATGATGTCGTCCAGGGTACCGAGCAGCATACATAGCACACGCCCATTGGGCATTTTGATGACAATAGCCATACATCAACACAATATTGACCTTTACCGCAACTGTTTTTGTTTTGAACGGCCAGTGTCGGTTGGTCACAGTCAGTGTGCTCCCTGCCGCCGTTGGATAAGCAGCTGCAGCAGCAAGTCGTATACTCCTAGCTCACTCATTTGTTACATAGTTTAATTCTTAATATCTTTGCGTGTTTTTGGTACTTGCATTGTTTAATTCATAAATTTCGGGCGTATTATAGTATTTGAGAGTTGTAGCATCGCGTTTTAGTACCTGAATAGTGTAAATTCGCGTAGTCGTCTGTCAACTGTTTTTGTTTTGAACGGCCAGTGTTGGTTGGTCACTGTCAGTGTGCTCCCTGCCGCCGTTGGATAAGCAGCTGCAGCAGCAAGTCGTATACTCCTAGCTCACTCATTTGTTACATAGTTTAATTCTTAATTTCTTTGCGTGTTTTTGGTACTTGCATTGTTTAATTCATAAATTTCGGGCGTATTATAGTATTTGAGAGTTGTAGCATCACGTTTTAGTACTCGAATAGTGTTAAATCGCGTAGTCTCCTTCCGCCGCCGAGCAGTGTGTCAGCAGTGCACAAGTGGCAGCATTACTGCATTTACTAGGCAATCTTGTATTTTAGTAACCGCTTCAATTTTGTGTCGTTTTGTTTGCGCTCTCTGTAGATTAGTTCAGACGTTCTTTGCACAGTTTTTAGCATGGATAGGGACTGCAACTGCTGTGTTCGGATGCAGGCTGAGTTGGCATCCCTTCGCTCCCAGCTTCAGGCAGTGTTGGCTTCGGTCACACAGCTTGAGGCTGTTGCCAATGGGCATCACTGTGGGGGTCCGGATGGGGGTTTGTCGGGGACGGCCAGCTCGTCCCACGCATCCCCCGATCGGACTACGACTGTGGTTGCCCGGGATACTGCCCGCATTGAGGCTGATCCCTCACCTGTGGTAGAGTGGGAGGTCGTCTCAAGGTGTGGCAGGGGGCGAAAGACATTCCGGAGGGCTGAACGGAAGGCCTCTCCAGTTTGTCTGACGAACCGGTTTCAGGCTCTGTCTCGGGCTGATACTGATCTTCAGCCTGACATGGCTGCTTGTCCTGTTCCAGAGGTTGCCCCTCAGTCTGCAAGATCCGGGCAGTCGCAGAGGGTGGGCTTACTGGTAGTTGGGAGCTCCAACGTCAGGCGCGTAATGGGGCCCCTTAGGGATATGGCAGCAAGGGAGGGGAAGAAAACCAAAGTGCACTCTGTGTGCATACCGGGGGGAGTCATTCCAGATGTGGAAAGGGTCCTTCCGGATGCCATGAAGGGTACAGGGTGCACCCATCTGCAGGTGGTCGCTCATGTCGGCACCAATGATGTGTGTCGCTATGGATCGGAGGAAATCCTCTCTGGCTTCCGGCGGCTATCTGATTTGGTGAAGACTGCCAGTCTCGCTAGCGGGATGAAAGCAGAGCTCACCATCTGCAGCATCGTCGACAGGACTGACTGCGGACCTTTGGTACAGAGCCGAGTGGAGGGTCTGAATCAGAGGTTGAGACGGTTCTGCGACCATGTGGGCTGCAGATTCCTCGACTTGCGCCATAGGGTGGTGGGGTTTCGGGTTCCGCTGGATAGGTCAGGAGTCCACTACACGCAACAAGCGGCTACACGGGTAGCAGGGGTTGTGTGGCGTGGGCTGGGCGGTTTTTTAGGTTAGATGGCCTCGGGCAAGTGCAGAAAGGGCAACAGCCTCAACGGGTGCGGGGCAAAGTCAGGACATGCGGGGACCAAGCAGCAATCGGTATTGTAATTGTAAACTGTCGAAGCTGCGTTGGTAAAGTACCGGAACTTCAAGCGCTGATAGAAAGCACCGAAGCTGAAATCGTTATAGGTACAGAAAGCTGGCTGAAGCCAGAGATAAATTCTGCCGAAATTTTTACAAAGGCACAGACGGTGTTTAGAAAGGATAGATTGCATGCAACCGGTGGCGGAGTGTTCGTCGCTGTTAGTAGTAGTTTATCCTGTAGTGAAGTAGAAGTGGATAGTTCCTGTGAATTATTATGGGTGGAGGTTAGACTCAACAACCGAGCAAGGTTAATAATTGGCTCCTTTTACCGACCCCCCGACTCAGCAGCATTAGTGGCAGAACAACTGAGAGAAAATTTGGAATACATTTCACATAAATTTTCTCAGCATGTTATGGTCTTAGGTGGAGATTTCAATTTACCAGATATAGACTGGGACACTCAGATGTTTAGGACGGGTGGTAGAGACAGAGCATCGAGTGACATTATACTGAGTGCACTATCCGAAAATTACCTCGAGCAATTAAACAGAGAACCGACTCGTGGAGATAACATCTTGGACCTACTGATAACAAACAGACCCGAACTTTTCGACTCTGTAAGTGCAGAACAGGGAATCAGTGATCATAAGGCCGTTGCAGCATCCCTGAATATGGAAGTTAATAGGAATATAAAAAAAGGGAGGAAGGTTTATCTGTTTAGCAAGAGTAATAGAAGGCAGATTTCAGACTACCTAACAGATCAAAACGAAAATTTCTGTTCCGACACTGACAATGTTGAGTGTTTATGGAAAAAGTTCAAGGCAATCGTTAAATGCGTTTTAGACAGGTACGTGCCGAGCAAAACTGTGAGGGACGGGAAAAACCCACCGTGGTACAACAACAAAGTTAGGAAACTACTGCGAAAGCAAAGAGAGCTTCACTCCAAGTTTAAACGCAGCCAAAACCTCTCAGACAAACAGAAGCTAAACGATGTCAAAGTTAGCGTAAGGAGGGCTATGCGTGAAGCGTTCAGTGAATTCGAAAGTAAAATACTAGGTACCGACTTGTCAGAAAATCCTAGGAAGTTCTGGTCTTACGTTAAATCAGTAAGTGGCTCTAAACATCATGTCAAGACACTCTGGGATGATGATGGCATTGAAACAGAGGATGACAAGCGTAAAGCTGAAATACTAAACACCTTTTTCCAAAGCTGTTTCACAGAGGAAGACCGCACTGCAGTTCCTTCTCTAAATCCTCGCACCAACGAAAAAATGGCTGACATTGAAATAAGTGTCCAAGGAATAGAAAAGCAACTGGAATCACTCAACAGAGGAAAGTCCACTGGACCTGACGGGATACCAGTTCGATTCTACACAGAGTACGCGAAAGAACTTGCCCCCCTTCTAACAGCCGTGTACCGCAAGTCTCTAGAGGAACAGAAGGTTCCAAATGATTGGAAAAGAGCACAGGTAGTCCCAGTCTTCAAGAAGGGTCGTCGAGCAGATGCGCAAAACTATAGACCTATCTCTCTGACGTCGATCTGTTGTAGAATTTTAGAACATGTCTTTTGCTCGAGTATCATGTCGTTTTTGGAAACTCAGAATCTACTATGTAGGAATCAACATGGATTCCGGAAACAGCGATCGTGTGAAACCCAACTCGCATTATTTGTTCATGAAACCCAGAAAATATTAGATACAGGCTCCCAGGTAGATGCCATTTTCCTTGACTTCCGGAAGGCGTTCGATACAGTTCCGCACTGTCGTCTGATAAACAAAGTAAGAGCCTACGGAATATCAGACCAGCTGTGTGGCTGGATTGAAGAGTTTTTAGCAAACAGAACACAGCATGTTGTTCTCAATGGAGAGACATCTACAGACGTTAAAGTAACCTCTGGCGTGCCACAGGGGAGTGTTATGGGACCATTGCTTTTCACAATATATATAAATGACCTAGTAGATAGTGTCGGAAGTTCCATGCGGCTTTTCGCGGATGATGCTGTAGTATACAGAGAAGTTGCAGCATTAGAAAATTGTAGCGAAATGCAGGAAGATCTGCAGCGGATAGGCACTTGGTGCAGGGAGTGGCAACTGACCCTTAACATAGACAAATGTAATGTATTGCGAATACATAGAAAGAAGGATCCTTTATTGTATGATTATATGATAGCGGAACAAACACTGGTAGCAGTTACTTCTGTAAAATATCTGGGAGTATGCGTGCGGAACGATTTGAAGTGGAATGATCATATAAAATTAATTGTTGGTAAGGCGGGTACCAGGTTGAGATTCATTGGGAGAGTCCTTAGAAAATGTAGTCCATCAACGAAGGAGGTGGCTTACAAAACACTCGTTCGACCTATACTTGAGTATTGCTCATCAGTGTGGGATCCGTACCAGATCGGGTTGACGGAGGAGATAGAGAAGATCCAAAGAAGAGCGGCGCGTTTCGTCACAGGGTTATTTGGTAACCGTGATAGCGTTACGGAGATGTTTAACAAACTCAAGTGGCAGACTTTGCAAGAGAGGCGCTCTGCATCGCGGTGTAGCTTGCTCGCCAGGTTTCGAGAGGGTGCGTTTCTGGATGAGGTATCGAATATATTGCTTCCCCCTACTTATACCTCCCGAGGAGATCACGAATGTAAAATTAGAGAGATTAGAGCGCGCACAGAGGCTTTCAGACAGTCGTTCTTCCCGCGAACCATACGCGACTG
Source organism: Schistocerca cancellata (assembly GCF_023864275.1). Taxonomy (NCBI): domain Eukaryota; kingdom Metazoa; phylum Arthropoda; class Insecta; order Orthoptera; family Acrididae; genus Schistocerca; species Schistocerca cancellata. The sequence goes on from NC_064629.1 coordinate 827,949,469, forward strand.
GAACAGGAAAGGGAGATAATGACAGTGGCACGTAAAGTGCCCTCCGCCACACACCGTTGGGTGGCTTGCGGAGTATAAATGTAGATGTAGATGTAGAATTGGTAAACGGACCATTTTAACATGTGTAATGTATCACGAAGCAAATACCGTCTGCACTGGCAGAATTTTACGTGATACCACGTACTTATACGTTTGTGACTATTACAGCGCCATCTATCACAAAGCGAAAAAAGTGGTCCAACTAAAACATTCATATTTCTTTACGTACTACATGAATATGTAATAAAAAAGGGGGGTTCCTATTTTTAAAAATGCAGTTGATATCTGTTTGACCTATGGCAGCGCCATCTAGTGGGCCAACCATAGCGCCATCTGGTTTCCCCCTTCAAGCTAGACGAGTTTTGTTCTTTGTAGTTTTTGTATTTGATGCTTATTTTGTGAGATATTTGGCCTGGTCACGATCAGTGGATCGTATATTAACTGTATATTAACTAAGAGTCATTTTCTTCATGGAAGGAAGGAGATGATGTGAGCTATGCTGATCTGAATGATTTTGATATAACCAGATGGCTGGATGGCTGCATTGGCATTGCCAAAGAGACTGGATGCCCAGGAGGAACTAACACTTACAAATTGAGTCAATACTCAGAATAATTATGGCAATTTCAACCTGACCAAACAGATGGGGCACTAGAAATGCTGCTGAGTAAGTGACTGTGTGAATGGCCAAATCACTAACTGCTACACTACCTCAGTTCCCAGAGCCTGATACAACTACACTGTTGTACATTTGGGAAAGCAGGTCTCTGACTCCACATGAATGTAATACAATCTAGATTTGTAAAATAAAATATCTACGTTGAACAGTCTTGGGTTACTGGACAGTCACAGCAAACCAAACCTAAAAGCCTTGTCTACAGGGTGCAGTAATTATAACTATAATTACTGCAACCATCACTATACCAGTTGTCACAACCGTGCTGTTGTCTGGAGCCACTTAACTATAAATACAATAAATACAACCCAGCTCAGAGAGTAAAATCAAAGGCTGGCTACTCTTGACATTCAAGTCAGGTTTGGACAAGTAAATCCAACCATTGAAACTTATCCCTATCCCTATCCCTATCTCATCTACCTACCCTCAGAACTTCACCCCCCTCCTCCCCCCAATATTTCTCTGAGCAGTCATCCACTTTTATCCCTGATTTGGTACCTACAGCCTCAACTGCATGCATTTACATGTTCCAGAGTAGGTGTATTTTACTGTATTATTATCTTTTCCATGTGCCGATCCACTACTCATAGCCTCTTCTACTTGGGGAGTAGCCACCTGTCTCTGCAAGTCATCTCAAACCTGGAATTTCAAATCTGTGTTATTTGTAATACACTCCTGGAAATGGAAAAAAGAACACATTGACACCGGTGTGTCAGACCCACCATACTTGCTCCAGACACTGCGAGAGGGCTGTACAAGCAATGATCACATGCATGGCACAGCGGACACACCAGGAACCGCGGTGTTGGCCGTCGAATGGCGCTAGCTGCGCAGCATTTGTGCACCGCCGCCGTCAGTGTCAGCCAGTTTGCTGTGGCATACGGAGCTCCATCGCAGTCTTTAACACTGGTAGCATGCCACGACAGCGTGGACGTGAACCGTATGTGCAGTTGACGGACTTTGAGCGAGGGCGTATAGTGGGCATGCGGGAGGCCGGGTGGACGTACCGCCGAATTGCTCAACACGTGGGGCGTGAGGTCTCCACAGTACATCGATGTTGTCGCCAGTGGTCGGCGGAAGGTGCACGTGCCCGTCGACCTGGGACCAGACCGCAGCGACGCACGGATGCACGCCAAGACCGTAGGATCCTACGCAGTGCCGTAGGGGACCGCACCGCCACTTCCCAGCAAATTAGGGACACTGTTGCTCCTGGGGTATCGGCGAGGACCATTCGCAACCGTCTCCATGAAGCTGGGCTACGGTCCCGCACACCGTTAGGCCGTCTTCCGCTCACGCCCCAACATCGTGCAGCCCGCCTCCAGTGGTGTCGCGACAGGCGTGAATGGAGGGACGAATGGAGACGTGTCGTCTTCAGCGATGAGAGTCGCTTCTGCCTTGGTGCCAATGATGGTCGTATGCGTGTTTGGCGCCGTGCAGGTGAGCGCCACAATCAGGACTGCATACGACCGAGGCACACAGGGCCAACACCCGGCATCATGGTGTGGGGAGCGATCTCCTACACTGGCCGTACACCACTGGTGATCGTCGAGGGGACACTGAATAGTGCACGGTACATCCAAACCGTCATCGAACCCATCGTTCTACCATTCCTAGACCGGCAAGGGAACTTGCTGTTCCAACAGGACAATGCACGTCCGCATGTATCCCGTGCCACCCAACGTGCTCTAGAAGGTGTAAGTCAACTACCCTGGCCAGCAAGATCTCCGGATCTGTCCCCCATTGAGCATGTTTGGGACTGGATGAAGCGTCGTCTCACGCGGTCTGCACGTCCAGCACGAACGCTGGTCCAACTGAGGCGCCAGGTGGAAATGGCATGGCAAGCCGTTCCACAGGACTACATCCAGCATCTCTACGATCGTCTCCATGGGAGAATAGCAGCCTGCATTGCTGCGAAAGGTGGATATACACTGTACTAGTGCCGACATTGTGTATGCTCTGTTGCCTGTGTCTATGTGCCTGTGGTTCTGTCAGTGTGATCATGTGATGTATCTGACTCCAGGAATGTGTCAATAAAGTTTCCCCTTCCTGGGACAATGAATTCACGGTGTTCTTATTTCAATTTCCAGGAGTGTATATATGGAAATTCTTCTATGGCGCAGAAGGAGTTGCCATGCAGATATGGTTTCCGCTTGTGTTTGAAGTTAATTTTATTTTCTATAAGGTTCTTTCCATTACTACGTTCTAACACTATAATTACAATGCTGTTTTCAGATTGGGACTGACTGTTGACACACAGGAAGTAAATGTACTGTGAGGCTGTTCTCAGTGGCAGGCACATAATCTGTGTTGCAATGGCCATTCCACAGCAGTTTAACAGAGGTTTGAATACCCTCCACTGATACCTACATAAGAAGTGGGACTGTGAGACATCAGCACTTCTCCAGAAGACAGAAAGAGACAGTAGCCTTTCCAAAATGATGTGCTCACACTGCATTCTTGTAAGGCAAAAAAAAAGTGCAGATTTTATTCTTTCAAGAGCTGTCTACAAGAGCTTCTACAATGGACACCACATATTATCTGTCAGACACACTTCTTGTCTCCTTAATGATGAGTTACCCCAGAATATGATTCCATAATACATTAGAGAATGAAAATAGGAAAAGTCAGTCAACTTTTTGACATTTTCATCTCCAAAATCCATAAGGAAAAATTTGCAGAGCTCACACTTTTAAGATGATATGTAACATAAGGCTTCTAGTTCAGGTTCTTGACAGTATAAATACCTTAGAATTTAGAAGCTTCTGTTTTATTTATTGATTTACTCTCATGCAGTTTTTCTAATGGTATGGTCCGACATTCTGCAGATACTGCACTTTATGTTAAGTTCAGTGATGGTACATTTGCAGAGATGCAGCTATTTATTTTCAAGAAAATATTATTTACATTTTTAAGTGGTGAAATTTCTTCATCAGGTTTGATCATAATACATGGATAACCAGGATGTCTGTGTCTCTCTTGTATGAGGGCAGATCATTTATAAGAACAAGAGTGCCACAAATATTGAGCCCTGTGGCACAACTGTAGTGATTATTCCAAATTCCAAAGAAATAGTTTTGTTGTGTGCACATGCTGCATTTCTTAATATGACACTCTGCAGTCTTTTAGTTAGAAATGGTAACAGGTAACCAGTAAGATCTCCAATACCATATCTAAGCTCCCTTAGGAGAAGACTGGGAACTACACAATAAAAGGCTTTTGGGAAGTCAGAGAGGACATCAGTTGGCAATATTTCCTCATTTAAATTTTGTACATCTGATTTGGGAACTGAAAAATAGCATGTTCTGATGACGGACTCTTAAAATACAAAATGTTATATCTTAGCCAGTAATGCCAACCGAGCCCGCTGCCAAAAGGTTGGCAGCATCAAAGTCCGGACGCCGTCCGCATAAGCAGCGCCAGCGATACAGGAAATCGCCGCAAGTCTGCGCGTGCCACCGCTGGCTTCTGGCTTCTTAAGCGCTGGAGTCGCGAGCGCTAGGACAGTTCTGTATTTGCCGCTCAGTTGTATACTCGCCACCGATTTGTGTACTTGCTAGTCAGTTGTGTGTTCATCACAGCAGAGTAGTTGTTTGTCGTCAGCCGACACTGACCTAGCCGCTCCGACTCGAACTAGACAGATTTCTGTAGACACGGAGTTCACTACTGTGTTTCTGTATCTTTGTTAATAAAGATAAGTACCGACTTTTATTTAATCAGAGTGTTTGGGTTTTCATCTTTCTGTTCACTGTTCCAGCGGACCGGTCGGCCTGCTATTAAAAGTGTGGCGGTGATTTCGTAAGCCGTTTCTACAGCGAAGTGTTTGTCGCTACGAACGCCGCCACAAAACAAAATGAAACAAATAATCTTATTTTAAGGGAGGTTTGTCATGTTTCTTTCATACACAGTCTTTTCGCCTGACTTCACGGAGGAGCAAGATTGGTCAGTAACTATTAACATCTATCTCACTATCTTTCTTTTACATGGGTCTTATGATAGCACAATTCAGTTTGTCTGGAAATAACCTATGTGATAATGGTGTATTGCATATGCGACTGAATATATCTATCTATATACATAAAGAAGAGTGTTTGTTTGTCTGTTTGTTTGTTTGCAATTCATACAAATCTACAGTTTTATTCCAATCTTGATGAAATTTTGCACACTTTATCTTCAAGACAAGAGGAAGATTACTGTCTACATAAGATTTTGTAATCTGACTTGAAACATATATAATACATAAAGGGAAAGGTTGTTACCAAAAATCTCTAAAATTTATTGGCCGATTTACTTCAAATTTCTACACGAAACCTGTAATGAACATTTGGGTGGACATATGAAATATATATTTTTAATATACACAACATATAAATATATACAAAATATATAAAGGAGAAACATAACCACACGTCTCGAAAAGTACTTGACCAATTTACTTCAAATTTTTACATTCAGATGAAACAGTGACATAAATTAATGAAAAATTAAATGCTTAACACAAGAAATATATCACAGTAATCTGACAGTAATTCCTATCACAAGAATCTCGTCTTGGAGATAGTACCATCTGACATCACTAGATCATTGAATGAGTGAAAGCTCAAGAATATGACAGAAACATGACTGCAAACTCTTATTTACTGATTAGTTGCTGTTGTCCTATATGCAATGGAACAAGATTTGCCTTGAAGAACCTATTGCTGAATGTAATAGAGGCCAACATAATCACTGGGTGTGCCACAGTTGAAGACACATTCATTCCTTGCATTCCCTTAGTACTCAGTGATTTAAATATGCCTCTCAGTTTAAAATGATTGGAGTTTCCCATGTGGCTTGCATTCAATATGAGTATCAACATGGCACAGGGACAGTCACTTTGTGTGGCTGACATTAAACATCCTGGGCAACATAGGGCACTGCAGCTATTTATATATATGAAAAGAACAAGATTTCAGTACCAGTACTTTACTTGAAAACACCAATGGCCTATGCATATCGACCATGCATGTGAAGCTTAGTGTAAAACAAGGTGAATGTAATGGACATTGACAGAAGTCGCTGACAGGGGTAACATCACCCCTTTGACCTCATATTTTAAGAAAAAAAGCACACTTGCATGACATCAGCCCAACAGTTGATCCCTTGTGAAAATTTGGGCTATAATTCTGATATTAGCAGTTATGACCTTCATAAAGTACAGCTTTTAAGCTTTTGTGTGCTACAGTTGTTTGTCATTCACTGTGCCACACTGCAGCTACCTAGTGCCCAAGTTCCAAGTACTGTACTGTACAGAGGAATGATAACAAGAGCCCTCCTAGTTGCAGGATGCTGAAGGCTAGTGAAGAGGTAGACGACAAAAGGGGGAGGGGGGGGGGTGCGGCAGAGGTTGTCATATCTGCACAATGTGTTTTGAAATCTTGTTTGAGAACACGTGTTACTTTGGATGCAAAACAGAGTAATATGAATATGTAATACGTCAACCTCACACACACACACGTTCAATATTATTTTAACAATATTCTCATACTGATATTCTGGAGCTGTATACCCTAAGTGATCAAAAGAATCTGGACAGCTCCAAAACATATGTTTTTCATATTAGGTGCATTGTGCTGCCACCTACTACCAGATACTCCATATCAGCAACCTCAGTAGCCATCAGACATCGTGAGAGAGCAACATGGGGCCCCCTGCGGAACTCACGGACTTCGAACGTGGTCAGGTGATGGGTGTCACTTATATCATACGTCTTTATGAGAGATTTCCACATTCCTAGGTCCACTGTTTCTGATGTGATCGTGAAGTGGAAATGTGAAATGATACATACAGCACAAAAGCGTACAGGCCGACCTCGTCTGTTGTCTGACAGAGACCGCCAACAGTTGAAGAGGGTTGTAATGTCTAATAAGCAGACATCTATACAGACCATAACACAGGAATTCCAAACTGCTTCAGAATCCCCTGCAAGTACTATGACGGCCTCGCTTGGTGTAAGGAGCATAAACGCTGGACGACTGAACAGTGGAAAAACGTTGAGTGGAGTGACCAATTACGGTACACAAAGTGGAAATCTGATGGCAGGGTGTGGGTATGGCAAATGCCTGGTGAACGTCATCTGCCAGTGTGTGTAGTGCCAACAGTAATATTCAGAGGTGGTGGTGTTATGGTGTGGTTGTGTTTTTCATAGAGGAGGCTTGCACCCCTTGTTGTCTTGCATGCCACTATCACAGCAGGGGCCTACATTGATGTTTTAAGCACCTTCTTACTTCCCACTGTTGAAGAGCAATTTGAGGATGGTGACTGCATCTTTCAACACGATTGAGCACCTGTTCATAATGCACGGTCTGTGGCAGAGTGGTTACATGACAATAACATCCATGTAATGGACTGGCCTGCACGGAGTCCTGACCTGAATCCTATAGAACACCTTTGGGATGTTTTGGAATGCCGACTTCATGCCAGGCCTCACCGTCCAACATCGATAGCTCTGCTCAGTGCAGCACTCCATGAAGAATGGGCTGCCATTCCCCACGAAACCTTCCAGCACCTGATTGAACATATGCCTGCAAGAGTGGAAGCTGTCATCAAGGTAGGGTGGGTCAATACCATATTGAATTCCAGCATTACCAATGGAGGGCACCACAAACTTGTACGTCATTTACAGCCAGGTGTCCGCATACTTTTGATCACATAGTGTATATGCCTCAAAATCAAAATGAATAAACTTAAGCAACTGAAGAGTTATTATGAAATGAAGTTACTGATTTTCAATTTACAACTGAATAATGTCAATCACATTGAAGAACAGCACATCTCCTGCAAATACATGTCATTTCAGCAGTGCCAGTTTTAAATTCCAAAGAAAGAAGTGCAGAACAGTGATGTCAATAATTAAATAGTGCTACACTACCACTTTAACGACACACTGATTTTTTCATTCACTTACAGTGCTTTTACAGATAGCAACACCAAAACATTCAGAGCTTTTCTCTGAGACCAGCTTTTCATAACTGTGTACTATTAGAATCACAGCCCAAATTTTTGCAAAACAAACAAATTTGTTTATACAGCTCTTCAAAGTTTTCATATGGTTTATGTGCAGTTCAAATAGATAAACTGCAATATTGTGCTGTCATAACATGCTTTGCATTGGACATTTTATAAGCAACTGAAATCCATTGGGAGCCAGTGAAGATTTATAAATAGTATGATACTTCATTTTCAACCATTAAATTATGGGCAACTAAATTCATGCACGGCTGTACTTCTCTTGAAGATGATCCATTTGTAGGATATGCAAAAATTGCAATCACAGATGGAAACATCAAGAACATTTACAGTGTAGTACGGGGCAACAGCGGGTTGAAAGTGTACAAAACAGCTAACGCCTCAGGAATATTGAAAGACCAAGAATGGTGCATGTTCCATCAAAAATTGATTGACAGTCAGCTGGACTATACTCAAAGAGGGGAAAAAAATGTTGGGCAAATAAAACTGCCATAAAAGGAGACCACAACTACAAATTAGTCTTTAAACCTAAAACCTAAAATAATCGCTGGCAGGTCAAAAACTTGCCTCATTTCAGATTTTCCATTCCAAAGTTAACAAAAAATGCACTGTTTACTAATTATTTTTATTTTGCTATTTTAGCTTCGTCACTCTTTTCTTTCTTTTCACTTCTTGATTTTGTAGGAGTTTGTGTGTTATTTGGTCCACAATTACAATGGAATACATGATGAACTCTTATTAAGAAAATTCAGTAGCTGCTGTGTACTCAAGTTGTTAACCTTTAGAGTTGGGTTGTTTTGGAGGAGGAGACCAAACTGCGAGGTCATCGGTCTCATCAGACTATGGAAGGATGGTTAAGGAAGTCGGCCGTGCTCTTTTCAAAGGAACCATCCCGGCGTTTGCCTGAAGAGATTTAGAGAAATCACGGGAAACCTAAATCAGGATGGCCGGATGCAGGATTGAACCGTCATCCTCCCGAATGCGAGCCCAGTATTAACCTTTAAAGTTACAACCATAAAGCCTACTTCATCAACATTACTGTGGAACCACTTCCTGTCCTAGTATCATTACTATCACGTGACTTTAATATCTCAGGTATTATTGCAGCATAATCTTACTTCACATTAGGATCTAGGGAGAAGTAAGAAATAACTTATTTTCACATCCATACCTCAACTCATCAAAATGTCCAGTAATGTGATCCACATTCCAAACCTTGCTAAGCTAGTTCTTTGACAACCTGCAGAACTCAACTTTTCCAAATCAATCTTATTTGGCATGTGAACCTGACAGCTGAAAACTCATAACAATACGCCTTCAGACAAATTACCTTCTTTTACAAAATCGGCACACATTTCAGAAGTGATGAACATGTGGAACCAATTTCACTCATATTATACATGTCATAAAAGGCAGTAGATAATCCTGGTCAACAGTGCTTTTTGTGCAGTGATACAATCAGTGTCATTAGGAGGTATCAATGTTACAGGCAGTACCTAATACGCAAATTGTACAAAAAATTCTCATGTTCCTACAATGTATTACAATTCCGTGTGTGTGTGTGTGTGTGTGTGTGTGTGTGTGTGTGTGTTTTGTTCTTTTTCCATTGTCTTTATCTCTTTTCAAATTAGTTACAATCAACATCAGTTATCTATGATACCCACAAACAGTTAAAAATTCTCAAATTCTACTGTACTGAGTATAACACTATGTCACTTTGCTGTCACACACAAATGTTATAAAATTGTTAAAAATGGGAGCGAAAATTTTTGGAATTACTAGTTTTCATCTACATCAATATTCTGCAAGTCACCGTATAGCATGCGGCGGAAAGTACCCTGTACCATCACTAGTCATTTCCTTTCCTGTTCCACTTGCAAATAGAGTGAGGGAAAAATGACTGTCTATATGCCACCATATAAGCCCCAATTTCTCATATCTTATCTTTGTAGTCCATACATGCAATGTATGTTGGTGGCAGTAGAATCGCTCTGTAGTCAGCTTCAAATCCTTGTTCTCTAAATTTTCTCAATAGTGCTCCTCAAAAATAATGTCACCGTCCCTCCAGGAATTCCCATTTGAGTTCCGGAAGCTTCTCTGTAATATTTGTGTGTTGTTTGAACCTACTGGTAACAAATCCAGCAGCCCACCTCTGAGTTGCTTCAACGTCTTCCCTTAACCTAACCTGCTACGGATCCCAAACACTCGAGCAGTACTCAAGAATAGGTCCTATATGCAGTGTCCTTCACAGATGAACCACACTTTTCTACAATTCTCCCAATATACCAAAGTCAACCATTCACTTTCCCTAGTACAGTCCTCACATGCTCATTCCATTTCATATTGCTTTGCAACATTATGTCCAGATATTTAAACGACATGACCTTGTTGAGCAGGACACTATTAATGCTGTACCTTAACATTACGGGTCTGTTTTTCCCACACATCCACATTAACTTACATTTTTCTACATTTAGAGCTAGCTGCTTATCATCACACCAATTAGAAATTTTGTCCAAATCATCTTGTATTATCCTAGTCACTCAACTTTGACACCTGACCATAGACCACAGCCAACAACTTACCATACACCACAGCGTCATTAGCAAACAACCACAAATTACTGCCCACGCTGTCTGCCAAATCATTTATGTATATACACTTCCTTGAGGCACTCCTGATGATATGCTTGCCTCTAATGAATACTCACAGTTGAGGACAACACACTGGCTTGTATACCTTAAGAAGTCTTTGAGAGACTCACATATCTGGAAATCAATTCCCTATGCTCATACCTTCATTAACAGCCTGCAGTAGGGCACTGTGTCAAATGCTTTCTGGAAATCTAGAGTCTGCCTGTTGCTCTTCATCCATAATTCACAGTATATCATGTGAGAAAAGGGCAAGCTAAGTTTTGCATGAGTGACGCTTTCTAAAACAAAGCTGATTCATGGACATAAGTTTCTCAGTTTCAAGAAAATTTATTATTCTCAAACTGAGAATATATTCAATGACTTTGCAGCAAACCAATGTTAGGGATCTTGGTCTGTAATTTTGTGGGTCCGTTCTTTTATCTTTCTTATATGTAGGAGTCACCTGTGACTTTTTCCTGTCAATTGGGATTTTGCGCTAGGCAAGAAATTAACCATAAATGCAATCTCAGTAAATGCTCTTTGTAAAACTGAATTGGGATCCATCCAAACCTGATGACTTATTTGCTTTCAAGTCTTTCATTTATTCCTCCCTGCCAGTCGTCCATATGGGAGTCAGTTTGATGGTCAAATGACAGTATGTTTCTACAATTCTCTTGTGTGAACAATTTATTGAAAGTGAAATTTAAAACTTTGGCATTTGTCACTCCAAAACATACTAGTTTTTGTTCTTGTCTTTTGAAATGTTTATAACATCTTGGAATTTCATTGCCTTGGTGTATTTATTATTTCTGTCTATGAAACAGGGTTACTAACACTGCTTGTGCAACTTAGTTGGTTATCATACAATCTCTAGTATATTCTTAATAAATTTCGTTCTTTAAAACATAATCTAGATAAGTTTTAAGAGTGTTTTATCTTTAAAAAACATCTTAAAAACAGCCATATCAATACACTGCATAGATACTAGAATTTCAAAATTAAGTTGAGAAAGTGATCTTTCGCCTAGGACAAATACTGTTGCAAATGTTTTACCACAAGAAAACAGTATTCACACAGGAAATAGCTAAAAGGCTACAAACTTCACAAAAATTGGTGATCTACATACACAAAAATCTTGTGTATTCTGCTATAGCCCTCTAGATCATATCTGGATATGTGCCATGGCATCAGGCCACAGGCGAACCACACTCAAATTCTCCGCCAATGGCATGTGTGTGGGCCGGTCACCAGAGGCAGCCTTCGATCTATGCACATGCCATAGCACCCACTGTACCGTCTACCAGAGCTCTCCTGTATTTAAATACAGTGCTCCTTTTAGAACGTTACATAACACGGGATTGAAGTGCAACTTGGCCAAGTCACATTCTTTTCAGCCATCCACTGTGTATTTGGAGTTTGAGGTGTCTTAGGATGGTGCAAAGCCTTTATGTCATCATGTCACTGCTGCTGTCACCACTCTGCCTCACCCTTCCGATGTCAAAGAACTCCAAGCATTTTTAGAGAAAATTGCCTATCATCACAATTCATTCCAGGTGCAGGCCCACCTCCCCCACGAATTGCTCCACAAGGAGGTTCCTTTTTGGTGGGAGCGAGTCTGCGAGTGCACATTTGTACTTTTAAAATCTAAACTGCACTCTGCACTTTGTTTCACTACCTGCCATCTTGGCCACTGTCTGGTCTTGGATACAGACACCTCTCAGTATGGACTTGTGGCTGTTCTTTCACATCTCTATGAGCATGGTTCAGAATGTCTGATAGCTTACGCGTCAAAAACGCTCAACTTTGCTCAGCATTACTACTCCCAAGTTGAAAAGGAAGCACTTGCTACTGCCTACGCCCTCAAGAATGTTTGTGGGTCTAAGTTCCACCTCATTATGGCCCACAAACCCACTGTTTTGTTATTTAATCCTTCTGCTTCATTTCCCAACAAAGTAGCACATTGCCTCCACTGTTGGGCCTTGTTTCTGTCTTGCTGCAACTATGAAATACATTTTTGGCCTACTGCACAGCATGCCAATGCCGATGCATTGTCCTGACTTCTGATGGAGTTGGTCCTTACTTTTGATCAGGATGAACTCCTTTGTTTTGAGGTGCAATGTACAGTGGAAGTGTTTCGTATTACAGACTCCCAGATCATTGCTGGTGTTGCTGCCTATCCAGTTTTGTGCCAAGTTGTTCACCTCGTTCAGCATGGTTGGCAGGACAGGTGTCCAGATAGGTCTTTGGATCCTTTATGTAGCTATTTTGCCCTTCATCACTACCTTTCAGTGTTCAATGGTCGTGTTCTCTTAGCTATGGATAAGCCATCACCCAGGGTTGTGCTCACAATTGCTCTATGGCAGGATAAACATTAGCTTCTACATCTGGGACATTGGGGGGTTCTCTCTTACCAAGTCATTGGCCTATCAACACATTTTGGCCTGCATCGGTGGTGACATTGTGCGTCTTTTCATGGCCCGCTCTCAGTGTGCTTCGTGACAGGTAGTGCCACAGGTGACGCTCTCTCCATGGCTCTCTCGCAGCATCTGTGGGAAACCATCCATGTTGATTTTGTGGGTCCCTTCCTCAATTCTTACTGGTTGGTGGTTTTTGATGCTTTCTCAAAATTTTTGTAAGTTATCCACTATTTTTCCATGACAGCTGTGGCTACGGTTCAGACCCTCTCAAAAATTTTTTCTATTGAAAGATTGTATTATATGCCTGGGATGGATAACGGTGCACAGTTTGAGTCTCAGACCTCCCACAATTTCTGTGCCCATCAACATAATTGCCAAGTTACTGCTCCTCCATTCCACACCCAATCTAATGGCAATGCGGAACAGGCACTTCTTGAGTTCTTACAGGGTATGTCAGTGGGGAATTGGAGTCTGACCAATACTTTCCATAATCACTAGCCACATATCCTCCTGCATCTGCTAATGACACCCCATCAATGACCTTTGGTGTGGACCTCTTCACGGTTCACTTTTGGTTCCAACAGGGTCTGGGATCAGGGGTTTGGCTGCTGACCTATGCGGATTCTGTTCATGGTCCACAGCTGCCACAGCCATTGCCCTTGTACGGCTGGTGGTACACCATCATGATCAGCTGAGTCCTTATGTCACAGCAAGGGCTGCGGGCCCTCCAACACCACCACCACCACCACCACCACCACCACCTTTGCCTCCTCCATTGGCACCCATCCAGACTTTGGGAGGCGTCCCTGCTGTAGGGGCACACCAGCCCTCTTTGTGGATGTCACCGCCTCCGGCCTCTCCTTGAAGGTCTGGTGCCCCAACGCATGCTGCCAGCCTGTCTACATCTACATCTACATTCACACTCTGCAAGCCACCCAATGGTGTGCAGCACAGGGCACCCTACGTGCCACTGTCATTACCTCCCTTTCCTGTTCCAGTCGCGTATGGCTCGCAGGAAAAACGACTGCCACAAAGCTAACGTGTGCGCACGAATCTCTCTAATTTTACATTCATGACCTCCTCGGGAGGTATAAGTAGGGGGAAGCAATATATTCGATACCTCATCCAGAAATGCACCCTCTCGAAACCTGGACAGCAAGCTACACCACGATGCAGAGCGCCTCTCTTGCAGAGTCTGCCACTTGAGTTTGCTAACCAACTCCGTAACGCTATCATGCTTACCAAATAACCCTGTGACGAAACGCGCCACTCTTCTTTCGATCTTCTCTATCTCCTCTGTCAACCCGACCTGGTACGGATCCCACACTGATGAGCAATACTCAAGTATAGGTCAAACGAGTGTTTTGTAAGCCACCTCCTTTGTTGGTGGACTACATTTTCTAAGGACTCTCCCAAGGAATCTCAACCTGGCACTCGCCTTACCAACAATTAATTTTATATGATCATTCCACTTCAAATCATTCCGTATGCGTACACCCAGATATTTTACATCTACATACATACTCCGCAATCCACCATACGGTGCGTGGTGGAGGGTACCTCCTACCACAACTAGCATCTTCTCTCCCTGTTCCACTCCCAAACAGAACGAGGGAAAAATGACTGACTATATGCCTCTGTACGGGCCCTAATCTCTCTTATCTTATCTTTGTGGTCTTTCCGTGAAATATAAGTTGGCGGCAGTAAAATTGTACTGCAGTCAGCCTCAAATGCTGATTCTCTAAATTTCCTCAGTAGCGATTCACGAAAAGAACACCTCCTTTCCTCCAGAGACTCCCACCCGAGTTCCTGAAGCATTTCTGTAACACTTGCGCGATGATCAAACCTACCAGTAACAAATCTAGCAGCCTGCCTCTGAATTGCTTCTATGTCCTCCCTCAATCCGACCTGATAGGGATCCCAAACACTCGAGCAGTACTCAAGAATAGGCCGTATTAGTGTTTTGTAAGTGGTCTTCTTTACAGATGAACCACATCTTCCCAAAATTCTACCAATGAACCGAAGACGACTATCCGCCTTCCCCACAACTGCCATTACATGCTTGTCCCACTTCATATCACTCTGCAATGTTACGCCCAAATATTTAATCGACATGACTGTGTCAAGTGCTACACTACTAATGGAGTATTCAAACATTACGGGATTCTTTTTCCTATTCATCTGCATTAATTTACATTTATCTATATTTAGAGTTAGCTGCCATTCTTTACACCAATCACAAATCCTGTCCAAGTCATCTTGTATCCTCCTACAGTCACTCAACAATGACACCACAGCATCATCAGCAAACAGCCGCACATTGCTATCCACCCTTTCCAAAAGTTCATTTATGTAGATAGAAAACAACAGCGGACCTACCACACTTCCCTGGGGCACTCCAGATGATACCCTCACCTCCTATGAACACTCACCATCGAGGACAACATACTGGGTTCTATTACTTAAGAAGTCTTGGAGCCACTCACATATTTGGGAACCAATCCCATACGCTCGTACCTTAGTTAGGAGTCTGCAGTGGGGCACCGAGTCAAACACTTTCCAGAAGTCAAGGAATATGGCATCCATCTGATACCCTTCATCCATGGTTCGCAAGATATCATGTGAAAAAAGGGCAAGTTACGTTTCGCAGGAGCGATGCTTTCTAAAGCCGTGGTGATGCATGGACAGCAACTTCTCTGTCTCAAGGAAATTCATTATATTCTAACTGAGAATATGTTCGAGAATCCTGCAACAAACCGATGTTAAGGATATTGATCTGTAAGTTTGAGGATCCGTCCCTCTACCCTTCTTACATACAGGTGTCACCTGTGCTTTTTTCCAGTCGCTCGGGACTTTACGTTGGGCAAGAGATTCGTGATAAATGCAAGCTAAGTAAGGAGCCAATACAGTAGAGTACTCTCTGTAAAACCAATTTGGGATCCCATCAGGACATGGCGATTTATTTATTTTCAACCCATTCAGCTGCTTCACAACCCCAGGGATGTCTATCACTATGTACTCCATACGGGAATCTGTACGAGACTCAAACAGCGGGATGTTTGTACGATCCTCCTGCGTGAAAAATTTCTCAAATGCTAAATTTAAAATTTCTGCTTTCGTTTTGCTGTCTTCCGTTGCCAGGCCAGACTGATCAGTGAGTGACTGGATGGAAGCCTTTGACCCGCTTACCGATTTTACGTAAGACCAGAATTTCCTTGGGTTTTCAGCAAGATCTTTTGTTAAGGTATGATGGTGGTAGTGGTTGTATGCTTCGCACATCGCTCTTTTTACAGCAGCACGAATCTCTACTAACTTTTGCCTGTCCTCATTCTCCCAATCTTTCTTGTACCACGAGTGCAACTGTCTTTGCTTCCTGAGCATTCTCCGAATTGCGCTGTTAAACCATGGTGGGTCTTTTCCGTCCGTAACCCACTTTTTCGGCACATACTTCTCCAATGCGTGATTTACAATGTGTTAAAAATTTGCCCATAATTCTTCCACGTCCATCGTACCGGAAGTAAATGAAGTTGTTTCATTTACTAAGGGGGATGCTAACAACTGCTTATCTGCTCTTTCTAGTAAGAATACTCTCCTAGCCTTCTTGACCGACTTTTTGACTTTCGTAACCATAGTCGTAATGACAACATCATGATCATCAATCTCTGTCTCAACACTGACACCGTCGATGAGGTCTTGTCTGTTCGTGGCTACCAGATCTAAAATATTTCCATTACGTGTTGGCTGTCGATTTAGCTGCTCAAGACAGTTTTCGGATAATGTGTTCAAAAGTAAATCACACGACGGCTTGTCTGTACCACCTGTAATGAATCCATAGACATCCCAGTCTATACTAGGTAGGTTGAAGTCGCCTTCGACTAATATAGCATGATCCGGGTACTTCTGTGGTACAGAGTGTAGACTCCCTTTGAATGATTCTAGAACTGTCACAGTGGAACCTGGTGTCCGGTAATAACACCCAACAATTAACTTTATTTCTCCTAGCCCTGTTAAACGTGTCCAGATAACTTCACAATCACACTCTACTTCAACCTCAGTAGACACAATATTTTTGTCAACTGCAATGAAGACACCACCTCCTACGGTGTCTAATCTGTCTTTCCGATACACGTTCCCACCCTCACTAAATATTTCAGAACTTCCTATCTCAGGGTTCAGCCAGGTCTTAGTCCTGAGAATAATTTGCGCGCCACATGCTTCCTGGAGGGCAGTAAATTCAGGAACTTTATTCCGAACACTCTTAAAATTTACTGCTAATATCTTGATAGCTGAAGTGTCTTTACACTGAGCACGTCCTGATATATATAACCAGAGGCTTCGTCGACTCTGTGACGGTCTTGGCTGAAAATATATATAAAATTTGCGCGCCACACGCTTCCTGGAGGGCAGTAAATTCAGGAACTTTATTCCGAACACTCTTAAAATTTACTGCTAATATCTTGATAGCTGAAGTATATATATATATATATATATGCGAGGTGTCCCGATGAACACTCACCAGGCAATGTGCAGGCTGGGAAATCAGGACGTGCTCAGTGTAAAGACACTTCAGCTATCAAGATATTAGCAGTAAATTTTAAGAGTGTTCGGAATAAAGTTCCTGAATTTACTGCCCTCCAGGAAGCGTGTGGCGCGCAAATTTTATATATATTTTCAGCCAAGACCGTCACAGAGTCGACGAAGCCTCTGGTTGAGACCCTCCAGTCGGCTCCAAACCAAAGGACCCCGATCCACTGTGGGAACGATGCTGCAAATAGAGAGCTCTGCTTGCACCCCGCGTGCGAGGCCAGCGGTCTTCACCAAATCCGCCAGCCGCCTGTACGAACTGAGGATCGCCTCAGAACCCAAGCTACAGCCATCATTGGTGTCGACATAAGCAACTACTTGCAGACGACTGCAACCCGTACGCTCGATAGCCGCAGGCCAGGCCACCTCCACATCTTGGATGAGGCCCCCCGGCAGACAAACAGGATGAACGGGCGAGGCCAGCCGGCCAGCCTCCACATTGACCCTCTGCCTCGAGCAATGCAAACGCGTTGCAGTCCGCCACTCACCCTGAGGTGAGGGCGGCCCCAACATGCCGGGTACACTAGAAGGTGCCTGGACGGCTGAGTCAGCAGACGCAGCAAGTGACACCTGGGGTGTCTGAAACGACGCGCCAGACCCTCCACCATCGCTGCACCTTGAGGCAGCAGCCTGAAGGCGGCTGACCATGGCCAACAGCACGCTCAGCTGCTCACAAACCGCAGCCAGCTCCTCCTGCACCCGCACATAGCACACACACACCCTATCCATCCTACTGCTAATATCTGGACGTATAGAGTTGCGACAAATAAAACAGCAATATGTGACTGCACAGTTGCATCACCAGCATGAGATTGAGCTGCGATATATGAACAATTACTTACGAACTAAGCAATCAAATGACCATGACTACGCCACTATACAGATATTACAATGTGATCGTACCCCTGTCTTAGTACAAATGACAACCGCCTATGCAATGTTACACTCTCCCGTTATTAAAATTTGATACTACTCCTTTCTAATTCGAAAATATGCAAAGATCCGAAAAATTTCACCATGCAAGCACACAAACACACAAAGTAATTTGAATTAAACCTGTGGAATTAATATGAAAAACTGAATATATGACTAGTTTCTGCTACTGCTGTTCACACATGTCAGTCTGCAACCACAGACGAAACTGCACTGGCCTCTGCCTGCTGCTAACTGACTCTACAAAATAAACAGAAAGCACTGGCTGTCCAAAACAAACAACTGACTAACGACTGCGAATTTATACTTTACAGCTATCAATAAGCAATATAACTCCTCTCAAATACAAGAATACACTAGGATGTTATGTAATTAAATATGCAAGTGCACAAACACTCAGAAAGAAATTAAGAATCAAACTACAAAACAAATATGAAAGCTAAATATGCGACTCCCTACTGCACTGCTGCTGCACTACTGCTGCATTTTACAAAAGTAACTGCTACCAGTGTTTGTTCCGCTATCATATTATCATACAATAAAGGATCCTTCTTTCTATGTATTCGCAATACATTACATTTGTCTATGTTAAGGGTCAGTTGTCACTCCCTGCACCAAGTGCCTATCCGCTGCAGATCTTCCTGCATTTCCCTACAACTTTCTAATGCTCCAACTTCTCTGTATACTACAGCATCATCCGCAAAAAGCCGTATGGAACTTCCGACACTATCTACTAGGTCATTTACATATATTGTGAAAAGCAATGGCCCCATAATACTCCCCTGTGGCACACCAGAGGTTACTTTAACCTCTGTAGATGTCTCTCCATTGAGAAAAACATGCTTTGTTCAGTTTGCTAAAAATTCTTCAATCCAGCCACACAGCTGGTCTGATATTCCGTAGGCTCTTACTTTGTTTATCAGGCAACAGTGCGGAACTGTATCGAATGCCTTCCGGAAGTCATGGAAAATGTCATCTACCAGGGAGCCTGTATCTAATATTTTATGTGTCTCATGAATAAATAAAGCCAGTTGGGTCTCACATGATTGCTGTTTCTGGAATCCAAGTTGATTTCTACAGAGTAGATTCTGAGTTTCCAGAAATGACATGATATGATATGCGAGCAAAAAAACATGTTCTAAAATTCTACAACAGATCAATGTCAGAGATTTAGGCCTATAGTTTTGCGCATCTGCTCGGCGACCCTTCTTGAAAACTGGAACTACCTGTGCTCTTTTCCAATCATTTGGAACCTTCCATTCCTCTAGAGACTTGCAGTACACAGCTGTTAGAAGGGGGCAAGTTCTTTCGCGTACTCTGTGTAGAATCGAACTGGTATCCCGTCAGGTCCAGTGGACTTTCCTGTGTTGAGTGATTTCAGTCGCTTTTCTATTCCTTGGACACTTATTTCAATGTCAGACATTTTTCGTTCGTGTGAGGATTTAGAGAAGGAACTGCAGTGCGGTCTTCCTCTGTGAAACAGCTTTGGAAAAAGGTGTTTAGTATTTCAGCTTTACGCGTGTCATCCTCTGTTTCAATGCCATTGTCAACCCAAAGTGTCTGGATATGCTGTTTCTATCCACTTACTGATTTAACGTAAGACCAGAATTTCCTTGGATTTTCTGTCAAGTCGATACATAAAATTTTACTTTCAAATTCACTGGACACTTCACGCATAGCCCTCCTTATGCTAACTTTGACATCTTTTAGCTTCTGTTTGTCTGAGAGGTTTTGGCTGCGTTTAAATTTGCAGTGAAGCTCTCTTTGCAGTAGTTTCCTAGCTTTGTTGTTGAACCATGCTGGGTTTTTCCCATCCCTCACAGTTTTACTCGGCACGTACCTGTCTAAAATGCATTTTGCGATTGCCTTGAACTTTTTCCATAAACACTCAACATTTTCAGTGTCGGAACAGAAATTTTCGTTTTGATCTGTTAGGTAGTCTGAAATCTGCCTCCTATTACTCCTGCTAAACAGATAAACCTTCCTCCCTTTTATTATATTCGTATTTACTTCCATATTCAGGGATGCTGTAATGCCCTTATGATTACTGATTCCCTGTTCTGCACTTACAGAGTCAAAGAGTTCGGGTCTGTTTGTTATCGGTAGGTCCATAGGTCCAAGATGTCCCATGGTGCTTCGCTGCCAACTGCGCTTCCACCACCAGCTGGACCAGCACTGTCAGGCCCTTCACCACCAGCATCCCCAGTGCCTCCATCCAAGCCGTCACCATCAGCACAGTTCCGCAATGTCAAGGATGCGTATATCAAGCTGCTAACAGCACCCTGATTGTCCGTCCTCCCTTGTACTTAACAAGAGGAAGGCTGGCCGGTGCGCATTATTATGACTGCACCACTTCCACCTGTATTTATCAGTTCTGGCCCAGAATCTCCTTCTGCTGTTGCCGTCATCACCTGCCATGCCTGCCACAGAGGCCATGGATGTATCATCAGTCACCCTGATGCCTGCATCAGAGGAGCACTCTTTCCCCAAGGAGGAAGACATGATATAGCACTGTACATCATCTTTGTATACGCACTTCAGCACCAGGCTGCAGGCACACTACACTCAAATACTCCACCAACAGCACCTGTGTGGGCCAGCCACCAGAGGCTGCCCATAACTTGTGCACATGGCACAGCACCCACCGCACCATCTACCGCAGCTCTCCTCTACATGAAGACAGTGCAGCCAGCTCAATAAAGAAATCCAAATTAAGATCTGCAATGGCTTATAACTGACTCAATGGCGCTGATGAAATTAAAAATCTGTTTGAGACTGGCTGGAGCAAGGTAAGATACTTTTTAAGATACTCTGAAATCATGATTTTCTCTGAAACTACATGTGGAGGGAAATGATCTAATTAAATAATCCTATAAAACCTGAAATCTTAATGTTCTATTTGCTATTTCTTTAGATATTATTACAGGTCTGCTCTTCAGATGAGCCCATGTTGTCAATGTGTGAGATGAGCAGCCAGTATCTCAAAAGAGCTAGTGATGGCCTATTGATTATGTCACGTGTGGCTCAAACAGTCAAGTGCCCAATTTCTGTTATGGTGTGGGGCATAATATCTGTAAATGGTACATATAGAACATATATTGTTCAAGGTTCAATGAATCAACAGCAACAAGGAAAAGATATACTGCTTCAGATGGTGAAGTGGTTTTCTCATGGTGACTCCGTTTTTATGACAAATAAATTGTTGCATCATAAAGCCAAGTCAGTCAAACAATTCTTTGCTAAAAATGATGTAAAAACTTTGCCATGGCCTAGGAACAGCCAAGATGTGAACCCAATAGAAAGTATGTGATCAGTTGTAAAGCAAAGATTGAAGGAAACCACCTTTACAACAAATGTTTAACTCCTTGAGCAGCTTACAGAAATACACACATATGAAGAAATTGGCAAATCTTTGCCCACACCTAACAGAATTCATGCGGAGGAGAATTGAAATGTTAATCAAGGTGAAACTCATGTACACAAAATACTGATGTAACATTTAACTGTTAAATAAATGAGTATATAATACAAAAAAAAAGAGTTCATTTTTGCAAATATTCTGCTTGAATCCAATAATTTTCACACCATTATAGATTTCACAGAAGCTAAATTATAATAAGAATGCCGACATTATAAGAAACAGAAACTACAGCACTCTAAAATCTGGCCTCTTATACTTGTCATAGCTATCTTAAATATAAATATTAATTCCATAAATGAACTTTTTTGTAACATAAAATAATGTTAGTAATTTCAAGAATAAAAACACAAAACAGTGAATATTCTAACTCCAGATTTTTACCTGAACAGAATCCTGGCATGAGAGCCCTGAAGCATGAACAATGCAACGTCCAACATTGGCATCGTCAGAGTCTGAAAACGCATTCTTGACGCACCACTCCATGTTTGCTAACACTTTTCGTAGCACTGAATTGCTTAACAGTAACCCAGCATCTGAAAATTTATGGATGTGTCTGCAAAAACTGTCACACTACTTATTGACAATACAATGAAATATTTACTTTTGGGTTAAAGGAGACCATTCACTATAAAGCAGAAGCATTGAGTTATCAATAGGCACAGATAAAAAGAAAGGAAACTTGGTAGCTTTCAGAGTTACCCTTTTACGAGCTAGAGTAAAGGGAGGAAGCTGGTTTGCCAGATAGGTATGCGGGAGGGAAGAGTGGGAGGTATATGGGCTGCACATGTAATGAACAAATATAGGGGCCAGTGGGGAGTGGCCCATGCTGAAAGTGACATGGGGATTTGAATTGGAAGGGGGTGACAGGATGGAGGAGGGATAAACCGTTGAGAGGAGGGTGCAGGGACAGTGTGTTACTTGAGACTGAGGCCAGGATGATTGCAGGTGCAGAGGATGTGTTGTAAGGAGAACTCCCATTTGTGTAGTTCAGAGAATATAGCAGTGGAGGGAAGGATACAGATGACCAGGGTTGTGAAGCAGCCACTAAAATTGAGCACACTGTGCTCAGCTGCATGTTGTGCCACCAACAGCAGCTCAACTTCGTTCTTGTCAACAGTTGGCGGTGGCCATTCATCCTGGTGGACATCTGGTTGGTAGTTATACCAAAATAAAAGTCTGTGCTGTGATCATAGCAGAATTGCTTTATGACATGGCTACTTGTGAAAGCAAGTAATCCAGCCTCTGACGGGAGTACGATAAGCCTGTGACAAGACTGGAATAGGAGGTGCTGGGTGGGTGGATTGGGCATGCCTTACACCTTGGTCTGCCTCAAGGATATGACCCCTATGGCAAGGGGTTGAGAGTGGGAGTGGCATAGGGACGGGCTAGGATGTTGTGTAGATTGGGTGGGTGATGAATGACCACTTTAGGAAGGGTAGGAAGAGTCTCAGGTAGAAAGTCCCTCATTTTAGGGCAGGATGTGAGATAATCAAAGCTCTGGCAAATGATATGGTTCAGCTGTTCCAGTCTAGCATGAGGCTGGGTGACTAGGGGGGTGGGTGTTCCTTTGTTGCTGATTAGTGTAGGTTGTGGGAGGATTGGGTGTATGTGAGGATGGGGCATAAGAAATATATTTGTGGACTAGGTTTGGGAGTGGGGGAGGTTGTATTGCCTGCCTGTGAAGGCCTTTGTGAGTTCTGATCACTGCAGACACATTGCCCACAGATAGCTAGGCTGTATGGGAGGGATTTTTAGTGTGGAAGGGATGAGAATTGTTGAAATCCAGTTAATGTCGGTGGTTGTGGGTTTAATGTGGACACAAGTGTGGATATCAGTGAGGCAGAGAATAACGTCCATGAAACTGACTTGATGAGTAGAGGAGGATCAGATGAAGCAGATGGAAGAAAAGGTGTTGAGGTTGTGAAGGAATGTGGATAGGTTGTGTTTGCCCTGAGTCCTGATCATGAAGATATCACAAAAAACCTGAACCAGACTAGAGGTTGGGACTTTTGGGAGCTAGAAAGGTTTCTACTAGATAACCCATAAACGGGTTGGAATGGGATGATTCCATGTATTGCCCACGGATGTGTCGTGGATTTGTTTGTAAACCTTCCTTTCACAGGAAAAGTAGTAGTGGATCATAATATAGTAGATAAGTTGTATAATGACTGAGGTGATGGGTTTGGAGTCTGATGGATGTTTACAGAGATAGTATTTGATAGTAGCAAGGCCATGGGCATGATGGATGTTGGTGTTCAGGGAGGTGGCATCAGCAGTGATGAGTAGTGATTTAGGAGGTAAATGCCATTGAGATGGTGGAAATATTTGTTCATTTTATCAGATTCATAAAGTATACTACAAGAGAGCCATGCTGATGTCTACTATGTCTAGTGAGTCTGCATTTATACAATATACTTGGGATGAAATTATAATGAACCAAATGTTGACATAAAATTTAATCTATCCTATTATAAATTCATATTATGATTTGAAAAAAAGCTTTCTGCTTAAGCTAACCAGAAATGATATTAAACAGCCTTGTAAAACTCCATGGGTCACTGCATGCATTAAAGTATCATGAGACAGGAAAAGGGAAATGCTTCTGCTCGCAAGAACAAGTGAAGATTTTGCAGTAGCTGCACATTACAAAACTACTCAAAATTGCCAAGAAAAGGTATCAAAAATCAATAAAACACACACATTATGTCAGAAATCAGTAATTGTGACAACATACTTAAGGCTATATGAAGTGTAGCAAAAACAAGAGACAGAGCAGCATAACAGCACTATTGAATTAAATGGAAGGGCTATAAATGATAAGTCAAACGTAGAAGATATGTGTAATAATCATTTCCCAACTTTAGTAGAAAATATAGGGACAAATAGTTGAAGACAAAAATCAAAATAGTATGTTGAACACCTTACATAAAATTCAATTATATAGATGTCTCACAGACCAACTTATCTCTCTGAAATTATGAAAATTATATATTCTCTCAAAAATAAAAGCTCATCTGGACTTGATGGTGTTTACAACAAAGTACTACGACTTGTTACACTATAATAACCACTATCTTTTCTGAAATATCTAATGCACCATTAACTCAAAGCATTTTTCCAGAGAAATTGAAATATGCCACTGTTAAATCGCCTCTGTAAGAAAGGTGATGCGAGATACAAATAACTACTGACCTGTTTCACTACTGACATCATTTTCCAAAAGTTTTGAGGTCATATACTCTACAATAGTGTCCCACCTGAGCAACAGTAATGTCCTCAGTTAATCACAGTCTGGATTTCAGAAGAGTTGCTCAACTGATAATGCCATTCACATGTTCACTTACCAAATTTAACAAGCATTAAATAACAAAACAACATCAGCTGGTATTTTCTGTGGCCTATCTAAGGGATTTAACTGTGCGAATCACAGTATTTTCCTTGATAAATTGAGGTTTTATGCAACTGATAGTACAGTCAACCAATCAATAATGTCATATCTAACCAAAACAATGCAGAAAGTTGTACTTAGTAATTCAACTGATGTAATCAGGGGAGAGTTTTCTGACTGAAGAGAAATCAAATATGGGGTTCCTCAATGCCCAATCTTACATCCACTATTGCTCCTCATATACGCAATCAATCTTCCATTGAACATACAATTAGCAGAATTGGTTCTTTGTGTGAATGGGACTTGTGTTGTAATTAATCCGAGCATACAGACAGCAACAGAAGAAATGGTAAGCAATGTTATAAAACGTATCACTGACTAGTTTTCTGCAAAAGGTGTCACTCTCAATTTCAGACAGACACAATGTATACAGTTCCATAAATTTTGAGGTACTGCCCCACTTATAAGGGTAACACATGGTGAGGAATTCATAAAATGAAGCTTAAAAATTTTTAGATATTCATATTCAATGGAAAAACACACATTTTGTAACTCCTAAACAAACTAGTTCAGCGACACTTGCACTTGAAACCACTGCAGATCTTGGGGAGAGAGAAATCAGTAAGCTGACATATTTTGACTCAATAATGTCACATGGAGTAATGGTTTGAGGTAACTCATCTTTAAGAAATAAAGTCTTTTGCTCAAAAATGTGCTGTAAGGATAATATGTGGTACTAACCCGTGTTTATCTTGTAAGCATCTATTCAAAAAGTTTGGCGTCTTGACTACTGCTTCACAGCATATTTATTTTTTCATGAAGTTTGTTGTAAATAATCCACTACAGTTCAAAGGGAACAATGACAAACATAATTAAAATACCTGAAAAAACCTGACATTCATTACTCCACATTTGGGTAGTCTTTGGCATGAAAAGACAAGCACAATGCTGCAAGGAAAATTTTTGACCAGTTACCCAAAGCAAAAATTTGCCCAACATACAGTAAAGTAAAATTTGAAAACACATTGAAAAAGTTTTTCTTTGGCAACTCCTCCTATTCTGCAGAATAAATTTTATTATTGTAATATGTAAAGACGGGGTATGAGCTACCAAAAAAACTTTTAAGCATGAAGACATATTTACACATAAATTTGTTATTTTAATGTAAATTGACTTGTTCCACTTATGATTTATTGTGCAAATGGTCCATGTCCCATGACTAACAGTGTGATAATACTGCAACACACAATGATCAGAAACATGTCCATTACGGCAAACAAAATTTATTAACAGTATTATCTGTATAAATCCACTTATCCACACATCCTGCCAAACAATCTGATCATACTCCATGGGACAATTTAGAGTAACAAACCTTTTGGCGTAATTAGTGGTTAGGATTACATGTTTGTACTAATGTCAAATTATTCTGCATACTAAAGTCCGAAACAAGGCCCACTTACTCTCACAGAGTCAAATGACAGGCTGGTTGAAAAAATAAGCAGTGAAATTAGCATACACACTACAAAATATGATATTTATTATTTATTTACAAGTGATCTTGAAGTATGTGGGCTATTGAAGGGGGAGGGGGGGTACCATACAAGCAAAGTAGGTTTCCTTAAATAATATAATAGCATCTATGAACTACATCACTCACTCGCATAGAGTATAATAATTTAATTCATAATTCTGATACAGAATTAAGTAACCAAGAGCACTTGTGCTATAACTTTACAACTATGACGGTGTTACAAGTACATATTGGAAACATAATTACACTATGCAAAACAGTCTAGGAAAAGCTCTTTAATTTTATGGCTTATTAAAGTAAATGAACAACATTGGGTCTGTAATTTTTCAAATTCTTCCAACATAATTCATGATGAAGTAGTTCATGGGTTACTGGCTGGATTTCAGTGTCCAATGGGCACAAGACCTTGGCAAGCGACCACATTGCCATCATCAGATGTGCTGATGAACTGAACATCTAGGGACTGGCACAGGACTTATATCTCCTACCCCCTCCATCCGACCTGGTGCTCTCTCCGATGCCCAGGCTCAGGCACAGGCATGAGACCAGCATCTCCTCCCCATTTCCTCCTGCCAACAGATTGCTCTGTACGAGGTTTGTGCCCAAAGACATGAGTTGTCAGGTCTCTGCTATTGCTCTGCCACCCCTCAAAATCAGTTTGTTGTGGGATATCTTAATCTGAACAAGAACAGGTTCCCAGCCACTATTATTAGTGACCAGCAGTTCCCTTACTCAAATCTTGACAGATGCTTTATTGTTTAAAAGTTACAAATTAAAACAATCTTGATCACATAAAAACATTTATTATAATGGTAACTGGTTTCAGTCTATTTGCAGACCATCTTCAGACCATTCTCCAGTGGTGGCTGGCAGAGGTAATGAACCGAGCAAGTACCGTCTGTTGAGAGATAAACCTCAACTTTTTCAATGACAATGTCCCAGAAATTAGACGCTTGTGTCAGAACCTTAGTGTGGTCATAATAAATAGCCTGTAGGTCCAACAGGCAATGTTCTGCTACTGACGACTTGTTAGGCAGCTGTGATCTGGGGTACCACTGATGCTCCCAGCAATGATCTAAGACAGTACACACCATCTGACCTATGTATGTCATGCCAAATCGGCAGGGGGTATGATTGTTAAGGAGTTACTACAGAAGCACCAGTTCCACCAAGACTTTATGGACTTTCAAACATTTACAAAATATGGAGTGCCTTTCAGCCCCTTTGTTACCAACGTCTGTGCTCCAACATACTCACTCACTAAATATTTGAAAGATATGCTTAGCCTATACATCAGAACATGTTTACATCATATTCGTAGCTCCATGGATTTTGTTGGGCGACTTCACAACTTTAAGCTTACAGATTTTGATATCCTTATGAGTTTCAATGTTCTCTCTACAAGAATCCATGGAACTTTTTGGCAAGAAAAATTGTGTTTATTCCATTTTTGTGCTGCATTATTGGTAAGGTAGAATTAATGCTTTGGTAATGCCAAGTGACTACTGGCAAGTACCTACCAGCTAAAACATGGGCACTACTCAGTAATGTGAAGGACAACCTTGGACTATGGAAGTCCAAGGTCAATCGGATCCCCTGCCAGTGTGGCATGACATTTATAGGTCAGGTGGTGTGTACTGTCAAAGACTGCTGCCAAGAATACCAACAGCATACGAGACTGCAGTAGCCTAACAAGTCGGCAGTAGCAGAACATTGCCTACTGAACCTACATGCTATGGATTAATGACTGTTATAAAGGTCTGACATCGATGTCTATCTCCTGGGAATGTGTCATTAAAGTATCTACAGAGATTTTAGTAAGGGAACTGTTGATCAGTCATAATAGTGGCTACATCCTTAGTAAGGCCTGGGAACCTGTACTTAGATTAAGAAGAGGAAGGAGATATCTCACAAGTAGCTGACTTCTGTGGTTGACAGAGCAATAGCAGACACACCAGCAGTATGTACCTCCAGGCACAAACCTCTTACGGAGTAATGTACTGATAGAAAAGGGGTGGGGGGAGGTACTGGGCTCATGCCTGTCCCTGGCTATGACCTCAGACAGAGCACCAGGTCAGACGGAGGCGGCCAGCAGATATACGTCCAGTTTCAGCTCCTAGACAATCAGTGTACCTGATGATGACAACATGGTCGCTTTGTGCCCTTTGGGCAGTGACATCTAGCTGTTCACCTGTGAAATATTTGATCAACATTGAATCTAATGAGAATATTCATACTCCTGTTCATCTGTGCTGAAACTAATGAAATATTAGACAGATAAGTTTGACAACATAATCAGAATGAAGTTGTTTACAGCCTCTTGGTTAGAACATCACCATTGTGTGCTTTACAAGGCTTAGTCATGTTGAAAATAGTATAAATTTGCCTTCCTTTCGCCTGAGAATCAACCAATTGCAAGAGGAATTTGAACTACCGCGTAACCTTGAATTTGTACACAAACAAAGCAGTTGCAGATATGAAAATAATATGCAACATGTATTATTAGGGCCAGAAAGGAATCAAACCCTGAAGATTTCTATGTGTAGTCTGACATCTATCTCCTATCAAATATTTAAAATAAAATATTGACTTCCACTTTGAAATGCTGTCAAAATGAGAGGCGTAAGGACAAAGGGGAATAAACTGTAAAGCATATTTCAGAAAACTTACAACAATTTGTATGATATAGTCTTTAACTATCTTGTATGTATCTGAGAACTGAGTAAGTACGGCATGTAGTACTCAGGACTGAATGCTTTCATGCACATGGAAATGTTGATTATTTATTTATTATTTTTTTATATTTTGGGAGAAAAAAGAGTAACAGAATGTGCACACATGTAACACACAAAATGATTTTTTTGTCACGTTCTTCAATGTTAATGATGGAACCACATATTTGCAATAGTTCTGTTTTGAACACTGCCCAAAATATATATATGCAATTACACCTGCAGCAGTGGCAGAACAAATTATCATGCCTGCAAGAGTGGTGGAGCAATTTATCATGCCTACCACAGCAATGAAACATTGCCCCAATGAATTATCTGTGGATACAATTGTACACAGGTGAGTGATATGTGTGGATGCAATGATACACAGGTGAGTTATCTTGCCCACAGCACTTGTGGGTTCATTTGCTTCAGATGAATTATCTCGCCTTCTCCAGTTAAAGGATTAACAAATATGTCACTTTAATCAGGTAATAATCTAATGTTATCTACACTTTAGCATTCCTCTGTTCCATAAACAACAAAGTTTCATTCCATCAATTTAGAACAAAATAGCAATGTTCTTTCAGAAGAGATAAGTAAATGTGTTTATACTGAAAATATGGGGTCAATGAAAGCATCTGATTCCATCTGTCTGCTTTGACCTGTGACGTAAGGGCGTTTTGGTGTGTGACGTCACTACGGCATGGAGTTTATGACTTGGTTGTGTTTGTAGATGTTGTGTTTGATGGTGCCCTTGGTAAGACATTTAATTTATTGTGTGGCTTCTGTTGTCAGGTATGGAGATGATGATGAAATATAACAGTTCTATCAGAACTATTGTGAAGAAGGACATAGTGTTCATTATTAAATTCCTCCAGTTATTGGCCTGATTGCTGAGATAGTGAAGTGTAGTGTAGAGGCGGGGAGGGAGAGAGGGGGGGGGGGGGGAGAGAGAGAGAGAGAGAGAGAGAGAGAGAGAGAGAGAGAGAGAGAGAGAGAGAGAGAGAGCGAGCATGTCGGGGGGGGGGGGGGGGCGGGGGGGGGGGTGCATGAGCATGTGGCCAACCCAGTTTGCAGTGCCAGAATTTGTTGGTGGTACATAATTGTTTTTTCCTTGGGGTCTATTCCTCTCGAGTTGCAATGTTTTGTGTATTTATGGTGTACTGATTTTGTTTTAATTCATGTAGGGAAGTTTAATTTCTGGGCTTTTGAGGTGTTATAGTTTTGACTTTATTTTTTGTAGTTGAAAGTGTTGGTTTTTTGGTATCAATAGTTGTGATTGACCTATGTAGGTCAAGGGAAATGCCCAATTCCAATTTTCATAGTTTTAGTTGTAGGTATTGGTGTGTTGGTGTCGTCAGGTGTGACTGATCTATATTGATCAAGTGATACGTCCGATTCCAATTTTCATAGTTGTAGGTGTTGGTGTTTTGGTCTCTTCAGCTGTGGTTGAACTATATACGTCCGATTCCAATTTTCATAGTTGTACGTGGCTTCTTTTTTTTTTTTTTTTTTTTTTTTTTTTTTTTTTTTTTTTTTTTTTTTTTTTGTATCGATAGTTGCGGTTGAGGTATATAGGTCAAGGGAAATGGCCGATTCCTGTAGATTTTGTTGTTGTAGCAGAATGTTGTAATTTTTTTACAGTTATATGTAGCTTTTCCCCACCCTAAAACCCCCAATTTCCTGCAGTTGTCCCGTTAGTTTGTTTGCATTTTTGGTGGGAGATGTTATTGCCTTATTTATGCGTATTTTCGTGCTTGTTGCCATGTGTACGTATTGACGTCATAAGTGCAATATTGGAGATGCTTAGAATGGCCATTTCCTCCATTTTGATGATGTCATGGGTCAAAGCAGACAGGTAGAATCAGACACTTCTATAATTCCAAAATATATATAAACTGACTCCACTCTCATCAAAAAGCAGAAAATGTGTGCTTCTCTTTTGCAATAATTCAATTCATATGGAAAGTGCAACCACTGGAGCACAGTAATTCACATACAATAGGAACTGTGTGCCTTCAAACACAAAACAGTGTTCCAGAATTTCTCGGACAACTAAATCTCATAACAGAGCTGACATTTGAAGCACATCCCTCCCAAATGTATCTGCTACATCCTAAATGGAAATGTTAAATAATTAATCCATTATAAACAAAAACCTGTACAAAATAAATCATATTTAGTTGGACATGCACAAATATGTTGAACTGTAACACAAAACACTGAAAAGTCCACATAACAAATGCGATGTACATACTGAAGCGCAAGATTACAGAATGATTAAATTGTTGTGAGGGAAGGGAGTAAATAGAAAGCTGTCAATGTCATATTGACAAACAGTGAAAATGAATAATAACTATCAAAAATGATTTAGTCAGCACTACATTTTTGTCATCAACCACCAAGTACGAATTCAGAGAGAGAGTCTAATAAAAAAAATAAAAAATAAAAAAAACCATGAAGGGGTGGGACATTTTACTGAGTTAATACATAAATTGACTATGATTTCCCTGAATATATGTATTAAATGAGCTATTTTGTTTCCATACGCTTCTGGAATGTTTCAAGCAGACAACAGTACATCATTCCTAAAGGATGGTAATGTCCAAGATACAGAAAATTACAGAATAGTCAGTCAGCTCTCTTTGTTCTCAAATATCTCAGAAACATTTATGAAAAACAAAACAAAATTATATAATGATGAAGGCTTCCAAGTGAAGCAAAATTTAGTCTCAGGTATGGCAGCCATACTACTGTATAATACAGAAAAGTAATGCATCAGGCATAAAAATGTAACATGTATATTCTTAAACCCATTATTTGCCTTAGTTGATAGCTGAAGCTTTTGTCCTGGCTACTAGTTTAGGTATCTAGTACCATCATCACATCAACTTAGGTGCACAGTCAATACTGACACCCCTCCTTGAGAAGAGAGAATGATGACTGCATATCAAAGGATTGCTTGATGATAGTACAAGGTACCTGGTATCCAGTTGATAAAATAAAAATTGTGGCTATAGACTAAAGTAAATAACTTTTTCTTATTCTGCTGGTCATTGTTGGAAGAGACAGTGTGTTGAGAAAATGTGAAAAATAGGGCACATAGGTTTGGTATATCATACACTATGTGATCAAAAGTATCCGGACATGCCCAAAAACATATGTATTTCATATTAGGTGCATTGTGCTGCCACCTACTGCCAGGTACTCCATATCAGTGACCTCAGTGATAGAGCAGAATGGGGCACTCCATGGAACTCATGGACTACAAAAGTGATCCGGTGACTGGGTGTCACTTGTGTCATACATCTGTACACGAGATTTCCACACTCCTAACCATCCCTAGGTCCACTGTTTCCGATGTGATAGGGAAGTGTAAATGTGAAGGGACATGCACAGCACAAAAGCATACAGGCTGACCCCATCTGCTGACTGACAGAGACCACCGCCAGCTGAACAGGGTCATAATGTGTAATAGGCAGATATCTATCCAGACCATCACGCAGGAATTCCAAACTGCATCAGGATACATTGAAAGTACTATGACAGTTAGGTGGGAAGTGAGAAAACTTGGACTTCATGGTCAAGCACCTGCTCATACGCCACACATCACACCGCTAAATGCAAAACAATGCCTCACCTGGTAAAGGAGTGTACACATTGGATGATTGAACAGTGGGAAAACATTGTGTGGAGTGACGAATCACGGTATACAATGTAGTGATCTGATGGCGGGGTGTGGGTGTAGCCGAGTAGTTACACAACAATAACATCCCTGTAACGGTCTGGCCTGCACAGAGTCCTGACCTGAATCCTACAGAACACCTTTGGGATGTTTTGAAACGCCGACTTCATGCCAGGCCTCACCGACAAACATCGATACCTCTCCTCAGTGCAGCAGTCCATGAAGAATTGGCTGGCATTCCCTAAGAAACCTTCCAGCACCTGATTGAACATATGCCTGCGAGAGTGGAAGGTGTCAAGGCTAAGGGTGGGCCAACACCATATTGAATTTCAGTATTACCGATGGAGGGCGCCACAAACTTTTTCACATTTTCAGCCAGATGTCCGGATACTTTTGACCACATAGTGTATCCCAAATACTGTACGGGTAAAGTTATTAATGGCATACAGGGTTTGTCTGTGAAGTAATGGGACTGGGCCTGGTAAGAAGAATTTATTGATACAATCAGTAGATATTGTTAAATTTCTTCAGAATATTTTCCTTGGGTGTTGATACACTGCTGTCAACGATTCCCATGCTGCATAGGGTCCTGGGAAGTCAGCTGCCGTAACCTCCTCCTGAGATTCTGTGACAGCCTGCTAGATGGCAGGAAAATTATTGAAATGGTGACCTTTCAGGCTTCTCTTGGGCTTTGGGAACAGAAAAAAGTCTGATGGACTCATATTGGGGCTTTACAGTGACTGTGGCAGGTTGTAACCCCTATATGGGACAGGTAGTCACTCACAATGAAGGCAGTATGGGCTGGAGCACTGCCGTGGTGGAGCTTTCAGTGATTGGCACTGAATAGGTGTGCAAGGGCTTCTTTGTAGAAAACAGCACTGACAGTTCAACCTGGAGATAAAAATTCTTTGTTTTTTCACTTTGGCCACATTTTGTCCCAACCACTAATTGAGGGGCATCCAGACCAGTCCATGTCTTCAATAGTCTCCTGTCCATTCTTGAACCCACTGATCCACTGGGAAATCTGGGCTCTTGACAGGACACCATCTTTATAACCCCCTTTAACCAAGGTGAGTGTCCTGGAAGCAGTTTTGTCCAGGTGAAGGCAAAATTTAATCATGTGCATTGCTCGAGCATAGACTCCATTTTTCATGTTTACTGCCATGACAAAATCTTGAAAGGAGCTTTTGTGCCCTCAATGAGACTCAGTTGTGTCGGAGCTTGGACGTGACTGCTGCCCAGTTTGTTACTTAGCTTAGTCCCCCACACAAAGTCCCCTGCCAGGGAGCCTGCTTCTGGCAATCAGAGCACTTCTTGGTGGTCGGTCTCATTACTTTAGACACGAATCCTGTATGTATATCATATCCAAAACATAATAATATAGTGTTCTCAGGAGTGCCTCTGCTGACCAATATTGGTTTTAATATTTCTAAATGACTTTCCTGTCAACATCGCTCTCAGTGAAGCTATTTTGTTTGAAGCAGATACATCATTGAGACCAACAATAAAACATTTCAACTTCTGATAAATAAAGCAAAAGAAGCATGCAGGGATATCTATGAAGGGTCAACAAGGAATAAGCTACCCTAGAACATTAAAACACAATAAAAACATAAATTAAAAAACTGTATAAATTTCATCTTGAAAATAAAATATGATGATGTTGCTTAGTTAACCATAAATAATAACTTTACATGTGCTAAGCATCAAACATATTTTATATACCAACAAGTCAGCCCACTGTGTTCAAGTTGCTGACAGATGTAATAGCTGCTAGAACTCAGCATTATGTGGAAGAAAGCAATATTCTGCCAGCAGGACAAAAAGGAAGTAAACAGGGAAGTAGGAGCATGGCAAACAAGATCCTAACTGACAAAATGGTCCTAGAAAATTACAAAACTAACCAGCATGTGACTGGATCTTCTCCAGGAAAGCCTTTGACTCACTGCCTCATCATTGGTGCATAAACTGTCTGGAAACCATTGGAGTCATCAAAAACATTTGGAGGTTTGCAGAAAATGCAATGAAGTACTGAAAGGCAGAACGTTTTGTTGGCAGATTGGTCATTATCAGGTTAGGAACCTTTCAAGGTGACTCTCCCCCCCCACTGCTGTTCATCACTACAACCACCCTATCCATAATTTAAAAAAAAAAAAAAAAAAAACACCTGGGTTATTAAGCAAACACAGATCAACAGAAAGTTTTTCATCTACTGTACACATATGACTTCAAGATGTATGGAAGATCAGATGCTGAAATCCAGTCACTGGCCAACACCATAAGGATCTTCAAGCTGGACATCACCATGGAATTTGGTCTGGACAAATGCTCAACAGTGATAATAGTAAAGGGGACATTCACAGAAAGTGAAGGGACAGACAGGCCATTACATACCGTAAGTAAAAGCATGGAATTCTGCAACTGAACAAATATCAGGCACGGACATGTAAAAATTGGGGTCAGCAAAGAAAAAACTCTAAGGGCAACGAAAATTTTGAAAAATCAAACTAAATGGTTTAAATACCATCAACACCAAGGGTCATACCTATCATCAGGTACACTGCTGCCATTTTGAATTGGACACAGGCAGACCTTGACAAGTTGGACAGGAAAGCTAGAAAAGTCATGCTGATTCATCGTGTGTTATACTCTTGTAGTGATGGCATTACATCCTCATAGTGATGTGAATAGGTTATACTTACCCAAGAAATCAGGTGGCAGTGGGCTTCTGCACGTTAAGCAGCCAGTTGCAGAAGAAAAACTTGAACTAGCAGACTACACAAAAATATCTGAGGAAACTGCTCTGTCAACATCCATACACTGCTGAAGTGCAACAAATGAAGACTCAAACCAACTACGCAAACTTGGATGGACAGATGATGTGTGAAAAAGTTCGGAATAAGATAGGAGACAGAAAGAGACCTGATTGTTACAGATGGCTGAAAATCTGCAAAAGTAAACAGGAGGACTGATTGTGGCAGCTTTAGCAGAAGTCATCAGAATGAGTGCTAACAAAACCAGAACTGAGAAACTAGCAGAAGATTCAAAGAGCAGAATCTGCAAAGAAGCTGATGAAGTAATCAACAACATCCTGAGTTGCTTCAAAATGATTACATAGGTTGATTACCAGCAGCAGCACAACACTGCTGTATAAATATATACTAGAACTTATGACAGAAATTTCATTTGTCAGAAGTAAATAGCTGGTGGTATTATAACCCATTAAAAGTTGTCAAAAAAGAATAAGCCAAATTACTGTAGGACTTCCAACTGATCAACCACTGGGGCACAACATGCTGAACATTACAATCATGAAGAAAAAGGAGGTGTCGATCATGAACACTTGTTGTTTCTGGTGACAGAAAAATCAATGAAAAACAGCTGGAAAATTTCCAAGTTACGAAGATCTGAAAATTGAAATTAAGCAGCTTTAGCATGAAATAGTAAGTGGTACTGGTGGGTTTTGGCACTCTGACTTCAATAGTAAATGATGGGACATGAATACATGCAGTTTAAAATTGTATTTCCCCCCCCCCCCTTTTTTTTTTTTTTTTTTTTTTTAATGGGCCTGTTTACTCCACTGTTTACAAATATCACAGAGTAGAGAACTGTACAGGTACTGTATATACACAACTGTTTATATTGTTCAATTATTGCTTGCACATGATGATAGTGCCTTCCAATTCCAGTTTGACTCAATTATGCAGACTATATGATGATAATTCTGTCAAAACTAGTTATTGAATAAAACTGAAGTCATGTTGCAGCTTCCCAGTTACCACATATTTCTTTTTAGAGTTCCTAACAGTGTAACTAGACACACGTAGCTTTTGCTCATTAGTGTTAAAATTAATCATGTATACATACCCTGTAAACTGATTCATTCCACATCATTTCAATAAAAGAATAGTTCAAATGATCTATGGAACATGTAACTAACTAACTTGTAATCCCTCTGATGGAATGCCCAAACATGTGAGTGACAAAGTAGACACTTCACTACTTTTTGTTAAATAGATTTTGTTAAGATTTTTGTGCATGCTCAGCTGATAGTTTGGAGTATTGTGATTGTTGAAATTTTTTGATGCTATTTAACAATGGTATTTTTCCAGGTTTGTAGCCATGTTAACAGCTCCATTTTGCAAAAAATTTCATCAACTCAGCTAGAAATCCAACAACATACCATAACATTGACTGTCTGCATATTTGCAAAACAGCTCCTAGGACTAAAAAAAAGTTACAATACCCTGTCATTTTTCCATACATTAAATAAAGCTCTGGCATTGATAAGATTCTCACTAAAATTCAGATAAAAGGGATATTTACAACCTCAATTGTGACACAGTGGAATGTTTCAGAAAAACTCCCCAGAGTACCGCAGCATAAGTCCCCAGATAATTAAAAAATTATGACAAGCTATTTTCTCTGGGAAAAAAATGGAATAATTTTCACAATTTCAGATTTACATTAACTGCATAAATTTCACAGTGATTAGAACATAAGGCCTACATCATTTCAGACGTGCCAAACACATTCATGTACCAATCACTGCCTTATTCAAGTATACTTAGCTTAAAGGGTCGACCTGAGACAACTGCAATTACTACAGTGTCAGTGGAGTGTTTCCCCTCTTCAATCACTGTACCAACCAGCACAAATAAAGTTATTTCATATTTTAATGTCCCTACAGAAACTGAGGAAAGAAAACTGATTTAACTTACAATCAATAAATATTCTCAGCAATGTTGGTGTGATTAAATGAAGGGACTCTGAAGTGACTAAACTGTGCGCTGAATACATCCCATATACAGACACACTTACTGCACTAATCACTCTGAAATCTGAGTGAAAAAGATAAATTCAGCTTCTATTTAATATAAGGGAGAAATAATTGTTACAGGAAATTTGTGCGTAATAGTAAAAGAACTGTCAATCAGTATTAAAATGTAGCTTATCATCTTATTTTACAGGTCGCAAAATGGCAAACTGAAAGGCAAGCAAGGCTTGCAGGCAAAATCAGCAAGAAGCAGGGAAAAAAATGTGGTACCCGCTGCTGTCCTTGGAATATCAGCATACAATGTTTCTCTTGATACAAACGGAAATACAACAAATCTCAACCTTGATTCATGGGACAACAAAAAGTCTATCAGAAAAATGTGCAAAACAATATAAAAGCAAATAGGAGTCCAACAGAAAACGGAAGGTAAACTGTGTATGAAGAAAACTAATACTATACTTAGCACTGGGAAATGTAGAGGATTAACTTCAACATTTAATGTAAAAACTCATGCCTTATCATTGGTGAGAAGCACAAATATTACAAGGAAACCATTTACAGCAACAGCATCAAAGCAATTGTTTAAGATTCCAACACGAAATGAAAAGAAAATTAACGATGAAAAGGAATATATTGGGCCAATGCAGCAGAAGAGTTTTACACAAACTATGAAAAAAACTCCCGACATTTTTACACCAGTTAATCAAATAAAAAAAAAAAAATGTTAATGCCAACATCAGTGATGTCTTAAAGCTTCCTCAGTCCACACACAAGAGTAGACCACAGCTCCCTGCAAGTGCCAGACAGAAAAATGTTCCTACAACAAATTGGCATACAGGACTGAGGCACTCATCATTTGCTGCAAGATTTCATTCACATGTTGGCTCCATGCAAGTACAGAGTTTGAGAAGCCCTTCAGTACCAGACACATCAAGAGCACCTAAAATTGGCCACATTTCAGCATACAAATCTGCAGGCAGACCTAGCTGTCCAGAGACTTGTGTGGGTTTCCAGATATCACACACCGTTCATCTTTGCCAAAATCTCAAATGAAAACACCTCTTAAAACTGTATCAGTCACACCACATCCAGGTGTCTTCAGGAGGAATTTACTGAACAGGTTGGAGAAAAGGGGAAAGCCATTAAATGCATTCAGCCATCTTAGATGTTTTGGGCTTTACAAGTCGGCATCTGAGGAAACAGGCAGCTATGTCAAAGAAATTGCACCAGCAACTGAACCACTGAAAGGAAAGGAACAAACAGAAATTGCTAAAACCAGTTCTGAAATATCTCTGGCACACACTAACTAAGAAGTACAGAAAAGAATAGCAGATGATGATGTTTTTGATAACTGCTGTCTGGAAGACCTCAGAAACATTTTCTCAGATCTGCATTAGATCATTCTCCCATCATACCCAAGAGGTCAATGTTAAGAATAGCTTCATTTAATACAAAGAACATTTCGTAACCTGGATGATGAATCATTTTACTTGGAATGCTTGGCTGCACTCAAGGAAACTCAAGGGGACTACAGCACAACTATAGGCTTCCACAGTCAAGCGATTGTCAGTGGTGCCGAGGCTGGAAGTTATTGACAAGTCATTGGACCTTCAGTGGAAAAAGTCCACCTCTTTGAAATTACAATCAAAGGGTGAGGAACTTGACAACAAGAAACAAAAGGCTCCCCAGTGCAGTTTTGGTCCATGCCAAATTTTTAAATCTTCAATAATAAAATTTGCACTTCAACAGAAAGCTGAAAAACAGCTGAGTGCTGACCTTGGTGTGGAGCCTAAATCTGTGCATTGTGTGCCAACTCCAGTATGAAGAAGAACAATAAAAACAAATAATAAATAAGTTACATTTATCGAACTGGTAATAGGTATCTTTATAGAGTAGTAATCATTACCTAGTGAGCAAAATGCTGTATGTTCGTCATTTTTCCCACTGCCTGCATGTACATCTTCACTAACACTTATTGACTGCACAGTATCACGTAGCTTCCTTGCCTTTAGGTAAGTAGAGTCCCTCATTAGAAAAAAGTAATCGAAATCTTCTAAATAATTGTCAGTGATGTATTTTAGCATGTGGAATGGTTTCAATATTCGTCTTGTATCTGTAAAACCCACAATACCGGGCATCGTAATATTTAATTTCTGTGGTCCCAGAGCGTCGATGAAATACATTATTTTATCAACGAGATGTGCAACAGTTCTATTTACACTGACGGCATTACTGAATATTGTACTCTGTGATGTCAGAACAGCAATAAATAACTTTTCGCGGATTCCTAGTTCTGTTGAATAATATCGTGGCCTAACTAGGGTTTGAGGAGTCTTCTGAGCTTTCTGTGGCTTTCCTGCCAGGTTTATTCTTGGTTTATATTCATCAGTTTCCATATCGCTTGCTGACTGCCATCCGCCAGTTAATCTGTCAGTGAAATATCCGGCCGAGATCGAGCTATCGCATTCATTCTCAAGAACAGGGGACAAAATCAAGCTAACTGACACACCGACCGTCAATCCAATTATGAAATATATATTCTGCCTACAGTGAGAAATTATAAAACGAAGCATCGTTCCTATCATTACACGTCACTACGCCAAATTTTCTTGTCAACAGCTCAACACTCCCCAAGACATTTGTTGACAAACATTGTTTGATCACTGCATCCGAATGTCAATTTTCCGGATTGCCAACATGGCAACACTTACCTCCCCGATTTCGAAACAGACAGAGTAATTTTTTTTTGCTTCTAACATAACACTATTTAGACATAACAATTTTAAAAAAATGACAATTATAGCAAGGAACAGTTTGTTCTTCGTTACTTTTGTTATTTGTTATAAATTGTTTCGATTCGTTATTTCTTGTTTTAAATTTATAATTTTATAATAAATGACGAAAGATTAATTGAAGCGGTCTAAAATGTACGACATGAGCGAATGAAATTTCTTGCCCTCTGCTACTTATATAATGTGCGTTTCTATCTCATTTCCTTACCGTATGTAATATTTTACAATGAAATGGATTCCTATATGGCTGCAACTTGATGTGAAAAAAGTACTGCGGGTAGAATCAGGTTGATTAGTGAGTGGAATTTATTTGTATGTTGTCAGGCATTTGTAATGTTTCGTAAAGAAATAGACTGAAATCTTCATACATTGCAACAGTCGCAAAATGCTTTGTTGTGAATTAGACATCAAGTTATGTATTATAGTTGTCTGTTCAAATAAGTGTTTGTGGCAGGCTTATTTATCTACATCTACATTTATACTCCGCAAGCCACCCAACGGTGTGTGGCGGAGGGCACTTTACGTGCCACTGTCATTACCTGCCTTTCCTGTTTCAGTCGCGTATGGTT
Organism: Schistocerca cancellata; assembly: GCF_023864275.1. Taxonomy (NCBI): domain Eukaryota; kingdom Metazoa; phylum Arthropoda; class Insecta; order Orthoptera; family Acrididae; genus Schistocerca; species Schistocerca cancellata. The sequence continues at coordinate 827,990,636 of NC_064629.1, forward strand.
CGCGGGAAGAACGACTGTCTGAAAGCCTCCGTGCGCGCTCTAATCTCTCTCATTTTACATTCGTGATCTCCTCGGGAGGTATAAGTAGGGGGAAGCAATATATTCGATACCTCATCCAGAAACGCACCCTCTCGAAACCTGTCGAGCAAGCTACACCGCGATGCAGAGCGCCTATCTTGCAGAGTCTGCCACCTGAGTTTGTTAAACATCTCCGTAACGCTATCACGGTTACCAAATAACCCTGTGACGAAACGCGCCGCTCTTCTTTGGATCTTCTCTATCTCCTCCGTCAACCCGATCTGGTACGGATCGATCTGTTAACTATCTCCCTTGATTATATTTGTGAAAGAGTTTTGCAAGTATCAGTGGTCAATATTTATGTGATTTCACTAGGTCACCCCAGTACAAGTTGTGTACTTCAACTGTTAAAGACCGAATACAGGATGTAAATAAAACATGTAAATCTTGAAGGGAAAAGCACTGAAGGAGAAATGGTTATTGCACAAAAATTTGCACTTGACTTGCAACGAAACGCAAACGTAAACAAAACAATTTTTCATGAGATGTGATGGTAGTTCGTCACACTGTGCCCCTTTTAGTAATTCTGACAGCATTTGACGTATAAAATGAGAAAAAACCGGTGCTTCGACTTTTTAGAACATTTTTTAAATGCGGATTCCTCTTGCTCAATCTCCCTGTTGAGTATGTGAAATTACCTTTCTGTACCATATAATGATATTTTTCGGCCCCTCTTTATTGCATGTTTTGCAATTTTGTCTTCCATCTTTAACATCAATCTTCCTTTGTAAGATGCAAACGATTTTAGTGTAATAAATGCCATTTTCGTTCACATGTGGACTCTAGCGTCCAAGTATATAAGTTACCGCACTGTGTTAGTGCACTTTACATGTAGAAACAGTTGCAAGTCACGTCGCGAAGATCGCAATTCTCGCAAAAATACAGTTGAGGCGAGCCATGCGAGTTGAGATTACGTGACCTGATGTGCTGTGACGTGACAGACAGTGTGAATACACATGGACATGGTGGAGCTCTGACGTGATGGTGCCGTAATGGCCAGTGTGAGTTGACCTCTACACTTGCATTGAAACAGAATATTATTTTTATCACAAATCGTTCTTGAAGACAGAAAGTCTTCATTACTCAAACACGATTTGTAAGAATAATATAGCCCAATTCACACTGACCGTCACGTCACTTCCCATCCTGTCAAAACATTCTGCAATGGATTTCAAATGGCAGTATCCACACTGACCATCCATCATGTCACATCACAGCACTGTCAAGGTTTCTTGAGAAGAAAGTTTTGATGACTGACATTAATAGTTACTTCCTCATTTGAAATCCCCCCCCCCCCAAAGGTAATTAAAACCAAACAGAAGTCAATAAATAAACCAAGGAATGTGGGACAAAAAGGAAACTGTGTCTAGCATCTAGGAACAGCTCTGTGATGTTACCATTGTAACATATTACAAAGTATACTGCACAATACTGAAGCAAGCAATGCTGAAATCTAGGTAGCTTTATTATGAAAAAGAAAATTTTACAACAGGCAACAAAATAAAAACTATGTGCGATATAGTGAAGACCAAGGCAGGTGGGGTCAGTAAGGAAGAGGAACAGATAGCTTTAAAAATAAATGAGAACTTGGTAACAAGTACCTGTACTGTTGCAAACATCATAAATAAGTACTTTGTTTCTGTTACTGACAGCTTGAGATATCAGGTTCAGTAAACAGTACAATGAAATGTCTGAGACTGGTCTCTACAAATAATTACAGTAAAATTGAAATGACACTCACTTCTCCCAGAGAAGTAGCATCCATCATAAAATCCTTAAAGATCAAAGTATTCTTGCAGTTGTACTAACATATCAATGAAGTTAATGTAAGTGTTCATGTGAGTTCAGTTCTGTCTTAATCTTATCTGTGTAACCAATTTCTTATCAGCAGAGCATTTCCAGAATGGTTAAAGTATGCTGAAGTTAAACATCCTTACAACAAGGGGGTTAAAATGATACTGTCAAATCATTGACTAATTTCACTTTTGTCCACTTTTTCCAAAACATTTGAATATGTTGTGTTCAAGCATCTTCCTAAGCATCTGACTTGCAAAAAATATTTTATGCAAGTCACAGTTTAGCTTCTTTAAGGGTTCTAGTGTATACAGTATAAAGTAAGAATGTACTTAATTCATTAGGTAACCATTTAGAGACTACTGGCATTTACTGTGACCTGTCAAAAGGCTTTGATGTGTGAATCACAGCATTCTCTTAACTAAATTAGAATTTTATTGTGTCACTGGCAGTGCTGCTAAAAGGTTTGAGTCTCACCTAACTTAATAGGAAACAAAGCGTGTCATTGCAAGATACCTGTGGAACAAGCAATCGGTGTTCATCTGATTGGGAATTAATTACATGTTGTGTTCCTCCATGTTCCATCTTGTGTTCCTTGCTTTTTTCTTGTGTACATTAATGACCTCTCATCCGTTACATTACCAGATGCTAAATTTGTTTCGTTTTGCAGATAATGTGAACACTGCAATAAATAGCAAGCCAAGAAAGATTTAGAAATTGCTGCTAATTAAATTTTCACTTGCATTAATAAATGGTTTAAAGCTAATTCACTGTCATTAAACTTTGCAAAGACCTGCTGTATGCAGTTCAGAATCTGTAAGAGATTTCCTTTCAGCATGTGTGTAACATATAAAGACATGCAGATAGAAGAGATTGACAGTGTTAAATTTCTGGGATTACAGCTCAATACCAAATTCAATTGGGAAAGGCATACCACAGAATTGCTGAAGCGCCTAAACATGTCTGTATTTGCAATGCAAATGATGTCAGTTGCAGGAGACATAAATATAAAAAACAAACTTGCATACTTTGCTTACTTTCATTCTGTCATATGGGATTATATTTTGGGGTAACACATAAAACTGAGCAAAAGCTTTTTTAGTCTAAAAGCTTGTAATAAGAATCATTTGTGGTGTGAATTCAACATCATGTAGAAACCTGTTCAAGGAACTGGGTATTCTAACTACTGCTTCTCAGTATATTTATTCCTCAATGAAATTTGTTTGCAAGTAATATATCTCTTTTTTCAGCCAATTGCTCAATACATAGTATCAATAGTAGGAAAAAGAACATTCTGCGTAAAGACCTAAAATTGCTTACCTTGGTCCAAAAAGGGGTCCAATATTCAAGACCACACATTTTCAATAAACTGCCAGTAACCATAGAAAACTTGGTTTTGGAGAACGCCCTGTTTAAATGAAGTTTGAAAGACATTTTGGTAGGCAACTGCTTCCACTGTGTAGATGAATATGTTAACGGGGACTGTTGGACCAACTTAATTAAAAAGTTGATAGGTTTCAGTTTTGACAGCACTTGGTAGCAACAGCGAGTAGTAGGTATTATGTGTATGCTAAATTTATTTAAAGTTTCATACCAACAGTGTATTAATTCTGTAAATATTGGCAGTTCCAGTTTACTGTAATGTATTCACATGTCTTGACAATCTGCTGACAAAGGATCAGAGAAATGAGTATTATATTTAAATACTCTATGTTCCTTGTGTTATACTTTCTTACCTGTTCCACACCCACGAGAATCATCTCATTTTTGGGTCTATGGAACGAGAACAGAATCGGATCTAATCAAACCTAATCCATTCTTTGTTGATTATGTTACTCCCAACTTCATTTCCTCTAGATACAGCCATGCACAGATATCCATATTTCATTTTGTCATGGTTTTTGTGGTTGATATCAGATATTTGTTGATAGTTACTTCTTATAAGTTGTGTCATTTCACTATTTCTTTGTTAAAATTAAGTTTAATTAAAGCAGTGAGGCAGAAGTCTGAACTGTACAACATGAGCATACTAAATTACGTTACCTCTGTTACATTTATAAAGTGGATTTTTGTACATACTGGTACTGTATTTAATATTTTACAGTAAAGTGGATTGCAAAATGGCTACAACTTGAAGTGAAAAAAATACTGTGGGTAGAATCAGATTGATTAGCAATTTGTATGTTGTCTGGCAACTGTAGTATATCATAAAAAATGGACTGAAATCTTCACATATTGTAAGTTATTTGTTTAAATACATGTCTGTGGCAGGCGTATTTATTGTTAAGTACCTCTCAGGATTGTGTGCAAAACAATTTTGCAAGCATATGTGGTCAACATTTATGTGGTTTCACTAGCTAACCCCAGTATAAGTAATGGGCTCGAACTACTAAAAGTTAAATACAAGAGGTAAAGAAAGCTTATAAATATTGACTGGAAAGCTACTGAGCGAGATATGACTATTACACATTTGAGGAGAGCCATATTGAGTTGATATCACATGACTTGAATTGACTTAATGTGTCAGAAAGTGTGAGGACACCTTGATGTGACGGTGCTGTGATGTGCTGGCTTTCACTTGTCCCTTTCCCCTACCACCCCTCAGGGAAATCCCCTCTGCCAACCAGGAAAAAATGGCAGGAAAAATCGCTCAGTCAGTGTTGGACTGTGGCCTGGAAGAATATCGCAACAGTAGGCTAATATATCGTCAGTCACACTGCATTAAACAATTTAAGGCTTTGGAATATCGTCTGAACAATCTGCAGGTGACAAAGCAGTGTGGAATGTTGTTTATTTAACCAATTTACAGGATCTGATTTCACACAGCTTAGTTATTTCTAAAATCACAATAAAGCTCAAAATTGACGATGTCACACAACTGGTGTTAAAAAAATTCACAGTACCACTCGAAACTAGTAGTATGCGCACTCAGACTCTACATAGAGCGTCCCTTGACCTATAGCTCGAAATAAATAAATATCTCTGTAACGCTAAATAGGCTGCTCACTTCACCTACAAGTCGAAATAAATATCTCTCTTTCAGTTACAAGTCGAAACACATCCCAATACAGTCCTAAATTCAAAAATAAATATTGTAAATCAACTAAAGGCACTTGCACATATCGCAAATCACCTCTAAACCACTTATACACTCAATAAAAACATCGTGAAATACATATAAACGTTGCCTACAAAACGCTACACAAAGAGAGCTGTAGTTTGTTTTGCAGATGACACGCTTTCAAACGTTCGAGATGTGTCACAGGAAATACATCGTCTCAGCAGACGCTGGATTTCGAAGTGCTGTCCTACAGACAAGAAACGCGCATGCCTAATTACCACCACGACGAACTCAGAAACAACACCTGCTGTAGTAATAATAATCACTGTGTCCCTCCGATTTGCGCTCGTACTTTATGAATGGAACGGAGGCCTCATAGCGGTTCGCTCGCTGACGCTAACATCTATTGAATGAAGCCTGGCCGGAAGTCGGGTCGCCGGCCGAAAGTCCGGTACCCAGCAGTTGTGACGTCTCGGATCACGCCATCGCATCCAGTACAAATACATGCTGGACACAACTCCCAGCTCTGAAAAAGAAGTGTGATATCATGGATCCCGCCTCCTTACACTGGGACAAGGGATTTCAGGAACTTTCCATCAACTGTCCTTCTTGCTTGACTTTCCGTTTAAAATGAAGCCCTCTGATTGGCTGCCTGTGAAATGTGGGGAGTCTGTATGAACTACCTACCTCCCCTCATCCTCTCTCTGCTCCTGTCCATTGTGGAGGCTACAGCTCCATGTCTGTCAGTGTATGTGTGTTTCTAAAAATGAAATGAAACAGCAGCAGCTCTAACATTACCGGCATGCGCCACAGATTTATAGAAGAAGAGCTACCACATGAGTAAATAACTTGTTTTTCTTAGATCTGTTGTTATGGTGTTGAAATCGGGAAAATTTTGAGTGTCAAATTCTACACTGAATTTCTCGTCAGTACTGACTGGACCACAGCAAACTCTCCCTCTTGAGGTCCAGCTGAGGGTGAGTCAGTAACTATTGCCACCAAGAATAGCTCCGAAAGTATGATAGTAGCTGAAAAGTTTGAGGGGCAAATGTTGCATGGGACAACGGGGCCGTAATATGATGGTGTTTTTTGTTGCTAGGTGGGGTCGCATCAGAGATATGAAGGGCAACTTTGTTTTTTTTAATGGGATGCTATAAGTATTGGAACAAGGCGGGTGTCACCCCACTCTCCATTGTTGCCAGATGTATCCAAGATGGTGGCGATGATGTCACCCAAGATGGCGGCATGTAGACCTGGCAACAGCGCATGATGTCATCCACGATGGCGGCCGTGACGTCATCCGAGATGGCGGATTTTGACAGGAAGATAGGTCAATTGGGCTATCTCCACTAACCTAACCCCATCCCCCAGAAAATTGAGGGAAGTTCTAATTCCAACAGGATAATGCATCACACCACTGTTATTTCTACCAACCTAAGAAAATTGAGGGAAACAAAGCTCACCTCCACTAACCTAAGTCACCCGACCGCTACCTCTTCCTAGGGATTGGTGGGAAAAGGACTCAACCTGCACTGGGCTGGTGGAGAGAGGGAGGGGTGTACTTTATTTTTACATCTGCATCTACATCTACGTGATTACTCTGCTATTAACAATAAAGTGCCTGGCAGAGGGTTCAATGAACCACCTTCAAGCTGTCTCTCTACCATTCCTCTCGAATGGCATGCAAGAAAAACCTACACTTAAATTTTTCTGTGCAAGCCCTGATTTCTCTTATTTTATCGTGATGATCATTTCTCCCTATGTAGGTGGGTGCCAACAGAATGTTTTCACAATTGGAGGAGAAACCTGGTGATTGAAATTTCGTTATAAGATCCTATCGCAACGAAAAACGCCTTTATTTTAACGATTGCCACTCCCATTCTCGTATCATGTCTGTGACACTATCTCCCCTATTTCGCGATAATACAAAACGAGCTGCCCTTCTTTGTACTTTTTCAATGTGATCTGTCAGACCCATCTGATGCGGATCCCACACCGCACAGCAATACTCCAGAATAGGGTCGATAAGCAAGGTGTAAGCAGTCTCTTTAGTAGACCTGCTGCACCTTCTAAGTGTTCTGCCAATGAATCGCAGTCTTTGGTTTGCGCTACCCATAATATTGTCTATGTGATCGTTCCAATTTAGGTTATTTGTACTTGTAATCCCTAAGTATTTAGTTGAATTTACAGCCTTCAGATTTGTGTACTTAATTTAGCTGATTTCTTTTAGCACTATATAGATATCTTATCTAAATCATTTTGCAAGTCGTTTTCATCATCTGATTATTTTACAAGATGGTAAATGACAGTATCATCTGCAAACAATCCAAGATGGCTACTTAGATTGTCTCCTATGTCGTTAATATAGATCAGGAACGATAGAGGGCCTATAACACTTCCTTGGGGAACGCTGTATATTACTTCTGTTTTACTCGATTACTTTCCATCTATTACTACGAATTGTGATCTTTCTGACAGGAAATCACGAATCCAGTCGCTCAACTGAGGCGATGCTCTGTAGGCACGCAATTTGGTTAGAAGACGATTGTGAGGAACGGTGTCGAAAGCCTTCTGGAAATCTAAAAATATGGACTCAATTTGACATCCCCTATCGATAGCACTTATTACTTCATGAGTATAAAGAACTAGTTGTGTTTCACAAGAACGATATTTTCTGAAACCGTGCTGACTATGTGTCAATAAATCGTTTTCTTCGAGATACTTCATAATGTTCGAATACAGTATATGTTCCAAAACCCTACTGCAGATCGACGTTAGTGATATAGGCCTGTAATTCAGTGGATTACTCCTACTTCCTTTTTTGGGTATTGGTGTGACTTGAGCAATTTTCCAGTCTTTAGGTACGGATCTTCCTTTGAGCGAGTGGTTGTATATAATTGCTAAATATACAGCTATTTCCTCAGCATACTCTGAGAGGAACCTGACTGGTATATAATCGGACCTGAGTCCTTGCCTTTATTAAGTGATTTAAGCTGCTTCATTACACCAAGGATATCTACTTCTATGTTTCACATCTTGGCAGTTGTTCTTGATTGGAATTCAGGAATATCTACTTCGTCTTCTTTATGTATGACCAGAATCTCTTTGGGTATTCTGCTAGATTTCGAGACAGAATTTTGTTGTGGAAATTATTAAAAGCATCTCGCATTGAGGTATGGGCCATATTTCGAACTTCTGTAAAACTTTGCCAATCTTCGGGATTTTGCGTTATTTTAAATTTGGTATGCTTTTTTCGTTGCTTCTGCAACAACGATCTGACCCGTTTTGTGTACCATGGGGGATCAGTACCATCACTTATTAATTTATGTGGTATATATCTCTCAATTGCTGTTGATACTATTTCTTTGAAAACATTCCACAACCTTTCTACACTTACATGATCAGATTGGAAGGAGTGAAGATTGTCTCTTAAAAAGGCATTAAGAGCATTTTTATCAGCTTTTTTAAATAGTTATACTTTGCGTTTCTTTTTGATGGTAGTAAGTGTTACTGTACTCAGCCTAGCAGCAACTGCCTTGTGGTCGCTAATCCCTGTTTTCATCACAAAACTCACTATTTGTGCAGGATTATTTGTTGCTAAAAGGTCAAGTATGCTTTCGCAACCATTAATGCTTCGAGTGGGCTCATGAACTAATTGTTCAAAATAATTTTCTGAGAAACAATTTATTTAGAGGTGAAGTATATTTATCACAGTGATACAGAAGACATGCTATGACATGCTACACAGCATACAGACATGCAAACAACTAAAAGGCTCTGCAGACGTGCTTGCTAATTGTCAACTGTTGAAATCATGCACCAGTCTTTATTTAAACAATTTCAGCCACTACCACCATACAGAGTGTGTTTGCCATGAGGTCCAGAGCCCAACTGACCTAGTACATAGTACCACCACCAGAGGGCGCTGTCGTCTGTTCTGTCATGTAATCCAAGACGGCGGCGGCGGCGATGGCGTCAGCTGATGACGCAAGTACTGTTATCCAATATGGCGGCAAACAGTGTGTTCACCACGAAGTCCGAAACTAGTATACAGTAACACCACCAGAGAGCACGATCGTCCATTCTGTGACGTAATCCGAGATGACGTTCTGGGGTGGAGGAAGTGGTGGGAACAAATAGGAACCCTTAATCCAGTCACATGCTCGACGTCAGCCAGTTGGATGGTAGTATCTGGTGACATCATCATCAGCAGCTCTGGGACCTCAGTCTTGTTCAGTCAGTCAGTAGCAACAGAAGAAGAACCATGAAGTGCCAACAGCAGTTGCACTCCAGTCATCCAGAACAAGATTAAACGGAAAAGTCAACATCCCATATCACAACATTCTCTCTGCTTAGCCTTAGTATTACTATTATTATTCAAAGTTTTCACGTCTTGGTCCATTTCTAATGCTTCCTTGTCTTTGTTCAACAGGATCGAGTGCCAACATGCCAAGTTCTACAGCCACATCCGGGCCTGTAGCAACCTCGGCTGCCATCTCGTTGAGACCTCTAGCAACAGCCTCCAGCATGTCTGAACCAGTAGCACTCGCGTTGGATCCGGTAGTGCACTTAGCCCCCTTGATGGAGCTGGACAATGAGTTGCTGTGTTCCGTCCCACTCATCGATTTGTGTGATGAGGACATGCAATCTGCCCCGACACGTCAAATGCTGTCACTTGCAGTGTTAAACAACAAGATGGAGGTCAGTACTGGTCACCAACATATGACCCATCCCAGCAGAACATCCCTATGATAGTGCAACCACAGAGTGCAGATACTGTGGATAAGAACGCGTCAAGTGCACCTACGCTTTTCACCTCCACATACAATTTAACCCCCAGTGGATTGAAGCGTGTGAACATTGCTATAGAAGTGCATCATGTCTGGGGGTTGCATGCGAGAATGGAGATAGAAAATGTATCCAAGTATGTTAAAGTGCTAATTTCTGAGTTCGAATGGGACAAAATATCTCGTGCAGAGCGCTGCATCAGTCAGCTGATGACTACAGAGTATGAGTATTATCCAACTCTTTCTCCCCCAGGCATTCACCTTACTGATATGACACTTTCTATTACAACAGTGTATGATGACTGTGCATTATGTGTGAAATCGGGTGACAACTGTGTTTATCTAAGAAATGCCTCAGTTACGAAGTTATACGATCTGGACACTGCCATACGTCTTGCATTGGACAGACTGATCCGATGGTTGCCTAGCATCGACTCTGCATACAATGATGTTATAAACTCTCTACGTGTGCATAGTGTACATGTTGATGATCTTAAGCAGCATCTTTGTTCACGCATGAATGGTGAACCTAAAGAGAAACAGATTAAGTGTGTGTATGTGAAAAACCTGAGTACTGTGAGGCACCTATTGGCTTGAGGGAGATATGAACTGAATTTATTGCATGTCAAAAAGCTTTATTTGGTAATTATTAATTTGTTTTACTAATTTTTCTTCAATTCTATACGAGTTACTGAAATGATCATTGATCAAGTTACTCTTCATGGGTAAAAGATATAGCTGTTTTCTCTGTGTAGTCAATATACCTCAGTCAGTTAAGTGATGGAATTATAGTGGCTACACATTCTTTCAAGTGTATTTTCTATATATGTCAACTACTTGTCTGTACCTAGCATAGTTAGTATCATGGCAGGAGGGTGGGTGAAACATCCTCATCACAAGGACTTTGTTGTTGGTGACTGGTCCTGTGAAGATGCAAATGATGTTTGCAGAGTCCTTCAGTGGTTTGCATGTCTGTATGCTGTGTGGCATGTCAGAGTATGTCTTCTGTATCACTGTGATAAATATACTTCATTCCTAAGTAAATTGTTCCTAAACAAATAAAGTACACCCCTTCCTCTCTCCACCAGCCCAGTGCAGGCTGAGTCCTTTTCCCACCAATCCCTAGGAAGAGGTGGCGGTTGGATGACTTAGGTTAGTGGAGGCAGCCCTAGTAACCTTTTTCCCACCATTTTCTTATGTTAGTAGAGATAACTGTGTTGTCATGCATTATCCTGCTGGAATTTGAGCTTCCCGCCATTTTCTGGGGGAGGGGGTTTCGTTAGTGGTGAAAGGTCTCTGTTGGATTCCTTTCATGTTTAATTTCTCAAATCTGTTGCCATTTATGGAATAAATTCCTCTTCTAAATGTACTGTGGCGTTTCTGACTATCTGGGAGGAGACTGAGCAGTGGAACGTGTTACTTTTACACATAAACAAGAACGATCTGTCACACTACTACACTTTAAAGCACAGTTTATATGTAATTCTTATATGTAATTCATGTCACACAGTCTCATACGGAACCTACATCCGCTTTCTTTTATATACTGTATATGATAAGATACTGTCATCCCCCTTCCCTTTTGTGTGAGAGGATGAATGAGCATATGTATTTCTAGTTGCATGCTTGAGGGTAGCAGACAAGGCTGTCTGCTAGAGAACAGTAGGACCAACGTCGGAACAGGTAGCTACGCTTCCTAAAAGCAAAGGGGTTTCTATCCTTAGTATGGTCCTGTCTGTCCGTTGTCATGTTGGTATAGGAAGCTGCCCCTCTGGCCACTTCCGTTGGTCTTTGTGAGCCACCCTCAGGAAGCATGCTCGGCAGTAGGGCAGTTGCAGTGTGGCCGTGGCGAGCGTCTGAAGTGGTAAGATCTCCGGCTAAGCGCGTGTCTGTTAAGTCCGTAGGGCAATGGATTTCTTAAGTTCAGCCTAACTGAAAATTTAATCACCTTTATTTCGGGTTTAGGTCTAAAATATCCGATGTTATCTTAAATTGCAGCGCAGTGTAATTCTCATGTGAAGTTCAGATTAGTTTCCGGTAGTTGCTTTGTTACTACTTTGTGAGTAAAGTGGAACCACGTGTTGATCAGTAACTCTAACTAAGATCAATCTTAAATGCGAATGCTTGTGTGATTATAACGTCTCGTCTTGACTATATTTTCAATATAGCAACTTTTCTTTATGTTCAGCCCACGTGGGGTGTACTTTGCGAGACCACTACCACGTGCTTATATAACTGTTTGACCCATCAGGTTAATAGTAAGACGTTAGTAACCAGTTCAAGGTTTTTCTTTTGTCAATTGCTTTTCGATCTAATTTATTTTAATTATCAAAATTATTGTGGAGTTGTACGCTTTGTGTAAACCAAGTTGACCACGTGAAGCATGTGGTGTAATCATCAAAGTAGCCCTCAGCTATTCTTTTTGCGAAGATTTCACAAAGAGTTAATATGAATTTAGTATACCAGTGTGTGGTAATTACATGACGGACAGGATTGTGGTATGAACGTAATTTCTTTGGGTAAAAACTGAATCTGTTGGTTGTGGTTAATTTCTTCTTGCTTATGTTTCAATGTTCTTCGTGTGTTATTTTATGAATGCAGTGTTGTATCCAGTCTCCCAATCTTGGGTCTATATTTTATGTGTTCCGTAAAATTACAATCTCACATTTTTTTTTAATCGTAAATAAGGCACCAGCTCAGTTATAACTCACGTATAATACGCTGAAATTTCAATGAACAATCTTAAAATAAATTTCCAAATATTAACTGATTTCTTTCTTTTTATTTAAATTATCCTTCATATATATATATTACCGGTTTTGTATGACTATTAAAAGATTATCATTAATGTTAGTCTGCTTGGTAAACCTAGACTAAATATCTGATGAAACAGTTGCCCAGTAATCCACGGTTAACGTCCCCAGACAGATCACGGCTTTTAACCCACTTTCATTGTCAATTAGCACCGATTTCAGCATACCAAATTAAAGTTACAACATTACACATGGCGACCCTGTTCTGTGATTCCGCTAGACTCTGGAATCTCTGAAATGTTAGATTGCGAGCGTGTTATAATCTTAATTTTTTTTCCCTACAGCGCTCAAACAACTTCTGCGTTGTTTCCGAGCAGACTTTCAAAAGATTCACGGCGTTGTTGATCGGCGTTGCGTTGTTTGTCTTGTTTTTTTTTTATATTTGTGTGTTTTATATGTCTGTGTGTTTTTTATTCTCGCTTGTAAATTCCACTGTTTCGATCAAAGATAAAAAATTTGTTTTGCGTGTGAAAAAGTGTGTACTAGGTTGGGTATCTTTCGTGTGACTGTCGTAATTTTTGGGGGACACATTTATTGTGATTAGTGTGTTGCGTACTGAGTATAAATTGCACTAATGCAAACACATAACCAAGCTAAAAGTAAGCGGTCCAACAACTTAAGCAACATGGACCAAGGGGATAATTTGATTTCCAATATTAACGCGTCGGGCGGTTCCGAAAATGCAATGGGGAATACTTCAGACGAAATGCAAAACAGCACGAACGGGCTCACAGCAGAGCCAGAAATTAATTTGCCTCCAACTAACCAAATTGATTTAGCAGAACTCATGAAAGCCTTATTGCAACAAAATAAAGAAAACACAGAGAAATCGATCCGCGAGCTAGGGGAACAAATGACGAAGAAATCAGAAAAATCGTTCCAAGAACAAAAAGAATCATCCGAAAAATCGATCCGCGAGCTAGGCGAACAAATAGACGAAAAACTAATCCAGCAGACAAATAAAGTCGACAAGTCGATGCAGAGAGTGTCGGATGATATCTCACAATGAATAAACAATCTGGCAAGTGAGATAAAAAGTGATATCATGAAAGAATTAGGCCGTACATTTGAACAAATCGATGATCGTCTGCAAGCCTTAGAACAGAGCAAGCGGAGGGGCGATGCCGAATCTAAAGAAAGCGAAGAACGGCTACTTAGGAATTTCCAAGAGCTGAGGGAAGAATGCCAAAGGGAGCACCAGCAGGTACTCTCGATGGTTCAAGAGGCGGAAACGCATTGTCCCACGTCCGTTAGCAACACAATAGCGGACAACAGTTTAGCGATCCACGCGTTGGAACAGCAAGTAGAACAATTGAAGCAGACTGGGGCGGAGGACAAGAGACAAATTGATGATAAGATTGCGGCATTAGCGGACATTGTAGGCACGATGAAGCTGACGGAAAGCGAGAACAATACTACACCGGTAGCGGCCGCAGAGACCGAAGAAGTGCGTTCGCTTCTGAGATTTCAGAAGGGACAGTTCGAAGTGAACAGGCAAAACAGAGCTGTAACAGGCGAATTACAAGAACGCGTGGCACATCTGGAAAACCGCATGGCGTGTGATTCCGAACTCGTCAATAGCATTAAAAATAGCCGTACGAACAGTGCAGAGAGGGACTCCGGCCACGAGGGAGATTTTGACGACAGGGAAGAATGTAATTTGAGGGGCAGACATGAGAATAATAGAAACATTCAAGGGCCTCGCCAGGAGGAAATGCGGGGATTTGATTTCAAACATTTCCTTACGGTGAGAAAGTTTGAGATATTCCGAAATTCGCAAAAAGGAATACATCCACGAGCATGGCTCGAGCAATTTGAGTTCTGTCTTCCTCCCGACTGGGCAAGTTCACATAAGATAGAATATATGTGTGGCTATTTGGAAGGCGAACCGGCGATTCGCATGAGGTCGGCAGCGCGTCACTGCAACTCCACTCGGGAGTTTCGACAAGCCTTTCTGTCCGCCTATTGGTCGGAAGCGGCACAAGATAGGGTCAAACATGGCATAATTATGCTGCCAAATTTGAACCAGTCTGGTTTCGGCAGCCCTGCACGCCTATTCGACCACATGCTGCAGGCAAATCAATTCCTATACGACCCATACGGGCCTGCGGAACTAATTAGGATATGCATCACCAAATTGCCGATGCACTTGCGGCACGTCATTCTTGCGGGACGATGCAAAGAGGACGTGGAAACGTTTAAGACGCTTCTCCAAGAGTTGGAATATAATACAGGAGAATGCCCGCCTAATCAGGCACAAAGTTATTACGGGGCACAGCAGCGCGACCGCAGTCGTGGCCGTATTACTAATCAACGGCGTGACTGGTCGTCGCGACGCGAACGGAACAATAATCGGGACCGGCCGTATAGAAACTGGGGTGACAGTCGCGAACACAGGTGGAACTACAGAAATGATCGAGGACGTAGACAGAATCGTGAATGGAACAGTTACGGCAACCAGAATCGATACTACGGTGAACACGGTGGGAATAGGACTATAGGCGGAGCACCTCATGATGTTGAAATTCGGCCAGCTAACCCTAGACATAATCCAGCAAATGGAAATGAACAAAACCGGCAATGACAAACGATCAGCGCAGAAGGCGCCCAATCGGAAACAATGAACGACATGGCAAAGGAGTGCATACGGTATATAGAGAGGGAAGATATTAGAGAGGATTTGTTGCAAGAAACTACGAGTGCTAAAATTTCGGGAGTAAATCCAGTCGTGACAGTTGCAGTAAACGAAATATGTTTTAAGTGTGTCATTGACACTGGAAGCCCTTTCTCGATAGTGAGCGAGGCAGCATTTCAAAAATGCGAAGGGACTGGGACTTGGCCCGTTTTTCAAGTGCGAGGAATTAAGGTGAAGGGCGCAATCTACGGTAAGAGCATAGAAATCCGAAGGCAAACTCGGCTTAATTTTACCTGCCAGGGAAGAGAGTTTGAGTACAACTTCTTTGTGCTCCCAATGCTGAATGTGGCAATGATTTTAAGAAATGACTTCATGAATGCCCACCATGCAGTAATTGACATGGGTGGAGGAGTAATGACAGTTCAAGTTGGGGATCAGCCAATTTATTTAGTATTTGATGAATGCATATTACGTGCCGAGTCAGACAGAAATTAGTTGCCTAAAATTTCAAGCTCAAACCGAGTCGCAACCCAGACTGGAGCTACTCGTGAACTATATAAGTGAGTCGTGCTCTACGTCTGGTGAGCAGGGGAAAGATGTTGCGTTTGCTGATGCACTGAGAAAGAGCATCGCGGGTTTCAGAACCACGGACAGGGAAAAGGAGAAATTGTATTGTCTACTTAGGAATCATGAACGGGTATTTTCTGAGACTCCGGGGGCTATTAAGGGTTTTACGTACCAATTCAGAGTACGTGACCATCAGAAGTTTTCTGTTAGACCATACCCTATTCCCGTGGCGTATAAAGCCCAGGTGGAGAAGGAAATAAACAAGATGTTAGAACAAGGAATAACTGAGCGGGCAGTAAGCTCGTACAATTCACCCTTGCTTGTCGTGCCAAAACGCGACAACTCAGTTCGTTTGGTGCTAGACTCGAGACAGATAAACACAATTATTATGTCGGAAACGGACAGGCCTGAGAGCCTTGAGGAACTCTTACAACGTTTCCACGGAGTAAAGGTACTATCATCTGTCGACCTCCGTTCGAGTTTTTGGCAAATCGTGCTACACCCATCTTGCAGATTATATACAGCGTTCCTGTGTTACGGAAATTGTTTCCAATTCCGGCGTCTCCCGTTCGGACTAAACGTCTCATCAGCTGCTTTTATAAGGGGATTAAATAGCATTTTACCTGATGATTTGAAACAGCGAGTGACAATTTACGTGGATGACATATTAATTGCGGAAAAGTCGTGGGAGGACCATAATGACGTTCTGAACAGACTACTGGATGTTTTTGAGAAGGCAGGTGTAACAGTCAACTTAGATAAGTCACAGTTCGGACGAGAGAACATAAAATTCTTAGGCCATATTGTCTCAGCAAATGGAATACAACCTGACCCGGAGAAAATTGCGGCGATAGCGGAGTGTGCAATTCCGACAAATAAAAAACAGTTGCGAGCATTCTTAGGCCTGTGTAATTTTTATAAGCGATTTATAAATTTTAGTGTACTTGGTACACCCCGTCTATGTGGACTAACAGGGAAGAACGCTTTGTGGGTCTGGGATCAAGAGGCACAGGATGAATTTTATAAATTAAAAAAGGCATTGGTAGAGGCTCCCATCCTCGTGCATCCCGACCTGACACAAGAATTCTGTTTAATGACGGACAGTTCCTTGTCAGGATTAGGTGCGGTACTGTTTCAAACGGGAGGAAATGATGATATTACAACTTGGAAAACAGTCTCGTTTGGGAGCAGGGTGCTCTCTCGATGTGAAAAAAATTATTCTGTCACGGAACTCGAAGCACTCGCGATAGTTTGGGCATTCTCAAAATTTAGGTATTTTTTATTTGGGAGGACCACCAAGGTGTACACTGACCATCGTGCACTCCAGTTTCTTATGAGCACAAAAATCACGCATGGGAGACTAGGACGCTGGGCACTATACCTACAGGAATATAACTTCACTGTAGAATACATTCCTGGACAGAAAAATGTAATTGCTGACGCTTTATCGCGCATTCCTATAGGTTTGGTTCACAAAGAAGAAAGGGAACTCGGTGAAAATAATTTTAGCATCCTATACTTACAGTATGTAGCGTTCGAGAATTTTGTTACCACCTCTTTAGGGAGTATAGCGGACGAACAGGATAAGGACGCAGTATTGAAAGATATAAAGAAGAAGTGGGAGGACAAGGAGAATGTAGGAATACGCCAGTACTACTTAGTGCGCAATAGAATATTATTCAAGAAACGAGCCCCGGACGACTCCAGATGGGTGTTGGTGATTCCGGAGGAACTCGTAAACAAAATTATATGGTACATACATTTGAGTTATGGTCACTTCGGAGCACAGAAATGTTGTGAAAAACTGAAAGAGACATGCTATTTTAATAACATGCTACGGCGTATTCGTGGTGTACTTAGAGTGTGCGGACCTTGTCAGCGAGCAAAGGCGGCCACAGTGACTTATGCTGCATCATTGCACCCGATAATACCAAGAAAACTTTGTGACCTCGCGGCCGTGGATCTATTTGGGCCACTAATAAGATCTAAAGCAGGTTTTGCATATGTTTTCGTAGCGGTGGAGCTAACCTCCAAGTTTGTGTGTCTGACTCCGTTGAAGCGAGCCACAGGAAGGGCAGTGGCAACTGCATTTGCAAAGCAGTTTCTGCATGAAGTTGGGAGCGTGAAAAGGGTTATCTCGGATAATGGACCACAATTTAGATCACAATACTGGCAGCGGATGCTTCGAAGAAGAAGAATTAAACCTATATATATATATATATATATATCTCTTTCACCCCAGCTCGAACCCCAGTGAGCGTATTATGCGTGAATTAGGAAAATTATGTAGGTTATACTGCAGTCGTGATCACCGATCGTGGGACATACACCTAAAAGGATTTCAGAATATAATTAATGAGTTGCCTAATACGTCAACAAAGCTTCCGCCAATCACTGTGCTAAAAAACAAGGAGCCCCCAAGCAAAATCAAAGAGGTGGTGCCTTGGCCATTAGAGCCGAGACTACGCCGGAACGCAATTGTTGACTTAGCTATACGCAACATCAAGCGTGCAGCAGAAGCCAGAGTCAAGGCGTATAAGAAACACGTGAGAAAAGCAGTGTTTCATGTAGGACAAAAAGTCCTTATCAGATCACACAAGCTGTCTAACAAACGGTCAGGTGTCTGCAAGAAATTTTTTAATCTCTTTAACGGGCCGTATCGGATAAGGAAGATTCCCCATGAAAACGCCATAGAAGTGAAAACTCTTCGATCGAAGAAATCAAAAGGGCTACACCATGTGTCAAACGTAAAACCATACATTAAGTAGAAAGGGCAGTGAGCACTAGAGAGGACGGTGAAGAGAAACAATTGATTAGTTTACATTTGTGATAAATGCATTTTGAATAATATGTTGATAAAAATTAATGATAAAGATGTTTCTATGTGATGGATTGAAGTGATGTTTTAATTTTTTTCTCTCCTTGTGCAATTAGGATTTAGTTTGATTCAAACGTGAAGATAAAAGGTTTCTTTGTGAACGAGTAAAATGCTGTTTATGTTTTTTTGTGTGTAAATTGAAAAGAGTCGCTCCTGAGGAAAGCAAGATCGTTGCTGAATTAGTGCATAAACTCAGGGGAATATCCGATCTGTGGGTATTATGGGTCTGGCAAACCCAGGTCCCCAGCTGTTAGTAGCCTTGTTTCCGATTTTCTGCTTTCAGTGCTACTATCTATCTATTACTATTCTATATCTGTCAGTATAAATGAGGATCTCTTACTATAGTATGCGTGCTGTATGAATATTTTAAGATAGGAGAACTCTGAGAAAGGAATGAGTAAATTTGGAATCTTGAAAACAGGATGCGATAATACGATTGTTGAACCATTGGCTTCCAATATGCGATGATATGTTAATATTGATGATATATGTCTCTTTTTGTTCTTTATAGCTGAGTACGTAAAGTGCTGTCTGTGGATTTCGTAAGTATATTGATTCCCTTCAAGGTGAAAGAAGAATTGTGGTTTGTGTAATTTACGTGGCTCTGAAACATTATTGTGGTAGTCAAATACGAGCAGCTTTTCAGCAAATGGAGAATGGACCGGAAATATGGATCCTTTTTGTAGTCTTGATTGATGTTGAGCCAAAGCCTAAAAAATTATTCTGCGTTAATACTTGTCCTAGAAAAGCGACGTTTATGTGTTTTGCTGATGCTGTGAGCATTACAGCTTACTGTTTTCGCTGGTGCGGGATGCACTGCAGCCTATATGATTTGTACTGAGGAAATTTCCCTCTTGAAGGTAGAGGATGATTAAAAATTTTGATTATGGGAACGAAGGAAAGCTTGGTTTAAGGTAATAAGGATAAAGCAAAACATTTGTCATTTAAACTACAGGAGGATTCGGATCTTTTGTGTCTGTTGTAAGTTCAACATGTTAAGATGATACTGTTTTACAGAATAGAGGTGACCACAATTTTGCCATTCATGAGAAATGAATCCAGAATAACCACCACAGGCGAAATAACTGATTTGGAAGCGAAAGGTAACGTAAAGAAGGAACGAAATCGCAGCAAAATGGGTAAGAAAATGTAATATAACCTGTATAATGCAAATATTTTTAACCTTCTCAGAGTCATCTGCGTGATTAATTGTTGTGATAACGTAATTTTAGGTGAAATTTTCTTACTGTTTTATGTGTGAATATATGAGTATGATAAGTGTATAATTGCGAGTCTCTTTTCAGGTGTGCGAACTGGTATAAATGTTTTGGCGTGTAAATAACCATTGTTCTTTTTAATGTGTATGTTTAAGGAAAGTTCTCCATATTTATCATGTGATAAGATGTATGCCCCGAGCGTCAAGAAGAGGACGAATTAGAATAATGTTGTAGTGGTATATACACGGTGTTGAAATAGCATTGAAGTAGCTTATTGGCTTAACTAGTAGTGGATAGAAGTAGAATATTGAGTAATGCATGTTTATGGGTAGTTAGTTTGTAGAATAGACAACAGGTGTGCATGTATGTGTGTGTAAATAACATGTGAACCCTATGCTGTCCTGACCTATACTTGCACAAGGCATAATCCTATTCATTTTAGTGAATTAATAAATAGCATTTGATTTATTAAAACGTAAGTGAACCACATTAGTGATGTGGATTTAAATATTAGATTGTCAGTTCATTTAAAATTTTATTTTTATACTGTCAAGTCATTTCACTTTTATTTTTTTTACATTGTCAAGTCATTTAAATTTTATTTTATATTGTCGATTCATCTAATTTCTTTATTTAAAAAAAAATATTAAGTCTCACTTTGTTCTTAAAAATTGTGAAAGACAATACTAAGTGGTATTATGTATGACATTGTGTAATCACATAAGGATGATGAAAAATTTCTGTGAATGCAGTTGAGAACGTGAAAGCGAATCGGCAAAACTCTTAAGAGACAGCGGGAGCAGCCGGACTAGTTGTAAACTGGCGGGTTTCCCAGCAGGACACGCTGTCAGCCAGGCCACTTTGGGAGCGCGGCCGACAACAAAAGAAGGTACGCGGCAAACACTTTCCCTTGTACCTGGAGCTAATGGGCGGCCGCCCCGGGCGACCCTTCCTCGAGGCGAAGACCTGAGATGGGCGAGCGGTCCACCGCGCGGAAATCCATCTGCTGGCAACGCACCACACGCACGCGACCGTGACGAGACGGCCGCGGTGAAACAACACAAGGGGCGTGGAGCCTTTTGACAGGTACTGCCCAGAGAAACTTGCAGACGTCAACGACGCCTATCGACATTTCCTGATGGATGCCTACTGTCAAGCCACAGTAAATCATGGTTCGATGTTCTCTGGTCGCTAAGGGTGGCACAAAAGAAGAGCCATTAAGTGTCATCCTTGCCCAGGAATATCAAACCGGCGAGCCAATTGAGGATAACCCAAGAATGTAACAACACAAAGGGCGTGGAGCCTTTTGACACATACTGTCCAGAGTAACTGGCAGACTTCAATGACGCCTATCAACATCTCCTGACGGTGCCCACTGTCAAGCGACAGTAAATCATGGTTCGATGTTCTCTGGTCGCTAAGGGTGCCACAAAAGAAGAGCCATTAAGTGTCATCCTTGCCCAGGAATATCAACCTGGCGTGTCAAACGAGGATACCGCACGAATTTGACAACACAAACATGGAACCAAATCGAGATGACGTGACACGGGAGAAACTTCATGAGAGGGCAGAGACGGCCGGATCGCACGCAACAGATGGACAAAAAAATCCCTACTGACAGCTGCGGCGACGAACCCCCCCTCTTTCCCCTATATTGTGCCTCGGAACAGTGGAAGTACTGAGTGTGTCAGTGAACAGTGATTATACGGTTCTTAGTCCAGTGCATATACGTGTGTTTCTGTCAGAGAAACTCTGACTCGTGTGTTTTGCAGGAGTTCGATTTATTGGTGTTTATTAGACTGACTCTTGTATTTTGCAGGTGTTCTATTTATCTTTTTTAGACTTTGACTCTTGTATTTTGCAGGTGTTTTACTTATAGGTGTTTTTTTGTTTTAGATGTTGACTATTGTACTGTTTTATTTATCAATGTTTGTTTTTGTGTGATGTATTAGATTTGTGATATTTTGTTTCGTAAATTCATTGCTGTGGCCTTGCTTCGTTTATCAGTCAGATAGCTTTTTATTCTCATTGAACTGTGATCAATTAGCCTTTGCATGGGGCATATTTACTGTGAGGAACCCCTTAAGGGTAACAATCACATAATTATTGTAGTTTCAGTATAATGACACAGTGCTCATTGTTTGCTAGCTAATTGAAATATAGTAGAGTGATTAAATGAGTGCCACATAGTTATTTTAATTCTACAAATTATTAGTTTTAAACGATATAGAATTTTTTTGCGATAACCACTTTGTAAAACATGTTTTTTCTCTTATCATTTTGTTGCTTTTGCAGATTGTGCATTGTAATGTTCTGCTTTTTAATACCGATGTTATTTGATGTTCTTTTTTTAATTGCTGTGGCACCTTTGCTATTATCATAAATTTTGCTTGTTAATAAACAGTCATAAATTTTCCTGTGATCAGTTGGCTCTTGCAATGAGCAAATACTGGTGAACTCCATAAGGGTAACAACCAGAAATTGTTTTCATATTAATGACACAGGAACCATTGTTTTTACTTGCTGACCGAATTAGGTCTACACTACCTTTTAAATAGGTGTCACAGATTGTGTTCTTTTTTTTTCTGTTTGAAATTGGTAGATTCTAAAGATGTGTTGAAATTATTGTGTTTTAGGAAGTAGCTGGTGTCCTTTTGCCTTTTCTTTTACACTTTTGGTTTAAGTAGGGTGTGAGAAGCCTGCTTGGGAATGTCCTAGCATGGCCAGAAAATTCCCTGCACAGTCTTTTCCCGGAGCATTGGGGTTATGAAAGGTCTCTGTTGGATTCCTTTCATGTTTAATTTCTCAAATCTGTTGCCATTTATGGAATAAATTCCTCTTCTAAATGTACTGTGGCGTTTCTGACTATCTGGGAGGAGACTGAGCAGTGGAACGTGTTACTTTTACACATAAACAAGAACGATCTGTCACACTACTACACTTTAAAGCACAGTTTATATGTAATTCTTATATGTAATTCATGTCACACAGTCTCATACGGAACCTACATCCGCTTTCTTTTATATACTGTATATGATAAGATACTGTCATCCCCCTTCCCTTTTGTGTGAGAGGATGAATGAGCATATGTATTTCTAGTTGCATGCTTGAGGGTAGCAGACAAGGCTGTCTGCTAGAGAACAGTAGGACCAACGTCGGAACAGGTAGCTACGCTTCCTAAAAGCAAAGGGGTTTCTATCCTTAGTATGGTCCTGTCTGTCCATTGTCATGTTGGTATAGGAAGCTGCCCCTCTGGCCACTTCCGTTGGTCTTTGTGAGCCACCCTCAGGAAGCATGCTCGGCAGTAGGGCAGTTGCAGTGTGGCCGTGGCGAGCGTCTGAAGTGGTAAGATCTCCGGCTAAGCGCGTGTCTGTTAAGTCCATAGGACAATGGATTTCTTAAGTTCAGCCTAACTGAAAATTTAATCACCTTTATTTCGGGTTTAGGTCTAAAATATCCGATGTTATCTTAAATTGCAGCGCAGTGTAATTCTCGTGTGAAGTTCAGATTAGTTTCCGGTAGTTGCTTTGTTACTACTTTGTGAGTAAAGTGGAACCACGTGTTGATCAGTAACTCTAACTAAGATCAATCTTAAATGCGAATGCTTGTGTGATTATAACGTCTCGTCTTGACTATATTTTCAATATAGCAACTTTTCTTTATGTTCAGCCCACGTGGGGTGTACTTTGCGAGACCACTACCACGTGCTTATATAACTGTTTGACCCATCAGGTTAACAGTAAGACGTTAGTAACCAGTTCAAGGTTTTTCTTTTGTCAATTGCTTTTCGATCTAATTTATTTTAATTATCAAAATTATTGTGGAGTTGTACGCTTTGTGTAAACCAAGTTGACCACGTGAAGCATGTGGTGTAATCATCAAAGTAGCCCTCAGCTATTCTTTTTGCGAAGATTTCACAAAGAGTTAATATGAATTTAGTATACCAGTGTGTGGTAATTACATGACGGACAGGATTGTGGTATGAACGTAATTTCTTTGGGTAAAAACTGAATCTGTTGGTTGTGGTTAATTTCTTCTTGCTTATGTTTCAATGTTCTTCGTGTGTTATTTTATGAATGCAGTGTTGTATCCAGTCTCCCAATCTTGGGTCCATATTTTATGTGTTCCGTAAAATTACAATCTCACATTTTTTTTTAATCGTAAATAAGGCACCAGCTCAGTTATAACTCACGTATAATACGCTGAAATTTCAATGAACAATCTTAAAATAAATTTCCAAATATTAACTGATTTCTTTCTTTTTATTTAAATTATCCTTTATATATATATATTACCGGTTTTGTATGACTATTAAAAGATTATCATTAATGTTAGTCTGCTTGGTAAACCTAGACTAAATATCTGATGAAACAGTTGCCCAGTAATCCACGGTTAACGTCCCCAGACAGATCACGGCTTTTAACCCACTTTCATTGTCAATTAGCACCGATTTCAGCATACCAAATTAAAGTTACAACATTACAGTGGAGGTAGCCCAATTGACCTATCCTCCCGATAAAATCCGCCATCTTGGATGACATCACGGCCGCCATCTTGGATGACGTAATGCGCTGTTGCCAAGTCTACACGTGACCATCTTGGATGATGTCATCGCCGCCATTTTGGATACATCTAACAACAATGGAGAGCGGGGTGACGCCCGCCTTGTTCGACTACTGCTATAATTTGGTACTTATTATCTGACAGTGGCTATCGAGACGAATCCAATGATGTGTAACAGTAAGGTCTTTGAAGGTCAACAAAGGTCGCAAAGGTGGCATGGACGTCCATTTACAGGAGGTGTTTGAAGTGATGACCATTGGTGTCAGTGCAGTGCTGCAATCTTTTTATCATGGATCGAGTGGTATTCCTTATCACATTGGCACTTATCGACGCACATGCTCTGACAACTCTCCCTTGCATATCTTCAGGTGTAGTTGGAACATCTTTATAAAAATGTCTTTTACGAATCCTCACAAGAAAAAATCCAGAGGCGTCCAGTCTGGTGAACAAGCCAGCCATGACACATCTCCTCCGTGTCTAATCCAATGATTTGGGAATTGTCTCTGTAGCTCATTTCTAGCGACCAGCGAAAAATGTGCCGGACACCCATCATGTCGATACCACATTCTGCTCCTTGTTCCTAAAGGTATTTCTTCCAATAACAGATCTAATATTTCTTGTAGGAATGTGGTGTACCTCCTACCGTTAAAATTTCCTCCGATGAAATAGGGTGCTATAATTCCTTTCTCCAGAATCCCACGCTATATATTCACTGGCCATGGTTTGTGGTGTGTAACTTACCACAGCCAACATGAATCATCAGTTGCTCAATAATGCATGTTATGCAAATTAACATTTCCATACTTCATGAATGTAGCCCCATCAGTAAATAAAATCAAATTAATCAATGTGTCATCCCTCTGAATCTGAAGTTGAGCCCATCGGCAGAATTCAATGCAATGCATACATTCTGTACCAGTTAATTCTTGGTGGAGACTGATATGGTAAGGATGTTATTTATGGCGATGCAGAACACGAACAACACTACTCTGGCTCATGGCAGATTCCCTTGTGATTTGAGATGAACTAACACAAGGATCTCGAACCACAGTGGCAAGAGTAACAATTTCCATTTCCTAGTTAGTAACTTTCCTTTGCCAGATATGTTTCCGATGCGTTAAAGATCCAGTTGTTCTCAATTTATCATACACATATTTAAATGTATGACGTGTAGGGTGAGTACATTGAGTACATCTTTCAGCATACAAGTCCCTAGCTCTCACTGAATTTTGTTGGCGTTTTCCGTAAATGAGAAACATATCGACTTGTTCTTCGAAGGAATACATCATTCATATTCGCTTGATTCGACGATACTAGTCTTACCATTCCCATTAGGGTTGTATTGCGAAACTATCGAATGGTGTTTACATGTCAATGGCACAGTAGATGGATATGCCATATTCGGCGAATATTTACTATTTGTACGATATATGAGAGAGAATTGTCAGAGAATGCGCTTCAATAAGTTCTGGAATGATAAGGAATACCACTCAATCCATAATAAGAAGATTGCAGCACTACATTGATACCAGGGGTCATCACTTTGAACACCTTCTGTAAATGGATGCTCGGCAGTTGCACGAATCTCTTTCAGCAGAATTGAGAATCAAGCAGGATGGCAACAAAACCAAGCCAGGTTTCTGGAAGTGTGCATTACTGTGTTGGAAACACAGCTCCTCAAAGACCTTAGTGATCCACGGTATCCCGCCATTAAATGCAGGGCTCTTCTCTGCTGTGAGGAAACACTGCCCAAATAGCAGTGCGGTGTTCAGGAAAAGTCTTCAATACATTTTGGGGGAAATGGCGTGATATTGCGGAGTACATCAATCACCAAATGGTTTCGTGAGTCCACCTTGAGTGCTAAAATGGCCCGATTTTCCGACTTGGAAGCTGAGGGTCAGTTAAAGCATTTAGTCGAATACTACATCTGGACATGGATATATATGTCAGTGGTCTGATAAATTGAGAGTCTAGCTATATCGAGCTACCTAAGATATAGCAAATAAGAAGGCATACATTAATGTCACAAATAAAGACGATCAGGCTTGTTTTGCGTGGTCAATTTTGGCTTGCGAGAGAAATTTCAAGACAGATCTGCAGTGTACTTCCACATGCATAAAGATACTATCCCCGGAAAGTATAACTTTGATGGTATCGATTTCCCCATCAAACTCGAGGACATACCTAAATTTCAGGCTCAGAATATCGCAATATCGGTTCATGTTGACAGCCTGGAGTAATGCAAGTTAGATGAGCAGAGCAAACAGGATAAACACGTAGTCGTTGGCACCATACATTTCTCAAAATTTGCCAGTGAGCATAAGTTGTTATTCTCTGATGATAAAAATAAGGAGAAAGGCAATTATCATTACATCTGGATCAAAGACATGTCCTGATTCCTATTATAAATGCTCAAAATGATGTATGTCAACCTCAGTGCATTTGGCAATACGTGTAGCGACATTCCTCTCAACAGCGAGTAGTTCAGCTTCCGTAATGTTCGCACATGCATTGACAATGCGCTGACGCATGTTGTCAGGCGTTGTCAGTGTATCATGATAGCAAATAGCTTTCAACTTTCCCCACAGAAAGAAATCCGGGGATGTCAGATCCAGTGAACATGCAGGCTATGGTATGGTGCTTCGACGACCAATCCACCTGTCATGAAATATGCTATGCAGTACTGCTTCATCCGCACGCGAGCAATTTGCCGGACATTCATCATGTTGGAAGTAAATCGCCATTCTGTCATGCAGTGAAACAATTTGTAGTAACATCGGTAGAACATTACGTAGGAAATCAGCGTACATTGCACCATTTAGATTGCTATCGATAAAATAATCCTTCCTCCCATAATGCCGCACCATATATTAACCCGCCAAGGTCGCTGATGTTCCACCTGTCGCTACCATCGTGGATTTTCCGTTGCCCAATAGTACATATTATGCCGGTTTACGGTATTGCTGTTGGTGAATGACGCTTCGTCACTAAATAGAAAGCGGGCAAAAAATCTGTCATCGTCGCGTAATTTCTCTTGTTCCCAGCTGCAGAACTGTACACGACGTTCAAAGTCGTCGCCATGCAATTCCTGGTGCATAGAAATATGGTTGGGTGCAATCGATGTTGATGTAGCATTCTCAACACCGACGTTTTTGAGACTCCCGATGCTCGGGTAATTTGTCAGCTACTGATGTGCAGATTAGCTGCGACAGCAGCTAAAACACCTACTTGGGCATCATCATATGTTGCAGGTCGTGGTTGACGTTTCACATGTGGCTGAACACTTCCTGTTTCCTTAAATAACATAACTATCCGGCGAACGGTCCGGACACTTGGATGATGTCGTCCAGGATACCGAGCAGCATACGTAGCACACGCCGGTCGGGCATTTTGATCACAATAACCATACATCAACACGATATCGACCTTTTCTGCAATTGGTAAACGGTCCATTTTAACACGGGTAATGTATCACGAAGCAAATACCGTTCGCACTGGCGGAATGTTACGTAATACCATACTTATACATTTGTGACTATTACAGCGCCATCTATCACAAAGCGAAAAAAGTGGTCCAACTAGAACATTCGTATTTCTTTATGAACTTCACGAATTTGTAATAAAAATGGGGGTTCCTATTTAAAAAAAACCCAGTTGATATCCATTTGACCTATGGCACTGCCATCTAGTGGTTCAACCATAGCGCCATCTGGTTCCCCCTTCAAGTTAGACGAGTTTTGTACTTTGTAGTTTTTTCATTTGATGCTTATTTCGTGAGATATTTGGCCCAGTCACTATCAATGGACCACCCTGTATATATAAAGGTTGTGCAAGACACAAATGATACTAGTTTTGATTATGAATGCTATTAAGGAGGTGAAAATGGAGAATATATATGTATAATGGTTGCATAGGATTGCACATATTGCGCTGCACATGTTTCACTGTGGGAGCAGGTGGCATGTGACCATGATCATTTCCAAAGACATAAAGCAAATATGTGTAAAATTATTCCTGTGCTTGAAGAAAACCAGAGTTAGTATCTGGGCAAAATTGCATACTACATAACAATCAAAGTATGTGAGCAGGATCAAAACAGTGAAAAAAAGTACACAGAGTGTAGAGTAACAAATTTCTTATCCAATTTTATAGTAATTTTAATTTTCATAAGCAGATACAGCAGTACTATTTGTAAACATTTTATTTTTTGAGTCAATGGAGTGCAGGGCACCTGTAGAATTCCAGGTCTTGAATAGCAGCTTACTTGAAGATTCGACTCATCCATGTGATCTTCTCCTTCCCCTTGAGATAGAGAATGGTATCCATGTCGTCGAATAATCAAAGCGACGTCACCAAAACTTTATGGGGTATACCAGGATCGTCCGAGTGAATTCAATAGTAGAAATTTGTTAACCACTTTTCATTTCTCTGCGTTCTGGCACACTTCACATCCTTGAAAGATGTCGGCAATGCAGTGCTTGCTGAGAATATGTCTATTATACCTTCATCTTCTGTGTATGCTATGAATGTAACATCTTTAAATATCAACTGTCTACACTCATCATCATAGAAACCCTGAGCGTCTGAAGTGATGTTCACAACTTGAGATGCCATTGTGGAATGCTCTGGCTATGACACAGCACCTCTTCATTTGTACACTGGAGAGTGGACAATAGTTAATCACATCGTGATGTAGAACTAGAGCATACATTGCAGTGTGTTCTGTGAACTCTCTCTAAGATTCAAATTCAGTTCTTATATATATAGGTCCAGATTAAATTACCTCGTTCTGTTTTGAACAATCTGTTACAATGATTGGCGCCAGCTCCCTGAATTTCC
The DNA here is from genome assembly GCF_023864275.1 of Schistocerca cancellata. Classification (NCBI taxonomy): domain Eukaryota; kingdom Metazoa; phylum Arthropoda; class Insecta; order Orthoptera; family Acrididae; genus Schistocerca; species Schistocerca cancellata. The sequence goes on from NC_064629.1 coordinate 828,019,868, forward strand.
GTGGGCTGAATGGACATCCTTCCTCTTTATAGTATGAAACACGAAACGTTGCATATATGCCATATGCTAGATGTATAGATTTTCATCCCACTGCCAGTGTAAATTATCATACAGGTAGAATTTGGAGTTCAGGTAGACTCTGGCATTAGTTAACTTGCAATTATGAAATCTGGTGGAATCATTTGCTATATCCCCTCTTCCACTGGTCTGAAAGAAAAGTATGATGAACCTGGGTGTTTCTGGTTGAGCAGAGGTTTTAATAGACAATGTTTGTCTGCGTGCAGTTGGTAGCCCTGGGTACACGAAAACCTCCATTGAACAGAAAGATAACAGGGGAAATAAATCAGCATTCAAAACTTTTAAAAGCTCCTAACACTACTCATCTGACATAGTGATGTGTGGCATTTTTTATATTACTTTATTGATGATCTTGTTCTCCTACTGAGCTCATTGACTGTATGAGTCGTTATCCATTGCACTCCATACCAGAATAAGATCCTGATTAGCATTCAGAAAATTTTGCGGCATGTCCTCAAAGTATACCATAAGCAGTTTGAAAGATATACATGCAATAAAATTCTTGTACAATTCCACTGTTCTATCCATTGGCTTGTCTATGAACCATTCAGCATTTTCTAAGTCCTTCAAATCCTATGGGGAAGAGTTGATGTTTTGCCTACATTACATGTATGGTCAATCGCGACCCCTTTGAGTTCATATCATATTTATGAAAGAGGAACACTAAAGCATTACATGAGTAGTAGGGCTACAGGGGTGTTAGCGCATTTTGTTAGTGAGGGTTACCTACATCAGGGGCAGGTATGCACTCAGGGGCAAACTTATAGTTCTCCTTTGATTGACAGGTACTTAACCTATTGTTGTGTTAAGTACTTTTCCACGCCACACCCAACTTCTTTTGACTGCAGGCATTTATCCTATTGTCGCCCCACAACCTACCCCTCCCCCAACCCCTCTCCCCTTGCTGCTACAGGTACACTATCACGTCAGAATTACTGGAATAGTTCTTCTCACTCTTATCAGTCTGATTGATTACTTAATTAAATTGATCAGTTAATTAACCTCTCACCCACTGGTAAATCCCCCCTTCTCCCCCTGCCACACCCCCTGGCAGGAAGTTCAGATTCCATCAGGACAACGCAACCTCTACTTACCTAAGAAAATGATGGGAAAAAAGTGCACCTGGGCTACCTCCAATAACCTAAATCATCCGAATGCCACCTCTTCCTAAGAACTGGTGGGAAGTTTGAATTTTGGAGGGAAGATAGGTTAATTCAATCATCTCTACTAACCTAAGAAAATGGTGGGAAGAAAAAGGCACTTGGGCTACCTCCACTAACCTAAGACATCAGCACACCACCTCTTCCTAGGAAATGGTGGGAAGAGGACTCAACCTGTGCTGGACATAAGACTTTACTTTGCATGCACTCTTTATTTAAACAATTAGAGGCACTACGACCATCCAGTGTGTTACCACGAGGCCCGGAGTCCAACTGACTTAGTACACAGTACTGCCACCAGAGGATGCTGTCGTCCCTTCTGTGACGTAATCCAAGATAGCACGGAAAATGGTGGGAAAAAGACTCAGTTAATCAGTCATTTGGAGGGAAACGACTCCTCTGTATGGAATATTTTTTAAACAATTTATACATTGTATGGAAAATATGGAAAGGGTATATTGTTTATTTATTAAAAAAATCAGTTTGTGGGGGTTTGGATTTCTCTTTCTCATCATGCTATGCTGTTTGGAATCATCTCGGTCTTACAAGAAGCAATTCACGGAACAAACATGATGCATAACGTAATGTTTGGCACTGTACTCTGAGTGTCTTAACCTAATATTTGGGCCTTTGTCGGCACTTAACATATTGCTCTGTTAAGTCGTTTTCCTTGTCACCCCCATTTCCTTAAACTATTGTACCGTCTTTGATACCAAATTAAGTAATTAGTTATCTCCTCTCACCATTTTCTTGTACACTTTTAGAATTTCACATGCTTTTGAACGCCATTTCTCGCACATTCTTCTCTCTCATCCACTCCCTTAAACTATTGTACAGTATATTACATAAAAATTATTCAAATTAGCCTAGTGTTCTGCACATAACCTGCTGTTCTGCTCCATGTCACCCACTCACAGACACCACCATCCCCTTAACTATTGTACCACTAACACCACATTGATATAAAAATTTTATGCAAATTAATTAAATCGATATTTACACATGTATGGGGTAGTTTATTTAATTCACAGCATCCTAATAGTCGGTGAAATCGATGTAATACAGTTTAAACGAAAGATCGCTAGTAAAAAAAACACATCCCACCACTCAACGCCCGAGGCCGCCGCTGCCCCTGCCTCAGCCATCGCCGGCGCCTACGCCCCCAGTCCCGACGCCACCACAGCCATGGCCGCCACAGCATCGTTCTGGTATCCATGGGCCACCCTCCCTCAGGCTAGTGGGTTAGGATTGCAGTAACCAGGCTACTCACTGCGGCCTGATTCTGCAGTGTCTCCTCCTCTGCCGGCACGTCCTCGCCGATCATGTGAGGTACAGCACACACCCCTGTCCACCTCGCAACAAAACTCCAAGGCATGCTCACACCATTCCCATATGCGGAACACCTCCAGGCAGTATGTGTGTTTACAGTTGCTGACACCATACCTATGGATACTGATGTCACAGACCGCGCTATAGAAATCTGTTCCAGAATAGAACGGGCTGCTTTGTCCCTAGCGATCCAAAAGGAACATACAATCTGAGTCCAGCCATTTGTACCTGCCCCAGCGTGGCTGACACCTCGCCGCAAAATGTCCACGTGGCGGCTCACCATCTAAAAGGTTGACACTGTTATTCTGACGTCACATGGTTATGGAAAATGAGAGCCTAGTCAACTTCTTGGAAATTGTATAGTGTCCCAGAAATAGTTGACGCTCGCTTTCTTGATGTCTCAGCTTGTATGCACGGAAATTCTTGTCCTAACAGAACCTGTTTACGAAAATAGCGTGGAATAATGCCAAATGCATTATTCTTTGCGGTCCTAATGTGGCACCCCGTCCATCACGTGCTACCCTTCCTGCTTTCAACATATGCAAACGATCTCACTGCTTTGTAGAGACTCCTATATCGCAGCACAAAGGATGTCTTGTGAATGAATCGGAAATTATGATTGGCTCTTATCGAATTTACTCGCCGAATTACTGATGCTGTTGGTGTGGAAGCACCGACTGCCTTAACTTTCTTTCTGCAGACGAGACTTTCAGTGGGAAAAAATCTATTTAATTCACTGCTTCCCCCCCCCCCCCCCCCCCCCCCCACTGCGGACAGGAGCCTGAATATTAGAGCTTGAAACCGATCTCCAACCCAGGAATATATCACTGCATACTGTGTCCATGTATAAACATACAAGTCGTATCCTGCGGCAAACAAAATAACCCGTTTTACATCATTCGTACATATACCATGAAGACAAACAGCACCATTTATACTCCTCACAGCACTAGATATTATCCTGCAGCTGACAGACACAACTCATCCATTCCCAAAGCGCGACCAGAGCACTCCCAGCAGACTGAAGTCACTCTCAGAACTGTTCTACAAATTCGGGCCCGTTACCCCTCAGCACAAACGCATTACTATTTCTGGTCTGAACAACCTGCTTCCATGCTTGCTCGCTTTTCTACTCCCATCTCCAGACTCTGGTTTTACAAGAACACATGTATTCTTGCGTGGTTTGCTAGAATATCACACACTATTTTCGCGGCACTTCTCGATATCAAGCACACGGCACCAACCTACCGATTGCTCGCGCAACATAATTCCCAAGATATAGACTGGAAATTATTTCTCTGCAAACCCCAAACAATAGCGAGGTGGAGCGTGCTCTAGACCACTGAGTAACAACTTGTCCCGTCTGTGAAGACCTTTAACTGAGAACTCGAAAGAAACAGAGGAAAATGTTATTTCGATTTTCCTATACCAATGTCTGTGATTTAACAGGTTCCAAATCATCCTTATAATTTACAAAGTCAACTAAGGTGTTCCTCATGTCTAGAGAACTGGCAAACGTGTCTGTCACCTGCTAGATGCACACACCACAATCGATGTTCCCTCAACTAACTAAAGGTGCGAAATGTGCAGAAGCAGTCAACCGAACAATCTACATGGGAAGGAATAACGGTCTATCGCTAACATATGTCCCCATTCAATCTTCTCAAATTTCCACCCAATCACGAAAGCCGACCAACACACACTAAGTATTAGTGCGCTAATCTGCCATCTAGAGGACGACACAGTTAACTCAGCTACATTCCTGAATTCCAACAGACCTTTGCATTCAGACAGCTTTTGCCGTTAATGGGAAACGTGAATCAGGCCCACCACAGACCACACATAGACAGAATCTTACTACGAAATCGTTCACATAAATATTTGATCCATGTACTTACAACTAAATATTAAAATCGCGGTCTCAAAAGAGCGACTTTCGACAGTGAGTGAAGTATCGGAAATACACCCTGTTGACGACTGTGGCTCTGGAAATAGAAATATCAGTACCATTCTTATGACTTGACATACTGTTCCCATTTCTATCACAGTACTCGACATCAAATCCATATCATCCTTACGAATGGACATATTCATTTCCTTTACACATGTCGGTACACAAACACATACTTTATAAGCGTGATGCTCATGGCGAAACTATTATGCACCCCTTACTACTAACTATACTACTTTGTCAATAACTGATTCCAGACGATACAAAATAATACTCAGAGAAAATCAACGATGGGTGGGCATGTCTCATAAGTTTTTCTTGCAAGTGCTACCACCATGTCTTAGAAAGAGAGGTTTAATCGTCTCACAAACCGGCAGATGTTTAAAAACCCGATCCCAACAATTACTGTATGTTACTGTCACAAGCGGTCCTGGTTCTAGATGCGGACACGAGTATCCATGTTAAAAGCTATACCGGCTTTATAAATCCATGTATGGCATTACCTACGAATGAAGTGGTTTTTCCAGGCAAATACCGAGACGGTGATTTTAGGAATGTATAGTATCAGACCGGCCGTCAGGTTACACATAACCAACGATGCAAACTCGTCATAAAATCGCTTAATTTTGAAAGTGATTTGGCTAAACAACGTGGTGTGAAACCTTCATTTGCACCCCCTGACGCTGCCGCCAATAGATACTTCTCCAGTATTTGTAAAATACTCTGTCTCAATACCATGTCAGAGGTTCTGCGATATATCCACTGAGTTATAGGTGATAACTGATTGAGAAGGATGACAAACAGTAGTATATGGTGTGCTGATTGAGGTCATAAGAAATATACACCAGCTTTTCAGATCTCTAGTGTTACACTATATGCTAGAAATGATGTCTATGATTTGGAATGATCTCTCTCCATTCAACCACATACCTGCATTGGTTCCTGTGGAGAAGTCCTCTAATGATTACAGTCACTAGTGAATCATATTTCTGGCACTCTCATATCTCGAAACGAACCACCTTTCTCGAACCTATCTGCTACAGTAAAATTCCAACATGGTTTAACTAGCCCTTATGCTTCTTGCAACTGCCCCTCAGAGCATGTGCTACAGACCCTGCAGCTTTGTGCATGTGATAGTTCCAATGTAAGTTGGAACGGAGTAGAAGTCAGAGAAAGCTATATGTACAACATTCTGCAACCCCTGTAGAAACTGGTTAAGCTGCAACAGTACTGTGTTTTGACCATTCGATGGAAACAGGAACTGAGGGAAGGACAAGGATTTCTGCTACTGCACTGTGGTGCACCCCCAAACTACATACAAGTACTACACATCCACGTCCATTTACATCTATCTCCACAACATGCTATATTCGTCATTCTGTACAATCCAACAGAGAAAAATTACGAACTATAAAAGCTCCACTATACTCCATTCACCGAAACAAGAGACGTACTGTAAACACGGCAAGGCGCGTGATCACAGCGCTGCCGTCGAGGGGTGTACAAGGCTGGGGCGTCAGAAACTAAAAAATGAAAGTCGTGTTTTTTATAATTTGGCACCTGAACATGATAAAGTGATCCGAGAACTACCTTCCGACACCTTTATTTACATCACATTAAAATTTATTGTCACTCAAAAAGAGAAATATTTAAGCTTTCAGGAAAAGTTGGTTTTTCGCGTTACTCTATATTTATCACGCCATACCTCCTAAACTGTGTGTCGCACAGCAAAATAATTTTATAATTGCCTTCAGTGCTATATGTTGATGACGACTGCAAATTTTCTGCCCAATAGAGTCAGTAATAGTGAAGCAATGAATTAAAATCTCACGTCTGATATAGAACTTTTACCAAATCATCATCCGAAATATAGTAAGCGACAAACTTTTTCCCTTTAAATTCTTTTGTGGGGGTGTAAGCGACAAAAGTTTCAGAAAGGTATGAATTTAATTTTGTAGTTTGTTCGAATGTGATGGGTGCAACCGTTTGTCCTTTATGAACGATGCATTGTGCGGCGCGGCGCTCAGTCAGTGTGGTCGCCTCAGTTGCATGTGTGAGCTCGTTAGTGGGTGTTGTACAGTAGGTATTTCAGGATATCTTAAGTTCATCTGTAAAGACGCTTGAAAGACTAGTTGTTGATTATTAGAGTAAGTATATGTGTTTGTAGTCACGCTGAGCATTCACTGTTTATGTGCGCATCCAATAGCATCACATGGTTTCTTATTTTATAAATTCACTTATTTCATTAGCATCACATACGGCTTTCCTTATTATGTCATCCACGGATTCAGCGAGAGAGGTCGACGTGTCAGTTTTGAGTCCACCAAAAAAGCGAGCAAAAAAGAAAACAATAAGTTCTTCTGAGAAGCACATGGTGCTTAATGTGTATAAAACGGAACTTTTACATCCAGAGCAGTCGATGAGTGATATTGTTTCGAAAACAGCTGAAGCTACAGGTGTTGGACGTTCTTCAGTGTATCGTGTGATAAGTGAGTACAAGACCACACACTCTTTGAAGTCTACCAAGAAAGGAAAATTACGACAAACTTTCTGAAAATGTTTATGATTTCGATAGAAATGCGATACGAAGGAAAATACACGAATTTTTTTTCGTAACGAATTGCCATCAATTGAGAAAGTGGTTACAGTCGTGAACGAAGATGCAGATCTGGCCAATTTTCGGAGAACTACATTTTATAAGTTACTGAGAGAAATAAATTTCATATATGTCCGGCGTGCGCGCGATGGCAAACTAATAGACAGGGATGACATCTTTTTATGGAGGCGGCGTTATCTTCGAACCATTAAACGGTTGAGAGATGAAGGCAGACCCATTTACTATTTGGACGAGACGTGGGTGAACGCAGGACATACCCGAAGTTACGTCTGGTAGATGACACTATAAATTCCTCAAAACGAACGTTTCTGTCTGGGCTATCCACCGGAAGCAAGGGCCCATCAGGTAAAGGGAAACGCCTGATTATCGCACACATTGGCAGCAAAGCATGGTTCGTTGAAGGATGTTTGTGGACTTTCGAATCCAAGAAAAGTGGAGATTATCATGAGGAGATGTGCGCCGAAACCTTCGAGAAGTGGTTTCAAGATGTTCTTCCTCGGCTTGCAGTTGTTGTTCTTGATAACGCGCCGTACCATTCTCGGAGAAAAGAAAAAGTTCCCAATGCGAATTCCAATAAGCACGAAATATCAGAGTGGCTAAAATCTAAAAACATCGATTTCGAAGACGGTATGTTGAAGAAAGAACTTTTAGATATAGTTAAAAGTCACAGAACAGCACATAACGTATACGCAATAGATGAAATGGCGAATAATGCAGGGAAAACAGTTCTCATAATTCCTACGTACCACTGTGAATTAAACGCCACCGTGTTAGTGTGGGCCAGAATCAAAGGCTATGTTGCAGCGAAAAGGAAAACATACAAAATGCCGGAAGTTAAAGTATTGCTAGAAGAAGCAGTAAGAACAGTGACTGCAGAGGATTGGAACAAGTGCGTCCTCCATGTCGTAGAAAAAGTGGAAACTCAAATGTGGAAATTAGACTGCATTATAGAGGAGAGAGAGGAGCGGTTTGTTATAAATCTCAATGAAAACAGTTCAAGTTCGACAGAGTCAACCTTGTTTCGTCCTTTCTCATTATTGTTACTGGTATTGTTATTAAAATTAACAATTAATTGTGTTTTAATGGAGCGTTTTGTTAGCAACCTGAATGAAAATAAATCTGCTTCGACAGAATTAACATTATTTTAACATTATTGTTAAATTTATTTCGTAGATTTTTGCCCAGGTTTCTCACGGTCCGCTGTGACAGCTCGGCAGCCAGCCGAACGCCGTCAGCTGGAAAGCGTGCGCCAAGGATTTTCCACACCCCTACGTATCACGTGAACGCCGAATGCTTTCTCTGGAAACGAGCGTAGTCGCTCACGTGACACTGTTTATGTATCGTCCCAGCTCTCGGTGAATAGACTATAACTTCATCCAATATAGAACTCACCTAGGCACCGATGCTGACACGATGGCGCATAGCTGTGGTGGGGGTCCAGTGTGGAGAGAGAGATGTCGCAGTGCTTCACAGAATAGCACAGGGTGAATTCCTCCTACCAATACCAACAGGGCAGGCCATTCGTCACTGAATTCACCTGTCAAACTGCTAGTGCTGCTGCTGCTGCCTGTGAGTGACTATCCTATTAAATATACAGGTATGTATCTAGTGCAGAGACCAGTTTAAGGTTTCATCACATGTTCTGTAGGAGGATGATGGTATCCTGCAGACTATACTGTAAATCGCAGGAGATGCACCCTGTGGCCCTGCCTCGTTGTCTGAAACATTACTTTTTTCTTCTGTAGCACGCTTTGTACACTGCCATACACTTTGTTTTTCTGCCACGACTTTGTGAGGTCTGTGTCAGGTTCTAAACTGACATTAAGATGTTCTAATCCATGGTCTCTCGCAGAAAACTAGAAGTCGTACAATGTAAATCATATTGTTGCTGTTGTTACCATAACACACAACAAACACTGGATGATTCTAAATAAAAGAGAGTTACAACATAAGGAAATTGGGGGACTTTTGCGGCGTTGTGAATGGTTCCCAGACTACAGTCCGAATATGATTCATGAGCTCTACATTTAAACTCATCTGTAATAGTCATAAAACAGTTGATGAGTCTACATTCCATTTCGACTGATTCATCATATTTCAGTCATGTAGGCGATCACTGTTTTGGTGCTAGCCACCCCCAGAAGGTGCTGTCCACCCGCCAAAACTCTTTCTCCAGCTCAAACAAGCGATGTCAGTCAATCATTATATGGTAACCAACAGCATGCCAGTGAACGGATGGGATGGAAAAGACACCATTGATTTACTCTTATAATAAGCATCACAGTTGATAGTGTGAACAATTTTAGCAATTTTACAGTAAACCAGAGATGTGACAGCATGTTTCCCAATTTCAGTATCATAGCTAAGCCACCCCTTCTACACTTTGCAAGTATCATTGCGAACGTGGATAGATGACTGTGCAATACGTCCATTCATTCTTAATTCTCGAACACCTATACCATCAAAGTATATCAGACAGCGCTCTACATATTTCTAACACCTCAAGCATAGTGCTTAATTTACGATCTATCTCTATGCGTATGTGAGTCACAGAGCATTCTCGCTATCTTAGGGTAAAATCAGAGAGTGAAGGACCCTCCTCACACTGTCATTGACCAACCTGCCATGCAGCACCGTTACCGATTTAATCTGCAACCGACCAGAAGTAGGCCACTACACTCCACGGCTTGTGAATGACTGGAGCTTGCTGAGTCCTCACCCATCCAAGTGCACAAGATTTCTCGAGATTCGACCATGTCGAGGAGGTTAGCACTCCTTATCGATGGATAGTAACAGATTTCAAAGTGTCTTGATGTAACAGCAGACGGTTAAAAAGAACAAGGAATGGATGGTTTTTATGCACAATGGAGGACCAGGCGGATGGAGTTCAACGCATTTTTACGTAAATCAACCAAGCTATAAATTTTAAAGTATTATTCCAGAGTCTAGAATCAGCACCTGAAATGTAGTGGTAAGAGAGAACATAACCACACGTACTCCTAAGGCTACAACGTTCTGCTCTTAAAACGGCCTATAGTGTTAGATCACTTGAGTTTCGAACCTATCAGTCGTATGGAATGCAGCACTGTTAGTATTCCGATGTAATATATTTCCAGTGCATGACATACATCCTTCTTGCAGGTTTCTCTACGATAAACTATGTTATCGAACTGTAAAACGAAGAAACTACTTCCTTAAAACATTGGCTCTGTGTGATACGAGCACAATATACACTCCTGGAAATGGAAAAAAGAACACATTGACACCGGTGTGTCAGACCCACCATACTTGCGCAGGACACTGCGAGAGGACTGTACAAGCAATGATCACACGCACGGCACAGCGGACACACCAGGAACCGCGGTGTTGGCCGTCGAATGGCGCTAGCTGCGCAGCATTTGTGCACTGCCGCCGTCAGTGTCAGCCAGTTTGCCGTGGCATACGGAGCTCCATCGCAGTCTTTAACACTGGTAGCATGCCGCGACAGCGTGGACGTGAACCGTATGTGCAGTTGACGGACTTTGAGCGAGGGCGTATAGTGGGCATGCGGGAGGCCGGGTGGACGTACCGCCGAATTGCTCAACACGTGGGGCGTGAGGTCTCCACAGTACATCGATGTTGTCGCCAGTGGTCGGCGGAAGGTGCACGTGCCCGTCGACCTGGGACCGGACCGCAGCGACGCACGGATGCACGCCAAGACCGTAGGATCGTACGCAGTGCCGTAGGGGACCGCACCGCCACTTCCCAGCAAATTAGGGACACTGTTGCTCCTGGGGTATCGGGTAGGACCATTCGCAACCGTCTCCATGAAGCTGGGCTACGGTCCCGCACACCGTCAGGCCGTCTTCCGCTCACGCCCCAACATCGTGCAGCCCGCCTCCAGTGGTGTCGCGACAGGCGTGAATGGAGGGACGAATGGAGACGTGGCGTCTTCAGCGATGAGAGTCGCTTCTGCCTTGGTGCCAATGATGGTCGTATGCGTGTTTGGCGCCGTGCAGGTGAGCGCCACGATCAGGACTGCATACGACCGAGGCACACAGGGCCAACACCCGGCATCATGGTGTGGGGAGCGATCTCCTACACTGGCCGTACACCACTGGTGATCGTCGAGGGGACACTGAATAGTGCACGGTACATCCAAACCGTCATCGAACCCATCGTTCTACCATTCCTAGACCGGCAAGGGAACTTGCTGTTCCAACAGGACAATGCACGTCCGCATGTATCCTGTGCCACCCAACGTGCTCTAGAAGGTGTAAGTCAACTACCCTGGCCAGCAAGATCTCCGGATCTGTCCCCCATTGAGCATGTTTGGGACTGGATGAAGCGTCGTCTCACGCGGTCTGCACGTCCAGCACGAACGCTGGTCCAACTGAGGCGCCAGGTGGAAATGGCATGGCAAGCCGTTCCACAGGACTACATCCAGCACCTCTACGATCGTCTCCATGGGAGAATAGCAGCCTGCATTGCTGCGAAAGGTGGATATACACTGTACTAGTGCCGACATTGTGCATGCTCTGTTGCCTGTGTCTATGTGCCTGTGGTTCTGTCAGTGTGATCATGTAATGTATCTGACCCCAGGAATGTGTCAATAAAGTTTCCCCTTCCTGGGACAATGAATTCACGGTGTTCTTATTTCAATTTCCAGGAGTGTAGCTTTCCAGAGACTGTTCACATCCGATCACGGTTCAGAAATTATATTATGCCTGCATCAGCCCTATATAAAATTATCGTTAGTAACGCGGAATACCTCTTACAAAGAAACAGATAAACGCATAGCAGCAGCGCTCGACACGTGAAAATTACAAGTCATTATGCTACTAAATCTGTAAACACCACATGTGACAGGCAAATAAATACACAGAGATTGCATTGCCTCACAAGCACCTATCGCTAACTTAGTTATGAAGCTGAAGTCTCTATTTCACACCCAAGATGCGACAGGGGGATGGAGTACATCGCATAAATCAAAGTTCGTTTAGAGGAATGTGCCACGTTTCATCACACATGAGATGGAAGTCCTCTGATGACCGACAGGCTTACCATTAACGATCGCAAGTAGACAGTGCTTGAAATCACATACAGAACATGTGGCTGTATAAGAGTCGAACGCAGGCTATGTCATGTGACTGATGCATCCTGACAGAACAGTGGAAAAACTGACCTGCAGCAACTTCTGCCTCTCTAGAATGCATCATCAGTCTACCATTAATTCGTACCTCATTACAGCTCCATCTCAATCGATCACCTCGTCCACTCCCTGTTATCCTTTAACACAGATGCAAGTGAGTTTAGAGGTGGATGGTTCTCTGTCTTCCTGAAAAGCATCAAATACAGTAGTCACCTTTCATGTATCACTGGTACCTCAATAGACATAGAGTATAATGCTACCTCGAAGGAAAAAAACTGACCGCTTCCTGATTCCCTTTGCTTCCATGTCGACGTTTTCTCGCAGTCCTATTGCGGCCGCATAAGTGTTGCCATATACAAATTGTTCTGCGCGAACCAGGAGATACGCAAGTCCTTACTCAATTTCCCTGCATTTTTGTGTATATTCGGTCAATTTATACCTATTTCCCGTTATTTTTCGCCAATTCTATCGATTTTATGTCAGTTCTATCCATGCAATCATGACATAACCTTTCGTTCTGTTATCTAAAATTGCTTGTAAATGTAGCACAGCTGCCAACACCTAGCCCACATGTAGTGATCGGGGGGTGTAGTATAACATTGTACTCGATTGTGTCCAGTCAGATTCACATTTGGAGAGGGTTAGCTCTTTTTCCGTATAGGTGATGAAACCTTAAAAATCTTCCTGCACCGGCAGCTGCAGCAGCAGTTTGACAGGTGAATTCAGTGACCAACGGCCTGCCCTGTTAGTATTGCTAGAAGGAATGCACCCTGTGCTATTCTGGGAAGCACTGCGACATCTCTCTCTCCGTGCTGGATGCCCGCCGCAGCTATGCGTCATCGTGCCAGCATTGGTGCCTAGGTGAGTTCTATATTGGATGAAGTTAGATAAGCTTTTATAGCTCGTAATTTTTTCTGTTGGATGGTAGAGAATAACGAAGATAGTATGTTGAGGAGATAGATGTGAATGGACGTGGATGTGTAGTACTTGTATGTGGTTTGGGGGTGTACCACAGTGCAGTAGCAGAAATCCTTGTCCTTCTCTCAGTTCCCGTTTCCATCGAATGGTCAAAACACAGTCCTGTTGCAGCTTAACCTGTTTCTATACGGGTTGCAGAATGTTGTAGATATAGCTTTCTACATCTACATCCATACTCTGCAAGCCACCTGACGGTGTGTGGCGCAGGATACCTTGAGTACTTCTATCGGTTCTCCCTTCTATTCCAGTCTCGTATTGTTCGTGGAAAGAAGGATTTTCGGTATGCTTCTGTGTGGGCTCTAATCTCTCCGATTTTATCCTCATGGTCTCTTCGCGAGATATATGTAGGAGGGAGCAATATACTGCTTGACTCTTCGGTGAAGGTATGTTCTCGAAACTTGTACTGTAACCTACTTCCTTTGTTTTCGTATTGCATTTCCTTAGGATTCTTCCAATGAATCTCAGTCTGGCATCTGCTTTACCGACGATCAACTTTATATGATCATTCCATTTTAAGTCGCTCCTAATGCGTACTCCCAGATAATTTATGGAATTAACTGCTTCCAGTTGCTGACCTACTATTTTGTAGCTAAATGATAAGGGATCTATCTTTCTATGTATTCGCAGCACATTACACTTGTCTACATTGAGATTCAATTGCCATTCCCTGCACCATGCGTCAATTCGCTGCAGATCCTCCTGCATTTCAGTACAATTTTCCATTGTTACAACCTCTCGATACACCACAGCATCATCTGCAAAAAGCCTCAGTGAACTTCCGATGTCATCCACCAGGTCATTTATGTATATTGTGAATAGCAACGGTCCTATGACACTCCCCTGCGGCACACCTGAAATCACTCTTACTTCGGAAGACTTCTCTTCATTGAGAATGGCATGCTGCGTTCTGTTATCTAGGAACTCCTCAATCCAATCACACAATTGGTCTGATAGTCCATATGCTCTTACTTTGTTCATTAAACGACTGTGGGGAACTGTATCGAACGCCTTGCGGAAGTCAATAAACACGGCATCTACCTGTGAACCCGTGTCTATGGCCCTCTGAGTCTCGTGGACGAATAGCGCGAGCTGGGTTTCACACAACCGTCTTTTTCGAAACCCATGCTGATTCCTACAGAGTATATTTCTAGTCTCCAGAAAAGTCATTATACTTGAACATAATACGTGTTCCAAAATTCTACAACTGATCGACGTTAGAGATATAGGTCTATAGTTCTGCTCATCCGTTCGACGTCCCTTCTTGAAAACGGGGATGACCTGTGACCTTTTCCAATCCTTTGGAACGCTATGCTCTTCTAGAGACCTACGGTACACCGCTGCAAGAAGGGGGGCAAGTTCCTTCGCGTACTCTGTGTAAAATCGAACTGGTATCCCATCAGGTCCAGCGACCTTTCCTCTTTTGAGCGATTTTAATAGTTTCTCTATCCCTCTGGCGTCTATTTCGATATCTACCATTTTGTCATCTGTACGACAATCTATAGAAGGAACTACAGTGCAGTCTTCCAATGTGAAACAGCTTTGGAAAAAGACATTTAGTATTTCGGGCTTTAGTCTGTCATCCTCTGTTTCAGTACCATTTTGGTCACAGAGTGTCTGGGCATTTTGTTTTGTTCCACCTACCGCTTTGACATAAGACCAAAATTCCTTAGGATTTTCTGACAAGTCAGTAGATACAACTTTCGAATTCATTGAACGCCTCTCGCATACCCCTCCTCACATTACATTTCGCTTCGCGTAATTTTTGTTTGTCTGCAAGGCTTTGGCTATGTTTATGTTTGCTGTGAAGTTTCCTTTGCTTCCGCAGCAGTTTTCTAACTCGGTTGTTGTACAACCGACTTCTACTCAGTTCCAACTATCACATGCACAAAGGTGCAGGGACCGTAGTACAGAGTCTGAGGGGTAGTTTCAAGATGCATAAGGGCTAGTTAAAACCATGATGGAATTTT
Source organism: Schistocerca cancellata (assembly GCF_023864275.1). NCBI lineage: Eukaryota > Metazoa > Arthropoda > Insecta > Orthoptera > Acrididae > Schistocerca > Schistocerca cancellata. The sequence continues at coordinate 828,035,079 of NC_064629.1, forward strand.
ACTGTAGCAGATAGGTTCGAGAAAGGTGGTTCGTTTCGAGATGTGAGAGTGCCAGAAATATGATTCACTAGAGACTATAATCATTAGAGGACTTCTCCATAGCCGGCTGATGTGGCCAAGCAGGTCTAGGTGCTTCAGTCCGGAACCGCGCGACTGATTTGGTCGCAAGTTCGAATCCTGCCTCGGGCATGGCAGTGTGTGATGTCCTCAGGTTAGTTAGGTTTAAGTAGTTCTAAGTTCTAGGGGACTGATGACCTCAGATGTTAAGTCCCATAGTGCTAAGAGACATTTGAACCATTTTGAACTTCTCCATAGGATCCAATGCAGGTATGTGGTTGAATGGAGAGACATGATTCCAAATCATAGACATCATTTCTAGCATATAGTGTAACACTAGAGATCTGAAAAGCTGGTGTATATTTCTTATGACCTCAATCAGCACACCATATGCTACTGTTTGTGATTCTTCTAAATCAGTTATCACCTATAACTCAGTGGATATATCACAGAACCCCTGACACGGTATTGAGACAGAGTATTTTACAAATACTGGAGAAGTATCTATTAACGAACGGCAGCGTCAGGGGGTGGCAAATGGAGGTTTCACACCACGTTGCTTAGCCAAATCACTTTCAAAATCCAGCAATTTTATGACGAGTTTCCATCGTTGGTTATGTGTAACCTGACTGCTGGTCTGATACTATACATTCCTACAATCACCGTCTCGGTATTTGCCTGGAAAAACCACGTGATTCATAGGTAATGCCACACATGGATTTATAAAGCTTTTAACATGGGTACTTGTGTCACATGTAGAACCAAGACCGCTTGTGACAGTAACATACAGTAGTTGTTGGGAACAAAACATGCACGTTTTTTAACATCTAGTGGTTTGTAAAACGATTAAATCTCCCATTCTAAGACATGGTGGTAGCACTCACAAGAAAACTTATGAGACATGCCCACCCATCGTTGATTATCTCTAAGTATTATTTTGTATTGTCTGGAATCAGTTATTGACAAAGTATTATACTTAGTAGTAGGGGGAGCGTGATAGGTTCGCCAAGAGCATCAGGCTTATAAAGTATGTGTTTGTGTTCCGACATGTGTAAAGGAAATGACTATGTCCATTCGTGATGATGGTATGGACTTCATGTCGAGTACTGCAATAGCAATGGGAAGGGTATCTCAAGTAATAAGAACAGTACTTATATTTCTGTTTCTAGAGCCACAGCCGTCAACACTGTGTATTTCCGATACTTCACTCATTGTCGAAAGTCGTTCTATTGAGACCGCGATTTTAATATTTAGTTGTAAGTACACGGATCAAATATTTATGTGAACGATTTCGTAGTAAGATTCTGTCTATGTGTGGTCTGTGGTGGGCCTGGTTCACGTTTCCCATTAACGGCAAAAGCTGTCTGAATACAAAGGTTTGTTGGAATTCAGGAATGTAGCTGAGTTAACTGTGTCGTCCTCTAGATGGCAGAATAGCGCACTAATATGTAGTGTGTGTTGGTCGGCTTTCGTGATTGCGTGGAAATTTGAGAAGATTGAATGGGGACATATGTTAGTGATGGACCGTTATTCCTTCCCATGTAGATTGTTTGGTTGACTGCTTCTGCACATTTCGCGCCTTTAGTTAGTCGAGGGAACATCGATTGTGTTGTGTGCATCTAGCAGGTGACAGACACGTTTGCCAGTTCTCTAGACATGAGAAACACCTTAGTTGACTTTGTAAATTATAGGGATGATTTGGAACCTGTTACATCACAGACATTGGTATAGGAAAATGGAAATAACATTTTCCTCTGTTTCTTTCGAGTTCTCAGGTAAAGGTCTTCACAGACGGGACAAGTTGTTACTCAGTGGTCTAGAGCACGCTCCACCTCGCTATTGTTTGGGGTTTGCAGAGAAATAATTTCCAGTCTATATCTTGGGAATTATGTTGCGCGAGCAATCGGTAGGTTGGTGCCGTGCGCTTGATATCGAGAAGTGCCACGAAAATAGTGTGTGACATTCTAGCAAACCACGCAAGAATACATGTGTTCTTGTAAAACCAGAGTCTGGAGATGGGAGTAAAAAAGCGAGCAAGCATGGAAGCAGGTTACCGAGCGAGGTGGCGCAGTGGTTAGCACACTGGACTCGCATTCGGGAGGACGACGGTTCAATCCCGTCTCCGGCCATCCTGATTTAGGTTTTCCGTGATTTCCCTAAATCGTTTCAGGCAAATGCCGGGATGGTTCCTTTGAAAGGGCACAGCCGATTTCCTTCCCAATCCTTCCCTAACCCGAGCTTGCACTCCGTCTCTAATGACCTCGTTGTCGACGGGACGTTAAACACTAACCACCACCACCACTGAAAGCAGGTTCTTCGGACCTGAAATAGTAACGCGCTTGTGCTGAGGGGTAACGGGCCTGAATTTGTAGAACAGTTCTGAGAGTGACTTAGTCTGCTGGGAGCGCTCTGGTCACGCTTTAGGAATGGATGACTTGTGTCTGTCAGCCGCAGGATAATATCTAGTGCTGTGAGGAGTATAAATGGTGCTGTTTGTCTTCATGGTATTTGTACGAATGATGTAAAAACGGGTTATTTTGTTTGGCGCAGGATACGACTTGTATGTTTATACATGGACACAGTATGCAGTGATATATTCCTGGGTTGGAGATCGGTTTCAAGCTCTAATATTAAAGCTCCTGTCCGCAGCGGGGGGTGGGGGGGTGGGTTGGGGAGCAGTGAATAGTGAATTGAATAAGAATCTTTCCATATTTGACAATCTGTAGGGGCGCATTGCAGGGTTTAGTTGTCAGTGCAATATGGCGATCAGTGTAAAATAGTTTTTCTTGCCACTGTAAGTCTCGTCTGCAGAAAGAAAGAAAAGGCAGTCGGTACTTCCACACCAACAGCATCAGTAATTCGGCGAGTAAATTCGATAAGAGCCAATCATAATCGCCGATTCATTCACAAGACATCCTTTGTGCTGGGATATAAGAGTCTCTACAAAGCAGGGAGATCGTTTGTAAATGTTGAAAGCAGGAAGGGTAGCACGTGATGGACGGGGTGCCACATTAGGACCGCAAAGAATAATGCGTTATTCCGCCCTATTTTTGTAAACAGGTACTGTTAGGACAAGAATTTCCATGCATACAAGCCGAGTCATCAAGAAAGCGAGCATTAACTATTTCCGGGGCACTATACAATTTCCGAGAAGTCGACTTGGGTCTTATTTACATTGCCATGTGACATCAGCGTAACAGTGAGAGCCTCTTAGGTGGTGAGTCGCCACGTGTACATTTCACAGCGAGGTGTCAGCCATGCTGGGGCAGGTACATATGGCTGGTCGCAGCTCATATGTTCTGTTAGGATCACTAGGGAGGAAGCAGCCTGTGCTACTCTGGAACAGATTTCCATAGCACGGTCTGTGACATCAGTGTCCATCGGTATAGCAACAGCAAAGATAAACACACATGCTACCCGGAGGATGTGTTTTTTTAATGATCTTTTGTTTAAACTGTATTCCATCTATTTCACCGACTATTAGGATGTTGTGAATTAAATAAACTACCCCATACATGTGAAAATATTGATTTAATTAATTTGCATAAATTTTTTATATCAATGTGGTGTTAGTGGTACAATAGTTAAGGGGAGGGTTGTGTCCGTGAGTGGGTGACATGGAGCAGAACAGCAGGTTAAGTGCAGAATGCTAGGATAATTTGAATAATTTTTATGTAATATGCAGCACAATAGTTTAAGGGGGTGGATGAGAGAGAAGAATGCGCTAGAAATGGCGTTCAAAAGCATTTGAAATTCTAAAAGTGTACCAGAAAATGGTGAGAGGAGATAACTAATTACTTAATTTGGTATCAAAGGTGGTACAACAGTTTAAGGAAATGGGGGTGACATGGAAAACGATTTAACAGAACAATATGTTAAGTGTCGACAAAGGCCCAAACATTAGGTTAAGACACTCAGAGTACAGTGCCAAACATTACGTTATGCATCATGTTTGCTCCATGTAATTGCTTCTTGTAAGACCTAGATGTTTCCAAACGGCATAGAATGATGTGAAAGAGAAATCCAACCCCCGCAAACTGAATTTTTTATAAATAAACAACAAATCTTTTCCATATATTCCATACAATGAATTGTTTAAAAAGTGTTCCATACAGAACAATCGATTTCCCTCCAAATGACCGATCAACTGAGTCTTTTTCCCACCATTTTCCCTGCTATCTTGGATTACATCAGGGAAGGGACGACAGCATCCTCTGGTGGCAGTACTGTGCACTAGGTCAGTTGGACTCCAGACCTCGAGGTTAACACACTGGATGGAGGTACTGCCTCTAATTGTTTAAATAAATAGTGTATCCAAATTAAAAATTTATGAGCAGCACAGGTCGAGTCTTCTTCCCACCATTTCCTGGGAAGAGGTGGCGGTCTGATGTCTTAGATTAGTGAGAGGTAGCCCAAGTGCCTTTTCTTTCCCGCCATTTTCTTAGTTTAGTAAAGATAATCGAATTGACTGATCTTCCCTCCAAAATTCTAACGTCCAGCCAGTTCCTAGGAAGAGGTGATGGTCGGATGACTTAGGTTAGTGGAGGTAGCCCAGGTGCCCCTTTTTCCACCCTTTTCATTTAAGTTAGTAGAGGTTGCATTGTCCTGATGGAATTTGAACTTCCTGCCAGGGGGTGTGGCTGGGAGAGGAGGGGGGATTTACCAGTGGGTGAGAGGTTAATTAATTGATTAATTTAATTAAGTAATCAATCAAATTGGTAAGAGTGAGAAGATCTATTCCAATAACTCTGACCTGAAAGTGTACCTCTAACAGGGAGGGGGGAGGGGGGTTGGTGGGGGGGGAAGGGGGGGTGGACAATGGGATAAGTGCCTGTCAATCAAAATGAAATGGGACTGACATGGAAAAGCACTAAACAGAACAATAGGTTAAGTACCAGTCAATCAAAGGAGAATAACAGGTTTGCCACTGAGTGCATACCTGCCCCTGATGAAGGCAACCTGCCCTAACAAAATGCGCTCGTGCCCCTGTAGCCCTACTACTTACTTGTAAGTTTTGATGCCACTGTAGCCGTACCATCCCCTTTGGTAAATTATCGTTCAAAATATATGAAACTCTTGCATGGGAAGGTTAAAGCGTCTTGGTGTTGAAATACAATCCTGATTTCAAAGTGCTTGTTAAATGTGGTTGATTTATAAGGTTTATTCGAGAAGTATTCCTGGTGTATAATACACTCATCATATTCCACTTGGCTATTTACATCAAACGACGTCATTGCGAGGCTTCACACCTACTGATTAAGAAACTCATAGTTTGCACATGTTATCACCTTGCTGTGCTGTTGTGAAGTGCCACGGAGTGTATTCTGGACTTTGGTTCGATACCTTACGCCCATCCTGTATTCGTTGATAATACAGGGCTGCTGCGATCCCTGACAGATTGAAGCTCGCATTCGATGCTTGTGATCCAGCAAATTAAAGGTAGTCGCCGCTGCCTCCAACAGGTCCCGGCTGGTTGATGGTGTCCACCGCCCCTTCTGGGTCCATGTTCAAGGTCACTCCTGGTTCCATTTTAGTTGTACAATGATTTTCTCAGCGTGAAAATCGACAAGTTGATTATCCTGGACCACAGTACACAGCTCCATATAGTCCAAAGCCTGAAGTGTTATTTCGAGGTAAATGGCGTTGGTAGGGATCTCAACGATCTTATAGAATGTTCCCACAGATGGAAAGAGTCAGCAAATTGTATGAAACAATCTGTTTTTGAGATAAGAGTTTGTTGCACTGTTACACTTGGCAAAAATTTTACTGACAGAAAGTATGTCCACTAACGGGTCGGATGTATAGAATTTGTTATGATCCTTCTTCAAAACGCGTGTTTTTGTGAAACGCAGTAGCTATGCTATAGAGTATATCTGGTTAAGTAAATCGTTGCACTCGTTGTCTTCATTTCAGATTTAAGTGTATTGATGTTTGCACGTAGCGCAATCCCTTTTCCAGGCAGTTTTAAAACTTCGTTTAAATCGTCAACATCGTATGCACCAGGTTTTGTTTCCATGATTTCCTTTCCGCCATTAATTTCCAGATGAAGTTTATTACATTCGGAACGCTGTTGTAAGTCTCCAGGACAATCAGTGCAATACTCCACTTCCCGCTGCTTAAATCAGTAGATGAGAAATAATTCGCTCATAATTCTGACGATCGTTCTTTTAACCTCAACAGACAGGTGGTTCTTAACGCATCTCCTTATATATATGCTTCTTCGTAAAAGTTAGGAGGAACATGATGCACAGATGCGCAAATAAGTAGGTATTAAAGTCTTGGTAGCGACGAAAATTGTAGAACACACGTCTTTTGTCGGTGAAGTATCGTTGTAACTGTTTTGGCGGCTGCAGGTCTCCAGATGAGCCGAAATAGTAGACGTTATTTGTATTTTTCTTAACATACCGTACCCATTGGGCTCCTGCTCCTCCAGCAACATCTAAATGTATAATTCCACATTCTCTGGATTTGCACGTAGTCTTCCGCAATAAACACACCACGGAATCTTGGAACACTGAATTTTTTCCTGACAAACTTGAGATCTGTATTTGTAAGCAGTCTATCCGGTAGGATAGCTAATGGGCTTGTTTTTCATTCATGAAGAGACATAGTCCTTTCTTGTATGATTTCAGGCGTAGTCCTTTTCTGGTGGTTGCTGCTTCCATCAGATGGTTGTGTCTTCTAACTTCCTCTAGCTGCTCCTGGGAGTTCTGTGCGTTCTTGACTGTTTGGCCATAGCCGCAGCACTGCCACCCAGTGAACTCATCCCTGAGAGACCTGAGAGCGCAGGAATAAGGAAGTCTTATGTTTCTGCAGAATCCTAGGTGGTTTAACCAGTCCTTCATGCCTCAGTTTGCTTTTGGCTGCATACATCGCTGTTAGGGTACAGTTTTCTAAACACCCCTTCTTCTTCTCGAATTGCGCATTCCAGGGTACAATTACAGCGGACCTGGTACAAAGCTTCAAAAACGTTTCGCTCGTGGCGATAAGGGGATTAACCTGCCTATGAGGTATGTTTGAAACACGACATTGCAAATGCAAAACATAAAAATCACTCAGGACGTCACGCTGCATATCGAATTTTAGCTGATAAAGCCAAGGCAATACATGTGAGAAATGATATTGGTATAGGTTAACAAATTACAGCATCTGTAGTTGACAAAATTAACCCCTTCTTCTCTTCTATGTTGAGCTACCCCAAAATATTATTCTGTATGGCATCAGAGAGTGAAAGTATGTTAGCTTACTAATTTCTACATCCTCAGAATTGGCAATTATTCTGCTTGCAAAAGTTGCTGAACCTAGTCGCTTTAGGAGGTCCAAAATATGACTTTTCCAATTAAGATTCTCATCTATATGTACACCCAAAAATTTAGTATGCTCTACCGTGGCTACTGACTTCTTTTGATGTGTTATGTTTATTGAAGGAATTATACTTTTTGCAGCAGAAAATTGGATATACCGTGTTTTTTCAAAGTTCAGAGCAAGCCCAGTCGCAGAAAACCAATTAATAACTTTTCCAAAGACCTTATTTGTATCATTTTCTATCGGACTTTGTTTTACTGGATTAATAATTATGCTTGTATCATCAGCAAACAGTGTCAGTTCAGCATCTTGTTTCACATAAGAAGGGAGGTCATTCACATATATCAAGAACAGGAGCGGACCCATGATCGAACATTGTGGAACACCTAATGTAATTTCACCCCAGTTAGATGAAGTGGCAAACTCCTTTGAATCACTTGAAGCACATAAACAGACTTTTTGCTTCCTGCTCTGTAGATATGACTTAATCCCCTCATATACTGTTTCATTTATACCATAGAATTGTAATTTCTCTAACATAATATCAAGGTTCACACAATCAAATGCTTTGGAAAGTCACAGAACATTCCTACTGGTGACATTTTACGATTTAAAGACTCTATTATGCGGACAGTGAAATTGTATATTGCTGTCTCAGTGGAACAGCATTTCTGAAATCCGAACTGTGATTTACTAAGTTTCCTATTACTGTTGAGATGGCTAACCACTCTTGAGTACATAACTTTCTCAAAGATTTTTGAAAATGCTGTAAGGAAGGATACTGTCCGGTAATTATTGACATCTGTGGTTTCCCCCTTTTTGTAGAGAGGCCTGATAATGGCTGTCTGGAAAAATACCCTGAGTCAATGATGCATTACATATGTGATTCAAAACATGAGCTGTAATTGCTGCACATTGTTTTAATAACTTGTTGTTAGAGATGTCATCTACTCCAACAGAACATTTATTTTTCAAAGATTTAATAATATTCCTTATTTCACAAGAGGTTGTTAGATGAAACTTAATCTGACTACAATTTTTCAAAACTGACTCTTCCATGTACTGCCTGGCTTTTTCTTTTTGACAATTCTCACCAATTTTTTCTACTATGCTTAAGAAGTGATTGTTAAATACATTGGCTACCTGTGTACTGTTGGTTAAGATGGTCTCATGTTCTTTAACAGTAATACTACTTATCCCAGTGGTTACTTTTCCTGTCTCCCTTCTAACAACATTCCATATTGATTTGATTTTACTGCTGGAGTTGTTAATTTCTTCTCTAACATACATATTTCTTGATTTCCTTACAACTTTTCTCAGTATGTTACAATAATTTTTATAGTGTAAAACTACTTCTGGATCTTTACTAGTTCTTGCTGTCTCATGCAGATTTCTTTTTCTTACTGAAGACATTCTAATACTTGTAGTGATCCAAGGTTTCTTTTAAAAGTTTGTGGTGTTAAATTTAGTAATTTTCTTTGGAAAACAATGTTAAAAAAGGGATATAAATTTATAGAGAAATATGCTGCATTTATCATTAACATTTGGCTCATTATATACATCTTTCCAGTTTACATTTCCTAAACTTTTTCTCAAGTGATCTACACATACCGGATTGAGCACCCTCACATTTTTACTTAATGGTTTCTGAAGTGTATACCCTGTTAGGTTTTATAAGTTAATCAGTTGTGTATCATGGTCAGATAATCCATTTATCACAGGGAAAGCATGTGTTTCTTCTACATCCTCTTGCTGTACAAATACATTATCTATTAGAGTACTACTGTCCTGAGCTATACGTGTAGGGAAATTGATCACTGATTCAAAGTTATATGTTGTTAAGCACACTTCTAGTTCACTTTTCCTATCATAATTGCTTAGAAAGTTAACATTGAAATCACCACAGATTAATAACTTCTTTTTGTCTGACAGACAGCATAATAGGGAGTCAAACTTTTTTATGAATAGCTCCCAATCTCCTAGTGGAGACCTATACACTGTTGCTAATATCAACACAACATTATCTAGCTTATGTTCACATGCACAAACCTCAAAGTGCTGATCAATACAAAATTTGCTTACTTCAACATTTCTGTATTTATACCCTTGTTTTATGAAAATGGCAACTCCTCCTTTATCCATAATAGATCTACAAGTGTAAGATGCTAAATTATACCCATTTATACTGACATTTTCCATCCCCACAGTTACATGGTGCTCAGACAGACAAAGTATATCAATTTCATTCTTATTTTTGAGATCATCTAAACACATTATCAACTCATCTACTTTATTTTTTATTCCCCTGATATTTTGGTGAAGTAAGTTGATACTGCCCTTAGCTTTATCCCTAATTGCTGTGCATGAAGTTTCTTTTCTTCTATTTTCCTTGGTTGTTGTCTGTCTGGAATTTGGGTTTAACCTAAAAAAACCTGTCTGCCTGGTCCCAATAACCACAGGGATCACCCCTTGTGTGACTGTGGTCCCCCCTTACAGTGTCTTCTAATAGAGAAGCTAACTTATCTTTCCCCTTTCTATTAAGGTGCAGGCCATGTGTAGTGTAACCCCACCTTCCAATAGCTTCAATTGGAAGAACACTCATGTGAGACTTTGACGGTGTCTGGAGCATCCGTTCAGCTCAGTGTTAACGTGCCTTACAACAGTGTTTACCCAAGGCTGATCATAGCGCTGAAAGACCTCCACAAAGCCCACATTCGTGTGTCCAGTTTCTGCTCCTATTCTATCCAGGTGATTCCTAATACTATATCTTGGATTCATAGTCAGAACGTTTCCTGCTCCCCTAACTATAATTACCTAATCTTCCTTAAAGTCCTTGCATAGCTGACCTAAGTTTTCTGTCGCCTGGCTAAGGCTAGCACTTGGTTTCACAAAACGTGTGACCTGGTACTCTGTCCCTAATTTCTCCTGAAGCTGTTGGCCCACACCCCCTCCCATGACTGTTACCTATTAGCAGAATTTTTATTTTCCTATTCTGGCTTGATCCCGACCTGTCTTTTCTCTTTAAGCTAGTATTCTGCTTCAACTTACATTCAACTGCATCTGAATGAGGCCCTTCCTCGACTACTTCAGATAGCAAGCGAAACTGATTTGCTAACTGAATTTCAGAAGTTTTATCAATTGTTTCCCTTTTTCGCCCTTTGCTTGCTACCTTTTCAGAGCGTCCAGAGTCCTTTTCCTCCTTTAGCTTACATAATTACAAATTCACGATTTCTAATTCAGCCTTGAGGGCACAAATCTTTGCCTCCTTTTCCGCGATTTTTCTGTCCTTTCTACATAACCTGCACTGCCATGGAAGACCCTCATTATCTACCTCCTTTCCTCTCCGCTGCACTCGCCCCAATGAAACCACAACCTACAGTCTATACAGAACACCCCCTCTTTCAAATTTCTACGGCAACCACCACACTTGTCGCACATGGTTTGATAGTAAAATGGAACGTAGGAAATCGCCAGCGTCAGTCCAGGTGTTTTGTGTTGCAGGAAAACCAATACATTTGATTAACGTTCTATTCCATCGATATCTTACGACACACTCTATGAGAAACATGCGTGGTTCTATGCTCTTCTGTATTCCCCCTGTGTAAAAGCATCCTGACGTTTCAGTGCTACTGCTATCTTTTAAAATGTAAGTTCTGGGACCTGTTCTCTGCCCTTTGGAAGCTGTGAGTATCCCACTCGACCAGTTTGGGAGATATGACTTCTGAAATACTGTCTTGCGTTTTGAGATATGTACTAAATCACCCACATTAAATTTATGTTTATTTAGATCCAGGATAGTAACATGATAGTACACCATTTACATGAGTCAGTTATAATGAACATCGATTGGTTTCATTTTTGTTGTGCCACGTTTGGTTCGATTATACTATGCAGTTCTTTTTGGGCGGATATATGTACATTTGTGTAAGCCACGAAAATTAAAATGCATCCACATTTGACCTTTTATTGTCCTGTTCAGATGTTCCATGATACTCTCCTCCAGGTGGGTGATTTCTGAGTAGTGATGTATTCCATACCATGCATCATCGTCTTGAAATACCTACTGTATAACTCTCCAACATGAACAGTTTGGAGGTTGTCAGGGCATCGATTCATCCCTGTCAGCAACAAACATTCAAACACTTCCATGACATTTCTCCCGATTTTTTTATTTTAACTGATAATGCCCAGGAAAATTTGGAGTGAATAGCAAGAACCATTAAAATGTATTTGAATCCATAACTCTTATGTGAATATTCTCTCATATCTACAAGATCAGCCTGTCATAAATCATCCAAAACTTTAATCATAACATGCCTACTAGGGAATGTTTTGCATTCTGGTTTGTGTAGTTCTTGAACTACTGTCTCCATACTCAATTGATTATTTCTCTCTTTCTAAGGTCTGAAATTACTGAGATTACCTCATTTGAATAAACGATATTTTCCATAGTAGCTGATGCCATGAGCGAGTGTAGTCGATCTATTATCTCACTGGGGTCGCCTTATTATATATAGTCTGGGGGGGCTGATTGCTGACTCTTTTATGCTGAATGTCAATACCATCATCATTGCTATACCGACCATATAGTAATAATAGTTTTATAATATCTCCGTATTTCACACTGCGTTGGGGTCCTGCTTTCCTTGTACACCTGTCAATTGCATTATTTCACCACATTCCCTATCTGCATTGTTTTTTCATGTAAACTTATAGCAGCCCAACATGTATGATTTTGCACCACTGGCATCGAATGAATGTTTTGCCTATCCTAGTGTTGCCATGACAGTTAATGAAACCATCAATAGCATCATCGACATTGTTGTGTATTTTGGCTGAGAATTTATCCAGTGATTCAGTAACTAGTGTAAAGGTTTTTTGCAGTGTCTGCTCTCGATCCAAATGTCATAACATTAGCAGTGGAAACTTCTCTTGACCAGCCTTCCATGCAGCGATGACCTTACACTTAATCGACATCTTGTCATGTACCAAGCAGGCTATTTCACAGTTCCATCAACCTTTACAGCTAAGTCATTTAGTTTCTTTCTCAGAATGATGCAGTTGTACATCCCTAGTTCCTTATCCCTAGCATCTAATTCGTTGATCAGTCTCAGAAGGGTCTCTAGCGACCTAACTTTACGTTCGAGAGACTGAAATTTTCCATGCATGTGCATTCTCTGTCTATGCCCACCTATGCTCTCGAGCTGAGTACCCAACATAAATGAGAACTTTTCCATGTATAACATTATTCTTCAATCAGTCATCTAAATTTCTAAAACATTCTTTGGCCTTTAACTTTTATCGTAATATAACTGTGACATGCAAAGGCTATTTGTAAAATGTGACATATGTGATTTTAGAGTGCTTAGCTAATGTATATCTGCAACTTCTGTAAAAAATATGTAAAATGTATAATTTAATAAATAATATTTTGTTATGGAGTAATGAAATGAAAATGTTTGTGGGTGTAATATTATATATTTGTGCAAGCTCTTATTTGCATAAAGTGGTTCATGCTTAGGGACAATGTGTAGGATATGTGTAATGTTAAATATGGAGTGCTTTTGTATTGTATGGAAGTTACTGTAGGAAACGTAAAAGGTGGCTTGGGTTTTTGGCGTGCTACCTGTAGAGCGAATGGGAATTAGGACACAGTCAGTAGGCTGCAGTGAAAGAGACAACACTCAGACAAAGCAGGAAATGCCTTTCCTCGGAATTGTTGCTCAGTAGCTTCAGGGACGACTGCTGAATTATTATGCTTTGGTAATAATTGGGTTGGGTAATGGTCGTTAAAAAGACGCCAAGAAGAATTAATTAGCCCATCATACTTCAACAAACTTGTACACCATACCATGGGCAGCGTAGCTGCCATTACTACCTGCCACAATCAACGCCTCCAGCCAACAGGTTATGGACAGTATCATTAGAATTATGTAAGAGTGAATTATTTTTGAATAATTATTGTGTTAAAAGATAAAAGTTAGTTCACCCTGTTATTTATTCCTAGTCATTCACTATGTAGGGTCCTTTCTTGGTGTCTGATTATTCTGAGTATTCCTGTTTTAAAAAGATTTGAAGTAATTTATTCAGTATCTACAAGCACTAACTTTTGTGCTGGCTCTGGTGGCCGAGCGGTTCTAGGCACTTCCGTCTGGAACCGCGCGACCGCTATGGTCCCAAGTTCGAATCCTGCCTCGGGCATGGATGTGTGTGATGTCCTTCAGTTAGTTAGTTTAAGTAGTTCTAAGTTCTAGAGGACTGATGACCTCAGATCTTAAGTCCCATAGTGCTCAGAGCCATTTGAACGATTTTTGAACTAACTTTCATCTTTGAATAAATGTCTGAAAATAATTCTTGTGAGTTAATTTTTTAAAATGAAAGTGAATGAATAAGTTTTGAGTAAAGTACAGATAAAATTCTTTCAGTTATAAATGAAATTAAGTAATGTGGCTCAGTAACACTGAAGTATGGTTGTGTATAAATACTGAATTACAGAGAACAAAGAGTGACAAACAGAAAATTGCTTATAGTATTCGAATATTTAAGTATTTAATTTGTTGATTATACAAAATGCAAACATAGGAGTTCCCCTGATCATCTTTTTTGCACTTAGTAATGATTCAAACTTCTTGGTCTTCCTAGATCAAAACTATGTATGTATGTGGATGTAGTAGCTAAAAGATTTGTGTGTCTTTCCCATAACCTTATCCTGAAATGCTATATTTATTTGTGAAATTAAGTTAGGGAACAGCAGGAAAATAGGCCAAATTTACTTCTTCTGCTTTTCTGAAACCTAACCATTCTTTGCTATAAAGGGTGTCGACTGCATATCTGTTAGACAAACCACCTAATGAACTTGGTACAGAAAGTTCCTAGATTCAGTAATATTCCTTTTACTGCATTTCTTTCTAGCAGCTACAAAATTCTGTGGAAAAAGAAGAAATAGTCTGATTTCCATATCCATTAGTCATACATCACGGCCATTTTCTGTAAAAGGGGTAACATTATACAATATGCACCATACCCCATGTAATAGTGTTACATGTGGCTTCTCCATTATCAGTACTATTGTTATGTTGAAGTATAGCGCTATATATGGTACATTGTATACTATTCTACTCATCATTTTTATAGCTGTTTATAAAAAAAAACTCGTGTTAGTTCTGTCTGTACCTACCTCCATGCAGTTTTGTTGATTTTTCAGTAACAAGAAACCAATACTGCGTGTGATTCCAGCAATGTACACATATCTTCACAAAATTATTGAATGACATATTGGTACCTACATACACATGGTGAATGTGTTTTAAATTCAGGTTGTCTTGTTTGAAAGCCATAATGAGGTCGGGCGGTTCCAGACTGAAGTGCCTAGAATCGCTGTCACACCGGCCAGCGGTTTTCCACAGTAACATCATCAAATACGAACACTGTGTTTAGATTTACTTTTTCTGCTGAGGGGATCTGACTGCTCTGACTAAATGCTGTGTATGTTACACCATCTACACCATGCAGTATCTTTTGCAGTAGTTGGTTGTTGGTTGGAAAAGTGTTTTTGAGAACACACAAACATGTTCAAACAGAGTCCATGTGGATGTATTAGCAGTGATATGATTACATTAGTTTTACCAGAGTTAGATGTACCCACATTTATGACTCTTGATGTTATCAGGAAGGAACGCCCCATTCCTCTTCTTCTTCGGGTCATCATACAGGATCTGTCGCTTTCTATAAAGTCCTGATCTTTCACCCACCCTTCCATGATACCAACTACATTAGGTATTGATATGCAATGGGCTTTTATAGAAAAAAAGTTGCATTGAAAATACTTGTGGTATCCTGAAAAAAACATGTACACAATTTGAGATTATATATATAGGTCCTTTCTTGACCTTGACTCCTGCACAAAATTTACCACATAACGATTTCTTGTAACATGGAATTCAGTTTTAATTTCCCTCAAACTTATTGGTTTTTCTTTAATGTCTTTCAGCACTGCATTGGTACATTGGTGTAAATCGTCAGCATGCACACTGTTCACTTGTAGATATTCTACAATGTCTTTATACATAGTTTTAACACAATGCAGCCATCTGTTCGGTTCTTCCAACATACAGGATAACGCTATTCCTAGATTGAACGTGTATGTAATGGTGGAATGTCACAGATAAATCATTGTGTTCCCTACTTTCACATGGAGGATACACTGTTGTAACTGAGAGAGTTAGAGTACCACATTTAATATCTGATGGGGTACGAGTTGGATAATACTCAGTGGTCATCTGCTCATTGATATAGGCTTCAGCGCATTCTATTTCATCCCATTTGTGATCAGTAAATTGCACTTTAACATTTTTAAATACATTCTGAATTTCTAAAGACATACACCAACCGTGCTGTCCTACAGCTACTAGTATTTTGTTATTTAAACGTTTTGAACCTGTAGATATCAAATTGTATGTTGAAGTGAAAAACATTAGAGCGTTAGGTGGAACTGGCAGCTTCTCATCTACAATACCTACACCTTTTTCTTCTTGCAGTGGCGTCGGAATCTTCTAAGATGGCTTATATCTTGGCAGACAGTATTTACCTGTACCATGTAGGGTAGGACCACCTGCACACTTCAGCAAGTCAGGGACAGGCTGGGTGTATTTATTGCTGAGTAGCATAGACAACAGCACACCATTGTCCTGCTCCAGCATGATAACCAGGTGTGCAACACGAACCCACAGTGACAATGCTGATGCTTGTCAGAGACCACTGCAGGTCTCAACAAGCCATGGTCATTGCTACTGTTGGTCTGGACATGTCAGAAGTCATTGCTGAACAAGAAGCAATATGCACCCATACAGACAAAGAGAATGAGATGAAAAAAGGAAAAAATGGAACAGTAGTGGAGCATATATATATATATATATATATATATATATATATATATATATATATGTGTGTGTGTGTGTGTGTGTGTGTGTGTGTGTGTGTGTGTGTGTGTGTGTGTGTGTGTTTCTCCCTATTCCACTGCTGTGGTGTGCTGCATGATCTACACTGCTGCTGGTTAGACTTCATGGTTCTTGTTCTTCCAGAAACTGACTGAGACTAGCGAACTGTCAAGTCTGCATTATATACCTGATGTAGTGCTCACATTACTGGGTGTGGTATTTTTGCACTCCTATTGGGCACCACCAATTTTCAGTTGGTGGTGGAGGGGGCTCAAAACTTATACCAGGAGACCTCAGATGGTAGTTTTTGGACTTCCTCACTCGGTCTGTGTTGTTGCACACATTCATCTCTTAGACACTTTAACAGGGCATTTCAAAAAAGGTAGACAGTTCCTCGATGAGTTGCGAAATGCATCTTCACCCCATCACACTGCATCACCATTATTTATTGAGAAGTATTCTTTTTCTTATGCTCATCTATTATGTTTCCTTTCTAATCTTTGCATAGGAAGATATGGATGCAGTCCTCAGCTGTGTGCTTGCATGTAGTACAATTATTAAATTCTTCCCTGCCTGTCACCAGCATCTCCTCAACTGTACACATGGATGCTTGGGCTGGAGTGGATGAGTGTCTTTCCTCTTACGCTTCGGGAAACTGACTAGACTTTCCTCGAATTGCCTACAGTTCTAATACCAGCATTTATTGGCATGAGTCGCAAAACGTAACTTACTGCAAAGTAGCAAGTGGATATGTTGAGTTTTCTTGGCATGTTTTTAATACACAACCATTTTAGGAAGTAATTAAATTAATTATATTTTATTACATTTTACTTTATTCTATTATATTTATAAAGATCTTCAATAGGAAGATTTTTTATAAGCTAAAAAATCGAAGTTTTTTGTCTTACAAAAATATTTCTACCAAAAATATTTGAAATGGAATATAATATAATAAATATAATACAATATAATATAATTAATTTTTAGAAAGGAAGAGCGTTAAAAACACGCCAAGTGCGGGTAACATACCCACTTACTACTATATATAAAAATTCAAGCCGTTTTGGGTGAACGAGAATGAAATGAAATTTTAATTGACATTAATGGGGCATTTTGGATGCACTAGAATGAATTAAAAAAATTTATATTGGTATATCGTATTGAGTGGGTGAGGGCATCTTTCATGAGATTATTAAATAGAACGAATTTTATATTTTAAACTTCATTCAGTATTGGTTGATCATTCAACACTAAATTACTATGAAAAAATCAGAGCAAAAATTCCAGGTAATGAAATTCATTACTGCTGTTTTTATGTTTCTTCATTCCTTTGTATCTCAGTTTAATAGCATTTCCTTAAAAAATTTAGACCTCAACTACTAACTAATTTCAAATATCTGTCTGACAATATAATTTTAAATTCATTATCCAATTCCAAGCATATTTTATCGACATAGCTTGTATTCAAATAGTCACAACTGGTAATGTTATATAAAACATTTACTTGTAGCTCACTAATCCCTTTAAATAATTTAGTATTGTTAGCATTGTTGAGCTTCTTCAGAAAGTCTTCCATTTACAAAGAACAAATTTTAGAAATGAAATTTAAAACACGTGTCGTACTGCATTACAATTTTCTAGAGGTATTCTTTTATCATACCAAAATGAGAATTCTTTCTTAACAGTTTTGTTTATTAAAGTTTTAGTATTCAAATCTCTATTTATTACTCTAATTGTATCTTTTCTTTCACTTCATCCTCAATTAATCTTATCATGGATTCACCATTCATCTTTTGAGTATTCTTATAGCTTAAAATAAATTCCTTCATTTTCATCTCTGTATATTTTTATCATTTTTCTCAAAATAATTATTTTAGTTCCAGTTGAAGCCCAATCTGTAATCCAGTTGTTTCCTAATTCATGACTCCCTTCACCTAGCATACGACTTGTTTCCACAGTATTTTCACCATTATCAACATATTCTATATTGTCTGTATCAAAATATATAACTTACAGTCTTGGTCTTGAATTTGCTGTAGTGAATGCAGCTATAACAATATTTGTAGCTGTGTTATTTTCCACATATAATCCTTGCAACACTACTTCATCCGAACCAGTTTATCATTGATAAGACATATATATATTTTATCTAATTGAACAGCCAATAATATCTCATAAAATTGTTGTAAATCTCTAACACATTGTTTTACTCATATTTTGTTGTCCAAATTTTCCTCATAATGAATTTAGTCATAGCTTAGCAACATCTCGTTTTTCTTGATTTTATTTTATCTTATCAAGACCTAAGTCAACAACGATTTTTCTTTTACATATCTTACGTACCTGTACATCTTATCAGTTCCAAACTTATGGTGTCTAGTTTGTAATTTTATTTTCATAAAGTCTTTACACAATTTTTAAATAGTGCATTGCTTTTATTTCAAAACTCCAACACTTTGCAGTTATCTAAATTTTTATATCTTTTCATCAATTGTCCAAGTTCCAATAAAACTTCTTTCATCATCATTGTGATTACATTTATTTATTATTTCTTCTGCACATTCTACACATAAAGGAAACAACAATTTCTCATTTTTATCAATCTTCATTCACACAGATAAAAAATGATGATGCAATCCTCTAGGTGCCACTACTTTGCATTTTATAGGCACTTACCATCTGATTTGCAAAGGTACAGCGAAGACATCCTGTAATGATACACCCTGTCTCATTCAGGGCTACATCTACTTCCAGAATGAGATCTCATTCTGGAAACATCCCCTAGGCTGTGGCTAAGCCATGTCTCCGAAATATCCTTTCTTTCAGGAGTGCTAGTTCTGCAAGGTTCGCAGGAGAGCTTCTGTAAAGTTTGGAAGGTAGGAGACGAGGTACTGGCAGAAGTAAAGCTGTGAGGATGGGGCGCGAGTCGTGCTTGGGTAGCTCAGTTGGTAGAGCACTTGCCCACAAAAGGCAAAGGTCCCGAGTTCGAGCCTCGGTTCGGCACACAGTTTTAATCTGCCAGGAAGTTTCATATCAGTGCACACTCCGCTGCAGAGTGAAAATCTCATTCTATAACCATTATGTTTATTCAATATCATCCACGTATTGAACTCATCATTTCTTTTGATTTTATAAACAGTCTAGCCATTAAAATTTCAACTATTGTGAGATTTGGAACATGTATGCCTGTTTCTTGTTGAGGTTCAGAATCAAACAACATGTATCTTTCAGTATAGGTACAAGGGATTTTCTTTGGGAATCCTTTCTCACATTTAAAGTTTGCCTGTAACTGTAGTCTTGTACTCTGAACGTTTAAAAATATAATAAATTTGAATTCTCCAATTACATAACAATAATTTTACTACTTTTTTGACAGCCATTGACTATATGTTCTTCACTAAATTTTGTTTCGCTTACAAAACCCTTTTGTATTTTTTATTGCATGTAACATTTATGATGTTTAATTTCTACTTCTAGCTCATTGGTTCTACATTTTTCAAAGCCACATATATGTTCTTTAGACCTCAAACAAATCCTTTCACATTCTCCACATTTATAAGCTATATCACAATCTTCTTCATGATTGTTTAAGCGTTCTCCATTGCAACAGTATTTTTTAAAATTTTCTCAGTATATCTTATTTCCCACAGTACTGGATTCTATACTATTGCATAATACACATATTTTTCTTTCTGTCTTACATTTATAGTCGTTCTTGTAGTTATCTATTTTCTCGCATTTAACACAGAAATATGACCCTAGGAATGCTGACATATTGTTAATTACATCAAAATTGTTGCATTTTTTATATAGATATATTTTTATTGTTTATCAGGACCATGATACTTAACTGAATTCAAATTTTCAGCACATAGAACATTTGTTTGAATATCTAATAGTTTTTCAACATTTTTAATATTGTCTAGAGTAAATCCTTCTTCAATGTATTAACCTAACTGGTTATATAATATCCTCTTTAACTCTTCTTGTATTCTGTATTTATCTCCTTCTCTAATTTTCTTAGTTTCACCAGTATTTAGTTCTCTAACTAAGATAAAATCTGCATGATATATTAATGCTACTATTGTCCCTCTAGGACAAAACAGGTTATCACTATTATTAATTCTGGTAAGCATCTTTTAGTCGTTTTACTATGAGTTAAATTTATTATTTTATTGTCTTTGCTACCCCCGGGCACTGATAATATATAAATTATAAATATAGTATTTGCTATATCAATATACTCATCAGATGTTAATATATCTCTGATTTTATTGCACAAAGCTTGAACAGCGTCTTTATTATTATTTGATGCTTTATATCCTGTAGCAATTGGATAAAACATTTTTGGATTTGCTGTTGTTGTATTCAACTTATCTCCTTTTCTAAAATTAGTTCTCTTTTTGGCTGCTTCTAGCATAGAATTAAGTGCTTCCATTACATAATCTGATTTCTCACTAATAGTATGGAGTTTTGTTAAAGTAAATTTTTCATTAAATTTAGACTTTCTTTCTTTACTCTCAAACAACATTTTTCGACAGTTTTTTCTCTTTTTCTTGCTCAAATAGTTTACTACTGAATGGATAAATTTGGTCTAGTCTCATAACTTTATCTTGTATTGATGGTCGAGTTTTGTCAAAAACATCATGTGTAAAAATAATTTATAATAGGTACATGTCCTGGTACATAGGTCTTGTTTTAGTTGGAATAATTCTTGATGAAATGGAAAAATCTTGTAAAATAATTCAATTAATTAATGCTCATTTCTTTAATTTACTGTAGCCTCCAACATCACGATTTTTAGTTCTAGTTTTGAGATCAGCTACTCTCATATTATTCAGAGTCCTTGTAGGAATAAGTAAATTATGCAATATAATTAAGATAATTAATTCATGTTTTCTTAACTTGTTGTAATTAGTTATATTGTTTCCTCTACAATAATCATAAAGTTGTGTGATCATGAATTGCTCCATTTTGACCTCTTATTTAATATTAAAAATTTTGATTAAGGGAATTTAAAATGAGCTCTCTTATTTTTGATGCATTCTCGAGTTTTTTTCTTACATCTGCTTGTATGTTTGCTTTTCACGATGGAATTGAGTAAAAACATTCTGTTTCTTTAATTTCTTGACAATCAACACTTTTTTGTGTGTTACTGGTCTCAGTCAGTTGTTCATCATTTTTCATTGACAACAGTATGTTCAAATTATCATTATGTGTGGAAAGAAGAATCTGACACTTGATGCACAACACAGAATATGAACTGGGAATTTTTAAATTGAAAAATTGCATATCTAATGATTTCCAATTTTATTTACTATTAATTATCCGAATAGCTCTTTTCCTGTAGATTACTTTAGGATTTTGAATTTTTAAAATCAGTTAATACTTGGCATAGAGATTAACAACAGTGAAGATTCTGTTTAACTCGTACTCTGAGAAGAGCCAAGCAGCTGAAAACAAGTATAGTTCCTGCTTGCTAGGGACCACTAACTTGAGTGGTTGCCAGAGGAAGTGTATGGAAGATATATAGAAGCAAGCGCCCACCTCATGTTACCAAGCTTACACAGCAGTTCACTCGCTCTCACAACTGTGGCACACAATAAAGTGTTTGAAATTTTGGTTACTAGATGTCACCAGTGTATCATAGTGTCATATGAAGTTTTTAAGCATATTTTGCCAATTTATTAGCCGATTTTAATGCTTCAAACTTCAAGTTACTATTTGAGTGGTTTAATGTCGTTGCATTAATGGTTAAAATTCAGTTATCTCTAAAAATAACAAAGTTATGACAGAAACAAATTTCAGAGACTCTCAGACCCAGTCATGAAGTTTGAACTGTATATGAGTTCAACATTCATTTTTACATGTCAACAGATGACATTGAGATAGCTTCCATTTACACTTAATAGGGAACATGGTTCACTTTCAACACAAATTATTCTTCTCTTAATGTTAATTTGAGTATTGTAATTAACGTTACATGTTATTTACATTTTGTCTCTTCAAATAAAATACAGGAATGTAAAGAAACCTATTTATTTGCACCAAAAATAAACTGTTGAAAATGAATTAATTTGAAACAAGTTTGTCACTCAAATACCAACTATATATATTATTTGTGAATGTTATTTCCTTGCCCTGTGGGGCACAGCTGAATAGCTATAGACCTGATTCAGCTGGCAAACACTACTGTTATTTGTTGTCGTCGTCCACTGCTCGAGCCCATCAGAAAGAAAACGAGAACACCTGCCGTCAGCAGCTCTAATATCTACACAAGTTGATGCCAAGACACTGCCAGAAGAAGAAGATGATTGGTGGACTATGATTAGCATCCAAGTTGCAGCCTAACACCTTTATTCAGCAACAAAAATAAAGAGTGTGCGACCACAAAAAACCATCCAAGTTTCCTTTCAAAAGACGCTGAAAGGTTTTGCTGAAATTTTTGTAGTTTTGCACCTCAAATTACTTTTTTAACTTAATTCTAGTGCAATCAAAATTGCCTTTGATATATATATATATATATTAGTAAATGGGTACATTGAGTGTAGTTGTCATGGTTTTTAGCACTTCCTTTTTTATGAATTAATTAAATTAATCGTAATATATGTATAAACATTTTTGGTATGAAGATTTTTATAAGATAGTTATCTTATAAAAAATCGTCATAAATACACTCCTGGAAATGGAAAAAAGAACACATTGACACCGGTGTGTCAGACCCACCATACTTGCTCCGGACACTGAGAGAGGGCTGTACAAGCAATGATCACACGCACAGCACAGCGGACACACCAGGAACCGCGGTGTTGGCCGTCGAATGGCGCTAGCTGCGCAGCATTTGTGCACCGCCGCCGTCAGTGTCAGCCAGTTTGCCGTGGCATACGGAGCTCCATCGCAGTCTTTAACACTGGTAGCATGCCGCGACAGCGTGGACGTGAACCGTATGTGCAGTTGACGGACTTTGAGCGAGGGCGTATAGTAGGCATGCAGGAGGCCGGGTGGACGTACCGCCGAATTGCTCAACACGTGGGGCGTGAGGTCTCCACAGTACATCGATGTTGTCGCCAGTGGTCGGCGGAAGGTGCACGTGCCCGCAGCGACGCACGGATGCACGCCAAGACCGTAGAATCCTACGCAGTGCCGTAGGGGACCGCACCGCCACTTCCCAGCAAATTAGGGACACTGTTGCTCCTGGGGTATCGGCGAGGACCATTCGCAACTGTCTCCATGAAGCTGGACTACGGTCCCGCACACCGTTAGGCCGTCTTCCGCTCACGCCCCAACATCGTGCAGCCCGCCTCCAGTGGTGTCGCGACAGGCGTGAATGGAGGGACGAATGGAGACGTGTCGTCTTCAGCGATGAGAGTCGCTTCTGCCTTGGTGCCAATGATGGTCGTATGCGTGTTTGGCGCCGTGCAGGTGAGCGCCACAATCAGGACTGCATACGACCGAGGCACACAGGGCCAACACCCGGCATCATGGTGTGGGGAGCGATCTCCTACACTGGCCGTACACCACTGGTGATCGTCGAGGGGACACTGAATAGTGCACGGTACATCCAAACCGTCATCGAACCCATCGTTCTACCATTCCTAGACCGGCAAGGGAACTTGCTGTTCCAACAGGACAATGCACGTTCGCATGTATCCCGTGTCACCCAACGTGCTCTAGAAGGTGTAAGTCAACTACCCTGGCCAGCAAGATCTCCGGATCTGTCCCGCATTGAGCATGTTTGGGACTGGATGAAGCGTCGTCTCACGCGGTCTGCACGTCCAGCACGAACGCTGGTCCAACTGAGGCGCCAGGTGGAAATGGCATGGCAAGCCGTTCCACAGGACTACATCCAGCATCTCTACGATCGTCTCCATGGGAGAATAGCAGCCTGCATTGCTGCGAAAGGTGGATATACACTGTACTAGTGCCGACATTGTGCATGCTCTGTTGCCTGTGTCTATGTGCCTGTGGTTCTGTCAGTGTGATCATGTGATGTATCTGACCCCAGGAATGTGTCAATAAAGTTTCCCCTTCCTGGGACAATGAATTCACGGTGTTCTTATTTCAATTTCCAGGAGTGTATAATATAATTAAATTAATATAATGTTATTGTAATATAAGTAATTTAATTATTTTGTAAGTAAGGACTTTAATAAGAAACATGAAAGTGCACTGTATGTATTCACTTATGACTCCTTCATTCTGCTGCATCCTCATTAGTTCAGGAAGTATATTGTCTTCTTCATATGGTCGTCGAGTACCATTGCTTCCCAAGCATCGTGCAGGCAGCTATGGACACAGTCCTCAGCTGCATTATTACAGGTAACATAGCTGTTAAACTCTTTTTTGTCCAACACAGCCATGTCACCCATTGAACATATCATACAAAATAAAGGCTTAGGTCTGTCCTGTATGGCAGCTCAGCACAGACTGAAGCTCCTTCACAAATTGAGGAGGAGAGGGAGAATGGGAGAGAGGGAAATGGGTAGGTCCAACAGCGCCCTCTGGTGGTAGTGTGGTGAACTAGGTCAGCTTGTCTCCAAACCTCAATGTGAACACACACAATTTGATATTCCCACCAATAAATTTGAATTTCCCACTATTTCCAAAGGTGGGAGTGGTGAGGGGAGGGGAAGGAAGGGAGGAGATGTAGCACCAATTTCCCTATTTTCTTATCATCAACACTTATATCTACATCTACATATATGCTCCACAATCCACCATACGGTGCGTGGTGGAGGGTACCTCCTACCACAACTAGCATCTTCTCTCCCTGTTCCACTCCCAAACAGAACGAGGGAAAAATGACTGCCTATATGCCTCTGTATGAGCCCTAATCTCTCTTATCTTATCTTTGTGGTCTTTCCGCGAAATGTAAGTTGGTGGCAGTAAAATTGTACTGCAGTCAGCATCAAGTGCTGGTTCTCTAAATTTCCTCAGTCGCTATTCACGAAAAGAATGCCTCCTTTCCTCTAGAGACTCCCACCCGAGTTCCTGAAGCATTTCCGTAACACTCGCGTGATGATCAAACCTACCAGTAACAAATCTAGCAACCCGCCTCTGAATTGCTTCTATGTCCTCCCTCAATCCGACGTGACAGGGATCCCAAACACTCGAACAGTACTCAAGAATAGTTCGTATTAGCGTTTTATAAGCGGTCTCCTTTACAGATGAACCACATCTTCCCAAAATTCTACTGCCGACCGCGGTGGTCTAGCGGTTCTGGCGCTGCAGTCCGGAACCGCGGGACTGCAACGGTCGCAGGTTCGAATCCTGCCTCGGGCATGGGTGTGTGTGATGTCCTTAGGGTAGTTAGGTTTAAGTAGTTCTAAGTTATAGGGGACTTATGACCTAAGATGTTGAGTCCCATAGTGCTCAGAGCCATTTTCAAAATTCTACCAATGAACCGAAGACGACTATCCGCCTTCCCCACAACTGCCATTACATGCTTGTCCCACTTCATATCTCTCTGCAATGTTACGCCCAAATATTTAATCGACGTGACTGTGTCAAGCGCTACACTACTAATGGAGTATTCAAACATTATGGGATTTCCTATTCATCTGCATTAATTTACATTTATCTACATTTAGAGTTAGCTGCCATTCTTTACACCAATCACAAATCCTGTCCAAGTCATCTTGTATCCTCCTACAGTCACTCAACGACGACACCTTCCCGTACACCACAGCATCATCAGCAAACAGTCGCACATTGCTATCCACCCTATCCAAAAGATCATTAATGTAGATAGAAAACAACAGCAGACCCACAACACTCCCCTGGGGCACTCCAGATGATACCCTCACCTCCGACGAACACTCACCGTCGAGGACAACATGCTGGGTTCTATTGCTTAAGAAGTCTTCGAGCCACTCACATATTTGGGAATGTAATTCACATGACGGCTTGCCTGCACCACCTGTAATGAATCCATAGACATCCCACTCTATACTAGGTAGGTTGAAGTCGCCTCCGACTAATACAACATGATCCGGGTACTTCTGCAATACAGAGTGTAGACTCCCTTTGAATGGTTCTAGAACTGTCAAGGTGGAACCTGGTGGCTGGTAATAACACCCAACAATTAACTTTATTTCTCCTAGCCTTCTTAAACGTATTCAGATAACTTCACAATCACACTCTACTTCGACCTTAGTAGACACAAAATTTTTGTCAACTGCAATGAAGACACCACCACCTACGGTGTCTAATCTGTCTTTCCGATACACGTTCCCACCCTCACTAAATATTTCAGAACTTCCTATCTCAGGGTTCAGCCAGGTCTCAGTCCCGAGAATAATTTGCGCGCCACACGCTTCCTGGAGGGCACTAAATTCAGGAACTTTATTCTGAACAATCTGAAAATTTACTACTAATATCTTAATAGCTGAAGGTCTTTACACTGAGTGCGTCCTGATTTCCCTGCCTGCACATCGACTGGTGAGTGTTCATCAGGACACCTCACACTACTGCCTAGCCTAAAAATCCCCGTGTGCATGCCACAAGTACTCTACTACCCGAGTAGGTGCTTCCTTTGTGTAGTGCACCCCTGACCCATCTATGGGGGTCCTACACTTCCCCACCCAATAGCGCAAGTCTAGAAATCTTCAGCCAAGACTATCACAGAGTCGACGAAGCCTCTGGTTGAGACCCTCCACTCGGCTCCAAACCAAAGGACCGTAATCCACTCTGTGAACGATGCTGCAAATAGAGAGCTCTGCTTGCACCCTGCGTGCGAGGCCAGCGGTCTTCACCAAATCCACCAGCTGCCTGTACGAACTGAGGATCGCCTCAGAACCCAAGCGACAGGCATCATTGGTGCCGACGTGAGCTACTACTTGCAGGTGACTGCACCCCGTACGCTCGATAGCCGCAGGCAAGGCCACCTCCACATCTTGGATGAGGGCCCCCGGCAGACAAACCGAGTGCACGTTGGAATTCTATCCAACCCTGTAACCTATTTCCCTAAGGGGCTCCATCACCCACCTAACGTTGGAGCTCCCAATAACCAGCAAGCCTTTGCCCCCGTGTGCCTGCTCGGGCCTGCTGAAGGAGCGGCCACCTGCCCACTGACAGGATGAACGGGCGAGGCCAGCCTCCACATTGACCCTCTGCCTCGAGCAATGCGAACGCGTTGCAGTCCGCCACTCACCCTGAGGTGAGGGCGGCCCAAACGTGCCGGGTACACTAGAAGGTGCCTCGACGGCCGAGTCAGCGGACGCAGCAAGCGACACCTGGGGTGTCTCAAACGACGCGCCAGACCCTCCACCATCGCTGCACCTCGAGGCAGCAGCCTGAAGGCGGCTGACCATGGCCAACAGCACACTCAGCTGCTCACAAACCGCAGCCAGCTCCTCCTGCACCCGCACATAGCATACACACACCCTGTCCGTCCTACTGCTAATATCTGGACGTATAGAGTTGCGACAAATAAAACAGCAATATGCGACTGCACAGTTGCGTCACCAGCGCCAGATTGAGCTGCGATATATGAACAATTACTTACGAACCAAGCAATCAAATGACCACGACTACGCCACTATACAGATACTACAATGTGATCGTACCCCTGTCTTAGTACAAATGACAACCGCCTAAGCAATGTTACACTCTACCGTTATTAGAATTTGATACTATCCCTTTCTAATTCGAAAATACGCAAAGATCCGAAAAATTTCACCATGCAAGCACACAAACACACAAAGTAATTTGAATTAAAACTGCGGAACTAATACGAAAAATTGAGTATATGATTAGTTTCTGCTACTGCTGCTCGCACATGTCACTCTGCAAGCACAAATGAAACTGCACTAGCCTCTGTCTGCTGCTAAGTGACTCTACGAAATAAACAGAAAGTACTGGCTGTCCAAAACAAACAACTGACTAACGACTCCGCGAATTTATACATTACAGCTATCAAAAAACAATATAACTCCTCTCAAATACGAGAATACGCAAGGATTTTATGTAATTAAATATGCAAGCGCACAAACACTCGGAAAGAAATTAAGAATCAAACTACAAAACAAATATGACAGCTAAATATGTGCCTTGCTACTGCACTGCTGCTGCACTACCGCTGCACTGATACTTCACCAGCAGCTGCTTATCAGAATCTGAATGTCCCTCAATTTTTTCTAGGTGGGTGTTGGGGGAAAACCTATGATGTTATAGGAGCATAGGTAATTAATTGGTCAATTAACTAATTAATTTGATGAATTAATTTGATAGCTATTTGATATAAAAAATGCACCAGTACCATATTTATTCCACTACTGACAGTAACAGTATTTGAAGGCACTGAATGTATGAATGGGCCTGAAACACTAACTGATCAAGTTGATTGATTGTTTGGGGAAGGAGACCAGACAGCGTGGTCATCGGTCTCATCGGATTAGGGAAGGATGGGGAAGGAAGTCGGCCGTGCCCTTTCAGAGGAACCATCCTGGCATTTGCCTGGAGTGATTTAGGGAAATCACGGAAAACCTAAATCAGGATGGCTGGACGCGGGATTGAACCGTCGTCCTCCCGAATGCGAGTCCAGTGTCTAACCACTGCGCCACCTCGCTCGGTACTGATCAAGTATTTGCCGATAAGAAGAAGTCTAATCATATCACTGAAGTAATAGATACTGGGTTCTCAGATCATAAGGAAGTCGTTTGACCTTAAATAACATAGCCAATAAGAATCCATTCGTCTGTGATAAATACAGAGATAGGAGAATTATTAATGAAGACAGCATAAGACTCTATAATTAAATGTTAAAAAATATGACTTGGGACGTGGAATTAACCTGTGATGTATAAAAGAAATTAGAGTCATTTCTTGCAAGTTATAGGCATTGTTATGATGTCTCACTTCGTATCAAGTGAACTAGAATTAAAATTAAAGCAAAGGCATCGGTAACCCAGTGAAAAACCATATCAGCATAGACCCTCAGTAAGTTGACCAGTCTGCCAGAAATACTAGTGCATTAAAGCCATATGTGAAAATTTACAAGAAATTATGTAAGCCTGCCGGAGTGGCCGAGCGGTTCTAGGCACTACAGTCTGGAACCGCACGACTGCTGCGGTCGGAACTTCGAATCCTGCCTCGGGAATTGGTGTTTGTGATGTCCTTAGGTTAGTTAGGTTTAAGTAGTTCTGAGTTCTAGGGGACTGATGACCACAGCAGTTTAGTCCCATAGTGCTCAGAGCCATTTGAGCCAAATTATGTAAGAAAGTTACAATAGCAGCTAAGAAACTTAATGATGACACATATATCAGGAAAGGTGGCGTCAAAATAACATCAAACTAGGAGATAATAAATAGGAACATAAGTAAACAAAAAAGAAAAAAACAACAAAGTGAAGGGAAGACTGTTGAGTACCCACTGCATATAGCCAACATATTCAACAAATGTACACAAATACAGCAGCAAAACTAACTCAAAGTAAATTCAATTTCAGCTCAGTAGTGTAACTCCCTATGAATGATAAAACCATGTTTCTATATCCTGTTATTGCTTTTAGAGGTAGGAAATGCTGTAAATATGTTCAATATAAAATGTCATGTAGCAGTGATGATATTCCAGAAAAAGTAATGATGCAAAGTGGAAGATACATAGATTCCCAGCTTGCTGACATAATTAATGTATCATTTAACACAGGATTCTTCCCAGAAAAGATAAAATATTCCACTGTCAAGCCAATGTACGAGAAGGTTGAACAGTCTGATGTTATCATTTACCGACCTGTATCACCGTTATCTGTATTTACAAAAGTAATTGAAGGGGTAATACGAAATAGACTGTCTCATTTTCTTAATAAAAATCAAATATTAGTTGTTGCCTTGCCTTTTATAAGCCCATATTCACTCGGCGGCAGGATCTGATTTATTTCCAACCACCATTCTAAGCGATTTTTAACCAGGCGCTCTAAAGCTCTGCCGATGCACAAATAACGAGAAGTAAGTCTATATGACGTGGTCTACAACCCATATTTATGTGGCTTCAATATAGGTATCACGACTTGAGTTGGTCAGTCTTCTATTACTGCTTTCTTCATCCAAATCTGGTTAAATACGTATAATACTTTTCTGAGTACTACGTCAGGGCGATTTTCTGTCATCCGGCAGAAAAAAAAACTTTAATTTTTTCCATGGATCAGCGAGGACGATAAATAGTTTAAACAAGAAGAGAATAGAAGCTTTCGAAGTGTGGTGCTACAGAAGAATGCTGAAGATTAGATGGGTAGATCACATAACTAATGAGGAGGTATTGAATAGACTTGGGGAGAAGAGAAATTTGTGGCGCAACTTGACTACAAGAAGGGATCGGTTGGTAGGACATATTCTGAGGCATCAAGGGATCACCAATTTAGTATTGGAGGGCAGCGTGGAGGGTACAAATCGTAGAGGGAGACCAAGAGATGAATACACTAAACAGATTCAGAAGGATGTAGGTTGCAGTAGGTACTGGGAGATGAAGAAGCTTGCACAGGATAGAGTAGCACGGAGAGCTGCAACAAACCAATCTCAGGACTGAAGACCACAACAACAACAACAACAACAACAGATTAGCGAGACTAACACTATTATTTAAGGATTTGGAAACATTTTTCCAGCTATTCTTTTTACAATCTTCTAACTGTCTTCTAACTCTCGCATCTATTTTTGATATGCAACGACGTTTTCCAACGTGGATTATTTCCGAAAATTACTGAACGCAAGTTTTCTTTGTGCTATAGCTCTAGAGCATTCTGACGTCCACCAGACAGGGGTCGATGCTACAAAACAATTACTTTCTTCTTTAGTGGAATGGTAGTTGTTGCAGCTGCTTCAGTAATTGATATGAGCTGTTGAAAGGCAGCTTTCGGACCAGACAAATTGTTACAAGACTGAAGCTCCTCCTGGACTGTAGAAGTGTACTTTAGCCAGTCAGCTTCCTTGATATGCCACCTGCTGTTTTGATGTATAATGTTAACTGGACTGATAGAATAACCTATCGCAGTTTCCATTGGGAGACGATCCGAGCCAAGAGAGTCACGTTTGACTGTCTACTTCGTTACAAGGCAAAAATCAGCAGAGCGCAACGTCAAATGAACGGCTGACGGTCGTCTGTAAGGATGATGTATCATGGTAGGGGAGCCATCGTTTACAAGTACTAAACTGAGGTTTTCGAGAAGTGTAAGCAAATGTTTGGCAACTACGTCGTCTATTTTACGTTGAAGTCTGCATAAAGGAGAAATGGTGTTTGAAGCTAGCCAATAATCTGATCCAGAACGCGGTTTCGTCATTTACAGTGGAGAGATTTGTAAATGACGGCAATGGTAAATGCGCCGTTGGGAGGATGAATTCCAGCGTCTACTACTTGGCTGCCTGCCGCCCTAAGATTGATGTCAAATTTTTCAAACTGACTTGTATCCCTGATTAAAATGGACACACCTCCTTTTCCATCCTCTCTGTCGTATCTAAAGGCCTGGCCAGACAGAATCCGGCCTGCCGCTGAGACGGACGGCGCAACGGGAGGCCGGACCCGACAGCGGCCATGGACGCCACACAGGCAACGGCCGGCCGCAGCGACTCTTGATGCGTCAGCTGTTACACTGTGGAAAGGGCCGAACCCCATTATTAAACTTGCATGCGTAGCGCGATTGTCTTGGCGTTAGACGATTTGGAAGCTTCACGCGGGACGCGTTATCTTTGTGCGAGGAAATGAGTATCTCGCACTAGCGATACGAAATGGCACCAAGGAGAGGAGATGTTGGGTGCATGACATTAATAGCAAGAGAGAAAGCTTAGGAGAATACCATCGTCTGTGTATTGATCTAGAGTATGACGAAGATAGGTTCTTCATATATTTTCGTATGTCGCGAGAATGTTTCGAGGAACTGCATCGCCTGATAAAAACGTAGCACCGAGAAGTGCGCAACGAACTGGAGGAAGCCAGTTCATACAAGGCACACACTAGCCATTTGTTTGAGGTAAGTTTTACCACTTGTGGCCTCTCTGTTCTTAAAACAGAAGTCATATAATTTATTCCATTTCAGTTTTGCTGTATCATATGACATGTTCGGCGGAAGAAAGTGCTATCCCACAACGTAGTTAGGAGTGGAGTGATAAATTTATCTGCAGTGTTTACGAATACAGCAAACGATAGTAACATCTAGTTCCGTATGTTCCGCTAGAGAGAACTTTCTACTTAATAGAGTGCTTTGTTTCATTGTATTCATAACATTGTCATTGAATTTAAACAAACATATCTTTGGTCGTTAACTTATCCATTCGTTCTATCGGCATAATTTATTTTAATCTTTTCAACATACTTGACTACAGGCGACAGTCACCAGACCACAGCTTTTTCTTTTCGGTTAGGACGTTCAACAGTCTCAGAAATTGTGAAACAAGTGAGCCAGGTAATATGGACTGTTCTACAACCCAAGTATTTACCTACTCCTACAACAGAGATGCGGAAGAAATCTGAAGAAGGATTTCTAGAACTTTGGGGGTTTCCGAACTGCCTTGGAAGCATAGACGGAAAGTGTATCAGGTTAAAATGCCCGAAGGATAGTGGATCCCAGTTCTTCTGTTACAAACAATTCTTTTCGTTGGTTCTCCTGGCAATCGTTGATCCATACTACGAGTTTACAGTAGTTGATATTGGAAATTATGAACGCCACAATGACAACACTATTTCTGAGAATTCAGCTTTCTATCAAGAGTATATCGAGGGCAAAAGTATTCTACCACCAAATCAGGATCGCGTGTATCGTACAAGAAGTTGTATTGTCTCACCTCCTCTATAAGTCTGTGTTCATGATGCGTGCACTACGAGCTGCAAGACAAAAACCGCCTCACGCTGCTGCTTCCAGTGTGACAGCAGAGCGGTTGACTGCGCCAACAGAGGCAACCAGCCGCTCCGGCTTGCGGCGAATCTGTAATCTGTGGCAACCCGGCGGCGGCCGGTGCGGCAGCCCGCACGCCGGTGCGTCAGACCCGCACTCTGTGACCGCCGCCATACAATAACGAGAGATTCAACAGTGCGGCCTGCCCGCTGCGGTTCAAGGCCACAGGCCGGACGGCCAGGCCGCGTTCTGTCTGGCCAGGTCTTAAGTCCACCCCCGTTAACTGAGCGGTTAGCGCGGCGGCACCCGGGTTCGATTCCCGGCTGAGGCAGGAGATTTTCTCCGCTCAGGGATCGGGTGTTGTGTTGTCCTCATCATCATTTCATCACCATCTCCAACGCGCAAGTCGCCCAGTGTGGCGTCGAATGCAATAAGTACTTGCCCTCGGAGGCCGAACTTCCCCGAATGGGGGACTCCCGGCCCACAATGCCGTACGCTCATTTCCATTTGTCGTATATATGCATTGCATGACCTTTGAATTGTATTTGATGGAGTGGCTTAAACCAAGTTTCGTAAAGACACGCGACGGATATGTGGCTGCAGCTAAGTTCCAAACGAAGACTTTCTCTATTCGTGATAGCCGATCGTGAATTCCACTGGAAGGCTTTAAAAGACATTGTCAGATTTGCAGATGTCTTCAACAGCATTCCCTATGAGATCCCGTGTCGTTGTCATGTCTATTTCAGTTTTTACGGAAAGAAAAATCCGTAGTATTAAAGTACAAAAGCTGTCAATTACAGCTTTTCAGTCTCTTTGAGATGTGACTTGGGAGGGTGCTGGTTGTTTCGTACTGAACTCTGTGGACTCTGAAATTCGTATATCATGTCAGAACGGCCGCGCTTGTACGGACTGCTAGTGGTTGTTTTATTTTTGTAAGACCTGGGAGCTGAAACCCTTATAACTGCATGCTTAGGCCTCTGCTGTAGCAAGTTTTCTGCCATGTTCAGAGCTTCTGGTTTCCTCCATAGCTTAGGCCAGGCACTAGGGGCGAGCACTCGAATTGGCAGTAGCATGCACAAAAATATGGACTCTGGGGCGGAGCATCAAACGCTTAGAAGTGTTGCAGGCTTCGCTACGCTAAGCTTTCATATGCTGGTGGTAAACTGGGCAAGAGTGGTCGGTAGTGGCGTTGTTTCTGTTACAATACAAACAACTGAGCGCTCCTCTATGTGAGCACTATGAGGCTCCCGTGCATCTGGCACAACAAGCACTACTAACACATAATGTACTTATATGGAAATATCTAAGACCATCATGCTACTGCAAAGCTGACTGGACATAAGGTCCTACCGGGCAGTGATTAACGCACAAACACACGTGCTGGGGAAATTGGTGAAATTTAAGTGTTATGACGCATGTAGGTGTGGGAAGGTATTTCACCTCAACGTCTTCAATTATTTTTTTGGGAACCTTTTCGCTCTTGTGACTAAATGTTCAGACTTTATTTCTGCAAGGATGCCATCGTTAAATAACCGTTACCAACTCTTCGAATAACGCCCCGCCTCTTTGTGAGACAATTGGGGGTGTAAGAATCCACACCTTACTGATGAAATAAATCAAGCAACTGCAACATATTTGCTGACTGTCGAGTTTTGGTTCCAGTTTTACACCTGTTTGTGCAAATTGTTCAGATAAGAATTGCATGCCTTAAATTGTTATTTTCTTTAATCAAAATTCTTCCCAGGGCCATTGGCGCCGACCGCTGTGGCCGAATTTGCATGATGCCACTACATTGATTGCCTCTTCGTCTCTGGTGAAAAATGATGGAGCCATGTTTCATCACCTGCCAGAATTCTTACAAAAAATTCATCTCCACCGTTCTTGTACTGTTCCAAAAGTTCGCTGCATACCGTTTTTATTGTTTCTTTGTGAGCCACTGTCAACATCCTGGGAACCCACCTGGTACAAACCTTTTTTTTAACGTCAACAGTTTCAGTATTCTGCAAACACTTCCTTCCCCTATCCCAACGTAGCGTGACAATTCGTTCACTGAGATGCGTCTGTCAACAGTCACCAATTCATTAACTCTCTGCACATTGTCTGGAGTGTGTGCAGTACGAGGCCTGCCGCTGCGAGGACAATCCTCAATTTTGCCGTGCCCCCTTTTTCGCGTAACCTGCTTGCCCACCGACTAACTGTACTGCGATCGACAGCAGCATCTCCATACACCTTTTTCAACCTCTTGTGGATGTTTCCCACTGTCTCTTTTTCGCAGCACAGGAATTCTATGATAGCACGTTGTTTCTGACGAACGTACAGTGTAGCAGCCATTTTGAAGACATGCTGTGACGGCGCCACTCACGGGAACAGGTCGAACTAAGTTTGAAAACAAGCGGGAAGGACATATCTACACAATGTAAAACTTTCACACATGCAGAATGAAAACTGTATTTTTCCAGAAATAGTGTGCATTTCTTTTACAGTGACCCTCGTATCACAGACACATCCATTTGACTCTTTAGAGCTGTCATTAAACCCGCCCAAAGATATAAACAACCATGCATGAACAGCAACTATTAGACGGAGGGGGTCCGACAGCCGATCAGTTCCAGTCATTCCACCAGGAAGGCGGTACACAGCTCGTGTTTTCTGTAGTTCAACCATGCCTATACGGTCAATACGGCGGTTCGATCGCGTCGGCATTGTTAATTTGTGCCAGAAAGAGCTTTCAGCAAGGGAATTGTCCAGGCGTCTCGGAGTGAACCAAAGCGATGTTGTTCGAACATGGAGGAGATACAGAGAGACAGGAAATGACTATGACATGCCTTGCTCAGGCCACCCAAGGCCTACTACTGCAGTGGATGACCGCTAACTACGGATTATGGCTCGGAGGAACCATGACAGCAACGCCACCATGTTGAATAGAGCTTTTCGTGCAGCCACAGGACGTTGTGTTAAGACTCAAACTGTGTGCAAAAGGCTGCATGATGCGCAACTTCACTGCCGTCGTCCACGGCGCGGTTCATCTTTGCAACCACGACACCATGCAGCGCGGTACAGATGGGCCCAACAACATGCCGAATGGACCGCTCAGGATTGGCATCACGTTCTCTTCACCGATGAGTGTCGCATATGCCTTCAACAAGACAATCTTCGGAGACGTGTTTGGAGACAACCCAGTCAGGCTGAACGCCTTAGACACACTGTTCAGCGAGTACAGCAAGGTGGATGTTCCCTGCTGGTTTGAGGTGGCACTATGGGGGGCAGACGTGCGTCGCTAGTGGTCACGGAAGGTGCCGTAACGGCTGTACGATACGTGAATGCCATCCTCCGACCGATAGTGCAACCATATCGGCAGCATATTGGCGAGGCATTCATCTTCATGGACGACAATTTGCACCCCCATCGTGCATATCTTGTGAATGACTTCCTTCAGGATAACGACATCGCTTGACTAGAGGGGCCAGCATCTTCTCGAGACATGAAGCCTATCGAACATGCCTGGGATAGATTGAAGAGGGCTGTTTATGGACGACGTGACCCACCAACCACTCTGAGGGATCTACGCCGAATTGCCGTTGAGGAGTGAGACAATCTGGACCAACAGTGCCTTGATGAACTTGTGGATAGTAAGCCACGACGAATACAGGCATGCATCAACGCAAGAGGATGTGCTACTGGGTATTAGAGGTACCGGTGTCTACAGCAATCTGGACCACCACCTCTTAAGATCTCCCTGTATGGTGGTACAACATGCAATGTGTGGTTTTCATGAGCAATAAAAAGGGCGGAAATGATGTTTATGTTGATCTCTATTCCAATTTTCTGTACAGGTTCCGGAACTCTCGTGACCGAGGTGATGCAAACTTTTTTTGATGTGTGTACTTAAATAATCATTTTGTTTACAACACAGCAGTAAGCAAGTGCTTTGTGAAATTAAATCTTTATTTCATTTTCTTAAACAAAACAAAGCTGACAGTTGTTAACTAATTTACTTTATCACTTAGTTCACTGTCTTTTAAAGGCAATTAGGTTCATGTTTTGCATCTAGCTCTATTTCTCTGGACTAATATTTTCAGCATTCTCACTAGTTGAGCAGTATAGACCGTAATGGCTTTTGTCAGTAATGGCAAGTGATTATCAGGTTACCATTGACGTCTCACGTGGCCGTGATGTGAATGCTTGACGTCGAATTCGGTCAGTGTTAACTTTGCAGAAACCTCAGCACATGCTATCCTATATTTTGTTTGTTTGCCATCTTTTCGACGCAATGGCTTGATCCAGAAGCAGTCCTTACACCGTCATTCGTGAACCTGCGTATTATAAACATAAAACTTGGAAGTCACTGAGTGCACAGAACGAAACAAAATGTCACATTTAAACTAAAAGTATACATTTAGATACAG
The DNA here is from genome assembly GCF_023864275.1 of Schistocerca cancellata. NCBI lineage: Eukaryota > Metazoa > Arthropoda > Insecta > Orthoptera > Acrididae > Schistocerca > Schistocerca cancellata. The sequence goes on from NC_064629.1 coordinate 828,072,605, forward strand.
TATTCACTCACAGAACATAACAGCTAACTTTCCGCTTCTGCTTGTGCTTCCGTAGGTAACACAAAAACAAAACAAACACGGTCCGAACGGGCCGTCGACGCCCAACGGTACCGACCAGCCGCCGTGTCATCTTCAGCCCTTAAGCCGTCGGCACACGGACCGTGCATCCGAACGTTGAGCGTTGAGCGTGCCGAGTTTCTGACGTCATAGCGTGGCATAGCACGTTCGAGAGTCTTTCCGAACGTGCAGAGCAATATCTGGCATGTCAGATATTCTGAGCGTGCGTCTCAGCGTTGACCAATGAGATGGCACAACGCCACCCACGTCACACGCACGCCGTCTCCCTTCAGTACGCCATATTGGCGTTCATTTCAAGCCTATATGTATATATGCTGTTTCTAAGCACCAACAAACTGAGAATCACTGGAAAGCCGTTGTTAGTTGTGTGATTCGTTCCAATAAAATAATGAGAAACATCATATTCGTGCCAAAAGAATTATTGTAACTTGGGTATTATGAGATTAGGCTATTTGAAGGCAGCGACACACTGAAGATCCACCAAAAACGCATTGTCCTTCGTACAATTTGATATAATTAAATTTAAATTAGTAACATAATTATCTACATTAAGGTTTTTAGCAAGGGATAAGACATATGGTTACGCACAAAGCGTGAATTGTTTGTTTAGCGTAATGAGTAGCGTCCGTGCACACATTTGGTATTTTGTTGGAGCGGTGGTTCGCGTCTTTACACTTCCAAATTTTTTTTCAAACATTTGCGTTTTTATTAGGTTCTGATACTTTATTAATAGTTTAATATAAGTTTATGCTATAATATTTGTTGTTATGTAAATATAAGTTCGCCTTTTTTTGAGGGTCGACTTTGTTCGATTGGCTTAATCAACAGGACAGGTTGTGCTACTTGTATGAAGATATTTTGCTCCTTTTTCTTTTACGCTTCGTAATTCACTTGTTGCTAAGATTCTGTTACTGGGTAGGAACAGTGATTAAGTAAGACTGACCTTGGGGTTTTACTAAAATGTGGGAATGATGAAATAATGTTTATCTTTTGTGGAGAACTATTGCAAATTTGTATCGCACTGTTTGTAATGGAACTTTTATAAGCCTGCGTCCTTATTGATTGGACATGGTACTTTCCTTTTCGTGGACGATGGAGGGAATGTGCGTTTTAATAGAGCTAACGTGGGAATTTTACGCGCTCCCGTTGAGTAAACAGTGTGACTTACGAACTAGAAACATCCCTCAACTACCGCTGGAGTGCGTTGCGATCGCGTATACCACGTTGGGGCCCACGTACCGTATGCACAAGTCGCATCGTTTCTGAGCGTTCAGCAGCACGTTGAACTCGGCACGCTCAACGTTAACGTTCAACAGCACGGTCCGTGTGCCGACGGCTTTAGGCGTCACGAGGGGCATATGGTCAGCACATCGCTCTCCCGGCCGTTGTCAGTTTACGTGATCGGTGCCACTACTTCTCAATCGAAGTAGCTCTTCAATTGGCCTCACAAGGGCTGAGTGCACCCCGCTTGGCAGCAGCACTCAGCATACCCAGACGGTGACCTATCCAAGTGTTAGCCAGCGCTTTAACTCCGGTGACCTGACGAGAAACAGTGTCACCAGTGCGGCAAGCTGTAGGCAACACAAGTAATAATTTTTTCATTTCAAGTTATTATTTCGATGAATAACACAGAAATATATTTGCGCTACTCGCAGTGTCTTGATCTCCACAGCATGGCGGAGTGCGTAAGTCGCTGGCTTCACATTTACGGCGTGGGGCGTCTCCATAGATTCTAACCTTCTCTCTATGTATTCTCTACCCTATTCATCGCTGGGACACAGAAGAGTCAACATGGCAGCGAGCTTAGTGCTTGGCGCCGCGCGGGATTAGCCGAGCGGTCACAGGCGCTGCAGTCATGGACTGTGCGGCTGGTCCCGGCGGAGGTTCGAGTCTTCCCTCGGGCATGGGTGTGTGTGTTTGTCCTTAGGATAATTTAGGTTAAGTACTGTGTAAGCTTAGGGACTGATGACCTTAGCAGTTAAGTCCCATAAGATTTCACACACATTTGAACATTTTATTTTAGTGCTTGGCAATATACTTTTCTTGATGTATCAGTAGTGCGCTTGGATTCACGAGTTAGTTAAGTGCTGATCATTACAGCTAACAAATCGTTCATAACAAGTGTTTACATAAGTCAGTGACAGATTACTCTCAGCGGCTATAGTTAAAATGAAAACTATGACGTGATCCCAGCCGATACCATCCAAGGCACTGCATACAGACCATGCCATCAGGCCAATGATGACGCAATCTCCGACAACAGTGCACATTACAGACCAGCGTCAGAATTATCGAATGGAAGGAGAACATCCTTCATCGCGTACAATTGTCTTGTTGCAGTCGGCGACACACAACACCCAGCGACAAAAGCCAGACCGGCCGGGGTGGCCGAGCGGTTCTAGGCGCTACAGTCTGGAACCGCACGACCGCTACGGTCGCAGGGTCGAATCCTGCCTCGGGCATGGGTGTGTGTGATGTCCTTAGGTTGAAGTAGTTCTAAGTTCTAGGGGACTGATGACCTCAGCAGTTAAGTCCCATAGTGCTCAGAGCCATTTTTTGACAAAAGCCAAGTCACCAATCACCACCATAACAACAGATACCAGCTCCTGATGCAAATGGGCCAAAGGACGCCAAGCAAAGTGAGATGTATAGTAGTAAGGCTATAGTGGATGTTGTGTGGTAGTTGTAGCCGAAAACAATAACTTGTGTGCTGCTTCATTAAATAGTCAATGCAATGGGCAACATATTCCCCAACAGTCGGGTAGTAACAACTTTGACGTTTCAATGCCCACAGTGGCCACTCCTGCAGGAAGTAGCACATTCCCTAGCAACAGGAAATATGCTATTGTGGATAATACATATCAATTAACAGACATGGCTCCATCTGTTGTATATGCAGAAGACAGCAATGACAATGCTGGAAAGTTATATCCAATGGCTCAAAATGGTTCAAATGCCTCTGAGCACTATGAGACTTAACATCTGAGGTCATCAGTCCCCTAGACTTAGAACTACTTAAATCTAACCAACCTAAGGACATCACACACATCCATGCCCGAGGCAGGAATCGAACCTGCGATCGTAGCAGCCACTTGGTTCCGGACTGAAGCGCCTAGAACCGCTTGGCCACTCCGGCCGGCTAGAATCCTATAGAAACGGGCAATGATCGCTGCATTCCCGTATTTGTCGGAGAGTTTGAAAGGTCTCTGTTGGATTCCTTTCATGTTAATTTCTTAAATCTGTTGTCATTTACGGCATAAATTCCTCTTCTAAAATTTACTGTGGCGTTTCTGACTAACTGGGAGGAGACTGAGTAGTGGAACGTGTTACTTTTACACATAAACAAGAACGATCTATCACACTACTGCACTTTAAAACACAGTTTACATGTAATTCATGTCACACAGTCTCATACGGAACCTACATCCGCTTTCTTTTATATACTGTATATGATAAGATACTGTCATCCCCCTTCCCTTCTGTGTGAGAGGATGAATGAGCAAACGTATTTCTAGTTGCATGCTTGAGGGTAGCAGACAACCTGTCTGCTAGAGAACAGTAGGACCAACGCCGAAACAGATAGCTACGCTTTCTAAAATCAAAGAGGTTTCTATCCTTAGTATGGTCCTGTCCGTCTCTTGTCATGTTGGTATAGGAAGCTGCCCCTCTGGCCACTTCCGTTTGTATTTGTGAGCCACCCTCAGAAAGGGACCAGGTCAGTCTGTCCGTGGCGAGCGTCTGAAGTGGTAAGATCTCCAGCTAAGCGCGTGTCTGCTAAGTCTGTAGGACAATGGATTTCTTAAGTTCAGCCTGGTTTAGCTCTAAAATATCTAATGTTATCTTAAATTGCAACGCAGTGTATTTCGAGTGTGAAGTTCAGAATATCTTCCAGTAGTTACTTTGTCACTACTTTGTGAGTAAAGTGGAACCACGTGTTGATCAGTAACTCTAACTAAGATCATCAATCTTAAATGCGAATGTGCGTGAGATTATAACGTCTCATCTTGACAATATTTTTCAATGTAGCAACTTTTCTTTATGTTCAACCCACGTGGGGTGTACTTTGTGAGACCAGTACCACGTGCTTATACAATTGTTTGACCCATCAGGTTAATAGTAAGACGTTAGTAACCAGTTCGAGGTTTCTCTTTTGTAAATTGCTTTTCGATCTAATTTATTTTAATTATCAAAATTATTGTGAAGTTACACTCTTTGTGTAAACCAAGTTGACCACGTGAAGCATGTGGTGTATTCATCAAAGTAGCCCTCAGCTATTCTTTTCGGGAAGATTTCACAGAGAGTTAGTGTGTATTTAGTATTCCAGTCTGTGGTAATTACATGACGGACAGGATTGCGCTACGAACGTAACTTCTTTGGGTGAAAATTGAATCGGTTGGTTGTGGTTAATTTCCTCTTGCATATGTTTCAACGTTCTTCGTGTGTTATTTTATGAATGCAGTGTTGTATGTAGTCTCCCAATCTTGGCTCCCTATTTGATGTGTTCCGTAAGATTACAAACTCACATTTACACAATCCTAAATAAGGTACCAGCTTAGTTATGACTCAAGTTTAATATGCTTAAATTTCAATGATCAATGTTAAAATAAATTTCCAAAGATAAACTGATTTATTTCTTTTTATTTAAATTCTCTTTTTTATATACATATCACCGGTTGTCGTATGACTATTAAAAGATTATAATTAATGTTAGTCTGGTTGGGAATTTGGTAAGCTAGACTGGATACCTGGTGAAACAGTTGCGCAGTAATGCAAGGTTAACTTCCCCAGACAGCTCACAGCTTTTAAACCGCTTTTATTGTCTATCACCACCGCTTACACCACAAATAAAGCAACAAAGTTACAAGTTTTCACTTCTGTGCTTCTAATACTTGGGCAAAATCCTTCAAGAAAAAATATTCGGTAAGCCGGAAAAATATCATGAATTCGTCAGCAAAAGTGATGTCGCAACTTTGGACGAAACAGTGGCAGCAGGAGAGAAGTTTCGTATGCAGATGAGACATCTAATGCCACATTTCAACATCGACTATACATATAATTAACACCGACCAGACCGGATGCCAGAATGAGTCAACGTACAACAGGTCTCAGGATGTCAAAGGGGCAAAGATTCTTATGGTGAAGAAGTCAATCTATCGAAGACCACCCACTCTTACACAGCGCAGTACAGTTTAACTGCTTCAGGGAAATGTTTACCCTTGTGTTTTTATGTTTGCAAGAGCCTGCGAATAAATTCAGTCCTAGGGTTGCCGCCACTCTCAAAAAATTAGAAGGCGCATATGGAAATGTTGTCGTTACTTGTTCTATGTCAGGGAAACGAACAAAAGAGCTTTATGCAACATTCTTGGAAACAACATTGACGCCATACGCCGCAGACAATTAATTTCTTCTGTTGGTGGATTCTTGGAGCGGCCAAAGAGATTTAACATTGTATGATGAGACATTTACGAATGAGCTAGGCGAAGCAATGTGTACCATGAAGGTCATTCCACCAAAATGTACACCGCTGGTTCAACCGTATCATGTATATTTCTATCGCCAAGTCAAAATTCGAATTAAAAGACTGCAAAGTGCCCCTGAATTGCTCCGACAACAGCGAGAAATATCATCAAGAGAGGGTGCAATTAAAATACATTCGATCGTGCAGCATCAATTCAGTGCTCCTGTGTTCACCCCTATGATCCAGTACGCTTGGTTTGCATCCTAACTGATAGCGGACAAACCGTAGTTTCAAAACTAGAATGAAGTGTCCTTTCCAATGACCCATGTTTCGGCAAAATGTAACTGCTCAAACAATGCCTCCATTAAACGTGCCTGGTGTGAAACATATATACGTTTCACATGTTTTTATGATAGATGTCATCATAACAATTGCAAACCTTCTACTGTGATAATGAATAAAAAGTAGCACATGCAATCACAAGAATCTTTGGAAACTTTATTTTCATTAACACTTTCGCCTAGTTATATAAATATACTGCTTGAATGTGTTTAATTTCTACGGAAGAAACGAAGTAAAATAAACATGGGAAAAAACAGAAAAAGAACTGACGAAGCAGCTGGGATCGAACCCAGGTAGCTTGTTATGTAAGCAATGCGCTTCACCATTACGCTACGCCGTTAACGACAAGCAGAGTGCCGAATAAGATATATGTTATTGGAAAAACTTTCGAAAGCATTTTCTCTTTCCTAAGGCCCACTCAGTCGAAATATTTAATGCAAGTGTTGTGGAGGCCCACCTCCTTCTACACAAAGAATTTGGGAGAAATCGGTGTGTCCCGATTAGCGACATCCCCTTGTAAGTTAAAATCATAACTGAAATATACACTGAAGAGCCAAAGAAACTGGTACATCTGCCTAATACCATGTAAGGCCCCCGCGAGCACGCAGAAGTGCCGCAGCAAGAGGTGGCATGGTCTCGACTATTGTCTGAAGTACGCCTCGAGGGAACTGATACCATGAATCCTGCAGGGGTGTCCACAAATCCGTAAGAGTACGAGGATGTGGAGATCTCTTCTGAACAGCTTGTTAAATGGCATCTCATATATCCTCAATAATGTTCATGTCTGCGGAGTTTGGTGGCCAGTAGAAGTGTTTAAAGTCAGAAGAGTGTTCTTGAAGCTCTGTAGCAATTGCGGATGTGTAGGTTGTCGCATTGTCCTGCTGGAATTGCCCACGTTCTTCAGAATGCACAATGGACATGAATGGATGCAAGTGATCAGACAGGATGCGTACGTACGTGTCACCTGTCAGAGTCGTATCTAGATGTATCAGGGCTCCCATATCACTCCAATTGCACACGCCCCACACCATTACAGAGCCTCCACCAGCTTGGACAGTCCCCTGCTGACATGCAGGGTCCATGGATTCGTGAGGTTGTCTCCATACCCGTACACATCCATCCGCTCTATACACTTTGAAACGAGACTCATCCGACAAGGCAACGTGTTTCGAGTCGTCAACAGTCCAATGTCGGTGTTGACCGGCTCAGGCGGGGTGTAAAACTTCGTGTCGTGCAGTCATCAAGGGTACACGAGTGGGCCTTCGGCTCCAAAGGCCAATATCGATGATGTTTCGTTGAATGGTTCGCACAGTGACACTTGTTGATGGCCCAATATTGACATATGCAACAATTTGCGGAAGGTTTGCAAATTGCTTCAGTCATCGTTGGTCCCATTCTTGCAAGATCTTTTTCTGGCCGCAGTGATGTCGGAGATTTGATGTTTTATCGGATTCCTGATATTCTCAGTACACTCGTGAAATGGTCGTACGGGAAAATTTCCACTTCATCACTACATCGGAGATGCTGTGTCCCATCGCTCGTGCGCCAATTATAACACCACGTTCCAACTCAGTTAAATCTTGCAGCAGCATTAACCGATCGCCGGCCGGAGTGACCGAGCGGTTAAAGGCGCTACAGTCTGGAATCGCACGACCGCTACGGTCGCAGGTTCGAATCCTGCCTCGGGCATGGATGTGTGTGATGTTCTTAGGTTAGTTAGGTTTAAGTAGTTCTAAGTTCTAGGGGACTTATGACCACAGCAGTTGAGTCCCATAGTGCTCAGAGCCATTTGAACCATTTGAACCATTAACCGAGCTAACAATAGCGCCAGAGACTTGTCTTATACAGGCGTTGCCGACTGCAGCGTCGAATTCTGCCTGTTTATATACCTCTGTATTTGAATACGCATGCGTATACCACTTTCTTCGGCACTTCAGTGTATATCTATGATTATGCAAAACTGTCAAACGAAATTTGTTGTACGTAAAATGACAAAACGTTCTTAGAGGGGGGAAAAGGTGTAAGAGAAACTGAGGCTGTACCTGAAGGTAAGTGAACCTTTTTATTTTAACGGGATTGTTTAAATGTAGCTAAGCTCAGACAATTTCCATGTGATATTCTTGTGTTCTTCCGACAAAAAGCACAATTTCAGTGGTGACATTATGGAATTCATTTTGTTAGCGAACTGATCGGAAGGATCTCGTACTGTGAACTAATACAGCTAATACGAGGGTTGCCCAGAAAGTAATGCACCACATTTTTTTTTCTCAGCCGAAAACAGTGCTACGAATGCGAAACGTTGCGTATGTACTTATTGAAGTCTCCTGAGCGGGCCAGCAGGTGTGGCCGTGCGGTTCTAGGCGCTTCAGTCTGGAACCGCGTGACCGCTACGGCCGCAGGTTCGAATCCCGCCTCGGGCATGGATGTGTGTGATGTCCTTAGGTTAGTTAGGTTTAAGTAGTTCTAACTTCTAGGGGACAGATGACCGCAGATGTTAAGTCCCATAGTGCTCAGAGCCATTTGAACCATTTTTCCTGTGTGAGTTTCCGTCATTTCCGACAGACAACGTAGGTGCAGGGCAGTTTCAAAATGGCGTCTGTAGGTGATGTACGTTTCAAGAAACGTGCAGAGAAAGAAACTGTGGGGAATATTCACAAACGCTTGTGCAAAGTCTATGGAGCATCTGCTGTCGACGGAAGTACAGTTAGCCGCTGGGCACGGAGGGTGAGGTCATCAGAAGGCGGTTCGGCGGAGCTCCACGATTTGCATCGGTCGGGGAGACCATCCACGGCTGTCACACCTGACATGATGCAGCGAGCTGATGCTGTCAGTCGGGAGGACAGACGTATTACGACTCGGCAGTGGGCGCTGCATCTGCCAATCAGGTAAGGAAGTTAAGGGGACCACACCGTGGTTCAGGTCGAAAAAATTAATTTTCAGTTCTCATCATATTTCGATAGATTTAGGTTTTATTCAAGCTCTCTGAAAAGGATTGCGCCGAAAAATTTTTTTTCGTGCATTTAAAGACCATTTTCCTACCACGTGTGTTTATGTGTCACACCCACTTTTCTGCATATATTTTAGATCTTTATATCCCCTACATTGCATGTAAGGGAGGTTTTTTTTTTTTTTTTTTTTTTTTTTTTACTCCCGAGTGTGTTGGCTATCCTTGGAATGCAACGGTCGGTATTCTTTTGTTTCTGCTGTTTGTAAACAACATGCTTTTAAACACGCGGCTAGTTCTGCTCAAGTGTGATTGCGTGTAGTTGTTATATTTACGTTTGCAGTGCTTGTTTACGTGTGTTTTGTTGTGTTTATTGAAGATAGGCATTTTCAAGAAAGGACAATTTAGAGGAAACAAGTTTAGAAAGTTTCTGTACAAGGGGTTATGTCATAGATTGTGTCGATCAGGAGAAAATTCGTGGTGCAAATACAATAGGGCTCAGGCAACTGGAGAATCTTTTTCTCGCCAGCATCCTCTTCCTGCTGCAGTTATTACAGCAATTAAACCTATTTTCAGAGACTTGGCTCATCCTGACCTTCTAAGGAAATGTCTGCATGGGCAGGCACAGAACCCAAATGAATGTTTCAACAGCATAATTTGGAACCGCCTTCCTAAAACTGTATTTGTAAGCATGCATACAATGAAACTAGGAGTTCATGATGCTGTTATTACATTCAATTGTGGTACTATTGGAAAGTGTTGGGTACTGAAAAAGCTGGGAATTAATCCTGGTGAAAATATGATCACTGGGCTGCAACACTGCGATAAAATGAGGATAGCCCATGCAGACAGGACTGCATCTAATATGGCCAAGAAAGCAAGACAAACATCCAGGAAGGTGAAAAAGAAGCTGGAAGACCTACTAGAGGCCAAAAGAAGGACCATCATATGTAGCAGGACAGTTTTCATTAACTGTAAGTAACAAATTTCAAAAGTTTTTTCTTTAAAGTCAATTTCCCACAAACTAAAATTTTCAGGACATATGTCCCATTATATGAGAAACTGTCACAGATAAATGCACGAAACTTTCAGACAGTCTGCATAACATAAAAAGCCACCTCTCGTACTACATTCATTAATATTCCTCCATTAGGAAGTTCACAAAAAATATTTTCTGCAGAAAAAACTTAATATTTTCTGTTAATAAATTTAAAAATGTATTCCTTAAAATCTATAAAATGGATAAAGTAGATTTTAGTACAGTTGACTCTATTAGCCTCATGCAGCATACAGTAAAAATATTAAGGTCCTGCATCAAATAGTTTTTTTTCAGAAATGGGTCAAATACTTGTCTAAATTAACATGGGTTAGATAGGCAGGGTGTGGTCCCCTTAACACAGTGAAGCACTGGCTCCGTCACCAGGACAAGGACTGGTACCGACAGGGCATACACGCCCTTGTTTCGCGCTGGAGGAAGGCCGTAGAATGGGATGGAGATTATGTGCAAAAATAGGGTGTGTAGATAAAACACCATTCTTTCGTGTGTGTAATTCTCATTATATTCAATAAACAATTGTTGTAAAAAACTGCGGTGCATTACTTTCAGGGCAACCCTCGTAGTTAGTCTTAAAAGAAAACGATTGGCTGTTGTTCGATGATGTAATCCACACTCAACGAATGAAATTTCCTATCAAAGAATTAAGTTCTCAACTCTTTGCCTATCAGCATTCCTTCACGTAAGTATGTCGTACCTAAGTAAACTCTTTTACGTAAACCTTACCAGTGACCGGTTGCCACAAGTCCGCGCCTATTGGGAGCGACTAGGGGAGTGGCCAGGGTGAGTAACGTCCAATGAAGCTGACTGATTGGAAAACGTGACATCATCAGTTTGTGTAGTTGCGATGTCACGCCTTTCCACCAATCAGCATGTAAGACGTTGTGGGTTATTCTGGTTGCACCAGTGATCTCATGAAGCATGACTCCCACTTCGAACTGTGCGCCGATGGCCAGCAGAGACGTGTGTGGAAACGTCCTGGGCAGCGGTGGGATACCAACCTGATTGTCGCCCGCTGTATGGCACGAAAATCAGGAATAATAGTGGTGAGTTCCATTTCTTTTCATAGAATACCACCGAGCGAGGTGGCGCAGTGGTTAGACACTGGACTCGTATTCGGGAAGACGACGGTTCAATCCCGCGTCCGGCCATCCTGATTTAGGTTTTCCGTGATTTCCCTAAATCACTCCAGGCAAATGCCGGGATGGTTCTTCTGAAAGGGCACGGCCGACTTCCTTCCCCATCCTTCCCTAATCCGATGAGACCGATGACCACGCTGTCTGGTCTCCTTCCCCAAACAACCAACCAACCAACCAACCATAGAATACCCGTTTGGTTGTCATCCGCGGCATCCTTACTGTACAGCGCAGTGGTAGATCGACGATATTCTACATCCTGTTTCGTTGTCCTTCGTGGCAAGACAACCTGGGCTCATATTTCAGCAAGATAATGCCTGCCCATGCACAGCGGGAATTTCTGCTACTTGTCGTCGTTCTTATCAAACCGCATCTTGGCCAACAAGGTCAGCGGATCTCCCCAGTTGAGAACGTTTGGAGCATTATGGGCAGGGCCTTCCAACCAGCTCAGGATTCTGACTATCTAATGTGGCAATTGGACAGAATTTGACACGATATCCCTCAATGAGATCATGTAATAACTCTTTCAATCTATGCTAAGCCGAAGAACTGCTTGCATAGGGGAAACTATGCAGTTTTTCTGAACTTGTAATCCTATGTTTGTTTGTACAAGTAAATCACATCTACCGATTTTCCTCCCATTCGGATAATTCCTTTGTGGTGCGTCGTTTTTTCTGCTTGGACTGTATTTGTTCAAATCTAATTGTACTTTTAACCAAATCTGAAGCTACTAACTCTCCTTGCTACGAAAGCTAGTTGTCCGTGTCAAACGCAGGAACTTCCTAGTATGGTGTTTGCATCTAGTGAACAGTTAATATAACTGTTTTAAACGATTTCAGCTATTCCAGAAAAACTATTAATAGAAAATACCAGCCACAAGAACACTTGCTTCTCTATCCGAATATTTTTGTGACAGTAGCCTAAAAAATTATCACATCACCCTATTTTGAGCTCATGAGTATGAAATGATCGAAGGTGTAGTAGTTTTTGATATTCAGAACTTATTACATTGGAATGTAGGCTTCCACGAATGGAAGGATTGCAGAAATGTAGTGCCTAATAAATATGTAACAACTTTATGTAAAATACTAGTCAGCTGTTCCACACTTGCATCAGATCTTATGGTTTATTATAGATTACACGCCTTGTCCATTGAATCTGGTGAATAAAACACAAAACACAAAAAACTTTAACATTTTCTGTCACATTTGCATTACAAAGAACCATCAAGCGTATGATTAGTTTTATTCTGGATTTTTTTCTCTCATAAGTTAAACAACCACTGGGATATTTCACCAGTTCACTTGCATAAAAACAAGAACCAGTTTAAATTTCTTACTTCGCAAATTCTGCTTGACAGTTTCTGAATATGTAATGAAAAGAACATTTCAGGATTCAAGTAGCAGAAAGAAACTGTCAGCTGTTTTTCATCTCAACACACACACACACACACACACACACACACACACACACACACACACACACACACATATATATATATATATATATATGACAAGCGAAACTGAATTTCTTATTTGTCCTTTTGCCAACTTTGCATAGTAATGGACATGCCACAAAAGTAGAAATATTAACATACAAACAGGAAGGTAGAAGAGGGTTTGCTGCTAAAGTGAGCACACCGTCGTGTCCAAAACGTGACTACTCTCTCAGATTCAGAATAAGAGAATTTGCCAGTTGACCGTCGTGAGAGGGAGACTTGATCTGGTTTCATTGTTAAATTCCCTTGTATGCAAGGTAAGGAATGGGAAGTGACTTGGAAAATAAACCCCGTTAGAAGCGATTAACAACTCCTAAGTTTATTCAGAACTATTACAACGCCAAGCTAACTGCCCTGGCTGAGATGTAACCAAGAAGTGGCCAAGTCTTAACACAGAGACGATGATGGCCTATCATCGTATTGTTTGCTTTACAGTGAATCTGTCAGCGGCACCCACTACAAACAGAGTCCCACAGCGCACTGCCTAAAATCTCATCAGATCTGGCCACTACCCTTGCAGCGACCTCTGACTAGTTCTTCCAGCTGCCTGCAGCTTCTCACTTCAGCCTATAACTCCTGAAGTCCTAACTTCTGCCTTAGAGCGTCTTGCTCCCCAATTTTGTCCATCCCTTCGATCCGCCTGCCCCTGACATGGCGTCATGACGGAGGTCTCTCGACACCGCATTGGCTCTTTTTAGGCGTTGTTCTTCAGTGGGTCTTCAGAGGCTGAGTGGAGGGGTAGAGTCCGTTTTATTAATAATTTTGATGTAAGACCTGGCTTTTTCTGTGCCCAGAATGCACAAGGATGGGAGCAGCAAATCGGCCATGGCCTTGTCAACGGAACAGTCTCAGGATTCACCTTAAGAAATTTAGGGAAACCACAGAAAACATAAATTGGAGTGGCCAGATAGGGGTTGGATCCCCACTCATATGAATATGGGTGCAGTGCTTTAACCACTGTGTCACATTGCTTGGTATGCCTAAAGGGTGAATAATTTACATGATAAATTACACACACATTGCAACAAAGTTCTGTTGCACTCACCGAAGCAGCACAGAACATTATTTCATCGTGTAAAACTTCGTGGTAAATCGATCATGAACTTTTCTAGATTTCTGCTAACAAAATTTTCAATTATCCTACGCCTGTCCAAATATTTATATATGATATGCACTCTAAGAAAAAAATACTCACCACTAAGGAATTACTGAATGGGATGCAAACTGGTACATGTGATGTAATTTACAGACAAACGTACGATTACAATTTCAGAAAAATTGGATGATTTATTCAAGAGAAAGAAATTGACAAATTGAGCAAGTTAATAACGCGTTTGTTCACCTCTGGCCCATATACAGACGGTTATTCGGCTTGGCATTGATTGATAGAGTTGTTGGATGTCCTCCTGGGAGATATCGCACCAAATACTGTCCAACTGGCGCGTTAGATCGTCAAAATTCGGAGCTGAGTGGAGGGCCTTAGCCATAATGCGAAACGTGTTCTCAACTGGGAAGGGACCTGGCGACCTAGCTGGCCAAGGTATGGTTTGACAGGTACGAAGACAGGCAGTAGAAACTCTCACCGTGTGTGGGCAGGCATTATCTTGTTGAAATATAAGGACAGGTTGGCTTGCCATGGAGGAAAATAAAATGGGGAGTAGAATATCGTCAATTTACGATTGTGCCGTAAGGGTGCCGTGAATGACAATCAAACGGGTCCTGGTATGAAAAGAAATGGCACCCCAGAATGGCACTCCTTGTCGCGGTCGAAAGTCATGTTGGTATTCCGCCGCTGTCCGAGGCATCTCCACTCATGTTATTGCTGGTCATCAGCTCTCAGTCTGAAGTCGTCTCATCACTGGTTACAATTCTACTCCAGTCAATGAAATACCATATTCATGGCGGATAGCAATTATCGAAATGTTCTACACTACTGGCCATTAAAATTGCTACACCAAGAAGAAATGCAGATGATAAACGGGTATTCATTGGACAAACATATTATACTAGAACTGATATGTGATTACATTTTCACGCAGATTGGATGCATAGATCCTGAGAAATCAGTACCCAGAACAACCACCTCTGGCCGTAATAACGGCCTTGATAAGCCTGGACATTGAGTCAAACAGAGCTTGGATGGCGTGTACAGGTACAGCTGCCCATGCAATTCAACACGATACCACAGTTCATCAAGAGTAGTGACTGGCATATTGTGACGAGCCAGTTGCTCGGCCACCACTGACCAGACGTTTTCGGTTGGTGAGAGATCTGGAGAATGTGCTGGCCAGGGCAGCAGTCGAACATTTTCTGTACCCAGAAAGGCCCGTACAGGACCTGCAATATGTGGTCGTGTATTATCCTGCTGAAATGTAGGGTTTTGCAGGGATCGAATGAAGGGCAGAGCCACGGGTCGTAACACATCTGAAATGTAACGTCCACTGTTCAAAGTGCCGTCAGTGCGTACTAGAGGTGACCGAGACGTGTAATCAATGGCACCCCATACCATCACACCGGGTGATACGCCAGTATTGCGATGACGAATACACGCTTCCAATGTGCGTTCACCGCGATGTCGCTAAACACGGATGCGACCATCATGATGCTGTAAACAGAAGCTGGATTCAGCCGAAAAAAATGACGTTTTGCCATTGGTGCACCCAGGTTCGTCGTTGAGTGCACCATCGCAGGTGCTCCTGCCTGTGATGCAGCGTCGAGGGTAACCGCAGCCATGGTCTCCGAGCTGGTAGTCCATGCTGCTGCAAACGTCGGCGAACTGTTCATGCAGATGGTTGTTGTCCTGCAAACGGCCCCAACTGTTAACTCAGGGATGGAGACGTGGCTGCACGATCCGTTACAGCCATGCGGATAAGATGCCTGTCATCTCGACTGGTAGTGATACGAGGCTGTTGGGATCCAGAACGGCGTTCCGTATTACCCTCCTGAACCCACCGATTCCATATTCTGCTAACAGTCATTGGATCTCGACCAACGCGAGCAGCAATGTCGCGATACGATAAACCGTAATCGCGATAGGCTACAATCCGTCCTTTATCAAAGTCGGAAACGTGATGGTACGCATTTCTCCTCGTTACACGAGGCATCACAGCAACGTTTCACCAGGCAACGCCGGTCAACTGCTGTTTGTGTATGCGAAAGCGGTTGGGAACGTTCTTCATGTCAGCACGTTGTAGGTGTCGCCACCGGCGCCAACCTTGTGTGAATGCTCTGAAAAGCTAAGCATTTGCATATCACATCATCTTCTTCCTGTCGGTTAAATTTCGCGTCTGTAGCACGTCATATTGTGTCTGTTGTAGTAGAGAGAATACACGATATAATCTGTAGGTGACTTTGAGGTGTACTGGGGGCAATATGTAGTACATGGAGCTGCCACCTCTGGAAGTAATATTGCTCTAGCTGGCTAGAGATCGGTTCAAACTGATCATGGATGCCAGGCACTGGTACGTCATTCCCTGGCTTCAACTCCATTCCAGAGTTCAACAATCTTCGTGGCTGTTGAATGATGATGTGCCAAACTTCGGCAAGTCAAGACGTGATATTTGCAATGGGTGAAAAACCTGTGAAATTTTTTGGGCTGGACCACACTCGAACACCTTCTGTATTGAGGTTCAACAGGACAGGACAGCACAGGCAACATGCTACTTTTCGTTACCTTGGTGAAAGACAACGTCACGGACACGCTGAAGTTGAGGCACACTTTCTACATACATACATACATACATAAATACTTGTTCCATAGATCATGAATACGACATTTCGTAATGATGTGAATCGTTTTACTATAACGCAAGTTTTCTTTACACAAAAAATTAACAATTTTTATACAGTTACTACTTCATATCTAAAAATTCATCTGTTGAGTAGAAGGAGTTGCCATTCAGAAATTCTTCTAATTTGTTTTTAAATGTTAGTTGGCTGTCTGTCAGACTTTTAATGCTATTTGGCAAATGACCAAAGATTTTTGTGGCAGCGTAATTCACCCCTTTCTGTGCCAAAATTAGATTTAACCCGGAATAGTGAATGTCATCATTTCTTCTAGTGTTGTACCTATGCACTTCCCTGTCATTTTTGAATTGCCATGGGTTAGTAATAACAATTTCATACGTGAACATATGTATTGTAAAGGTACTGAGAATATCCCTAGTTCCTTAAATAAATGTCTGCAAGGTGATCTTGGGTGGGCTCCAGTTATTATTCTGATTACATGCCTTTGTGCAATGAACACTTTGCCTCTTAGTGATATATTACCCCAAAATATGATGCCATGAAAACAGTGAATGGCATAGTAGGCTAACTTACTGATATCTTTATCACCAAAATTTGCAATAAACCTAATAGCATAATTAGCTGAATCTAACCGTTTCAGCGGATCATCAATGTGTTTCTTCCCATTTAATTTCTCATCAATGCACACACCAAAAAATTTTGAATGTTCTGCCTTAGCAACAGGCTTCTGTTCATAGTCTCTATTTATCAATAGTGTTACACCATTTGCTGCACAGAATTGTATATACCGCGTTTTCTCAAAATTTAGTGAGACTCCATTTGCAGAGATAACCACTTAATAATTTTCTGAGAGACATTATTTACAATTTCTTCAGCTGGTTCTTGGTTATTGGGTGTGATTACTATACATATTCATGAATATAGAGTGGCAAGTCATTAATATATATTAAGAACAATAAGAGGCCCAAGACTGAACCATGTGGGAGACCATTCTTGATATGTCCGCAGTTAGAGGACTGCTGATTTTTTCAGACTATCTGTACAGTTAATTTCAACCTTCTGCATTCTTCCTGTTAAATATGAATTGAACCATGCCACAATACTTAAACTTACCTAGAAGAATTTCATGATTCACACAATCAAAAGCCTTTGAGAGATCACAAAATATCCAAACGGTTGACATTTGGTTATTCAATGCATTGAACAGTTGATCAGTGAAAGCATGTATAGCATTTTCTGTTGAAAAGCCTTTCTGAAAACCAAACTGACATTTTTTTAGCACTTCATTTTTAGAAATATGTGATGCTGCTCTTGAATACATTACTTTTTCAAGAATTTTTGGATAAAGCTGTCAGAAGTGAGATTGGGTGGTAGTTGTTAGCATCAGACCTATCCCCTTTTTTATGCAATGGTTTAACAATAATGTATTGCAGTCCATCTGGGAAAATGCCCTGTTTCAGTTAGCTACTACATTTGCTGTTGAGAATCCTACTTATCTGTTGGGAACAAGCTTTTAGTACTCTGTTGGAAATAACATAAAATTCATGTGAGTTTTTACTTTTGAGTGAACTTATTATTTTCCTAATTTCAGTAGGAGAGATGGGTTGAATTTCAGATTTATCAAATTGCAGAGGTATTGCCTCTTCCATGTACTGCCTTACATTTTCTTATGAATAGCTGGATTCTATTTTCTCTACAACACTTAAAAAATGATTATTAAAAATGTTTTCTACTTATGACTTCTTGTTCACAAACTTTTCATTGAGTTCGATAGAAATACAGTCTTCCTGTGCTCTCAGTTACCTTGTTTCCGTTTTGATCATATTCCAGATTGTTTTAATTTTGTTATCGGATGTGCTAATCTCAGACATAACGCACATACTTCTGGACTTTTTAATAAGTTTCTTTAAAGCAGTGCAGTAGTTCGGGAGTGGAATGGTAGAGAGATAGTATGATTGTGGTTCGATGAACCCTCTGCCAAGCACTTAAATGTGAATTGCAGAGTAATCATGTAGATGTAGATGTAGATGTTTCACTGTTTCTGGATTATTATTCCTCCTAGCTATAAGATATATTTCCCTTTTCTGTTTATAAGATATTATTATCCCTTTAGTAAGCCACGGCTTTTTAGATGGTTTCTTACAATTATATTTCACTGTTTTCTTAGGCAAATTGTTTTCAAATATACTCACATAGGTCTCATGAAATAGGTTAAATTTTAAATTAGCATCAGGTTTCCCATACACCTCATCCCAGTCTAAATGTTGCAAGCTTTCCCTAAAATTTTCAATTGTTAAATCGTTAACTGAATGCACTGTTTTGGAGGACTGTTTAGCATTACTGTATGCTCCTGACCTTAAGACGTCAGAAGTGTAATGGCTGCACTCCAAATTAACAGCTATGAGAGTCAGAGGTAATAGTTTTGTATACACAACGTGAGGCATAGCACCTTACATCGTGCGTATTGAAATCGCACATAACAGCAGTGAACAGAAGTGCAGTATGTGTCACGTGCAGTACAGGTGGCGTCAGGTGCCCGAGTGTATGTAGTTTTTATGCGATGTGGTAGAGATAGCTAGCGGACGGACACTGTTTGAATTGCAGTCAAAATACTGTCATTTTTATTTGCAGTTCTGTTTGTTTAATTTTCTAATTGTTTATTCGTCGTCGTCGGCTGATACTCGTATCCGAGTTTTCATTTCTCTCCTGAGATTTCCTTTGTTACGGTTCAGGCGTGGAAGTGTCGTTGATGGCTTATGTCATGTATTGGAAAATTTGACTCGTTCCACATCATTACGAAATATCGTATTCATGTTCCATGGAACTAGTATTAATCTAATCTAATCTAATCTAATCTAATCCAATCCTAGCGTGGAACAGGCGGCCACAGACATTGCAGCTGATCGAAGGTGGAGGACGTGGCTGAGCCTGGAGGAGTTTACGTCTCCGGCGTTTGCCATTCTCCATTCTTCGACGTTCCAGCTCAAAGTTTTGAAGAGCATTTGAGGTAACTGAGCGCCAGCAACTTCGGTCTTCTGCTATTGTGGACCAGTTACTCGGATCGATGTTCAAGTTTTTCAGATTTTTCTCGTACTGATCCTTATAACGTTTGAGAGGGGCACCTCGTGGCCTTTTACCTGTGCTCACTTCGCTGTACAGCATTTGGCGTGGAAGTCTGTCATTTTTCATCCGCTGGACATGTCCGACCCATCTGAGTTGATGCCCAATGATAAGAGCTTCCATGCTATACATTTTTGCTTTCTCAAGAACAGCCGTGTTGGATATGAAGTCATCCCATTTCAGGTTCATGATATATCTTAGCTTCTGTTGGTTGAAGCGATCTAGTTTCTTCAGATCACAGCGATATAACGTCCAGGTTTCGCAACCATATAGCAGGTGGAAATGATAACAGCTTTGTATACCATCAGTTTGGTGTACAGTGTTTGCTCTTCATTCAGGAAGACACGCTCTGTAAGACGTCCAAATGCTACATGGGCAGCACGTAATCTATTCTCTACATCTTTTCCAGATGAGCAGTTAGATGACAGTATGCTTCCCAGGTAGAGGAAATGGTCCACTTGTTCCAAGGGTGTATCATAAATGGATATGCTGAAGTCAGGAACGGAGGAGCCAGGAGTTGGTTGCGCCATCACCTTTGTCTTTGGAATATTGATGGAGAGACCAAATCGTTCGTACGCCCTGCTGAAGGAATCAACTGACAGCTGCAAATCTGCAGATGAATGAGCTAGAGAAGAATTGTCATCAGCATACTGCAGCTCTGTCACACGAGTGGTACTGGTGAACCTTTTTGAATGGAGTCTGGACTGGTTGAATAATCCTCCATCAAACCTGTACTACTGCATTGTTTACGGTTGTCTCGTAAAGCATAGCTGCCAGATACAATGCAAATAATGTTGCTGCAAGAACGCATCCTTGTTTAAGCCCACTTGTTATTGGGAATTCACCAGTCGTTTCATTCTGGCAGAGGACCTGTCCAGTCATATCATCGTGGAGAGCTTCAATCAGGTCAACAAAATGTTCAGGGCAGCCGAAGCGTTTTAAGACCATCCACATGGCTTCTCTGGGAACTGTATCAAAGGCCTTTTCTAGATCGTAGAAAACAAGTAGTAAAGGCTTTTGCTGTTCTCTGCACTTCTCCTGTAGTTGTCGTGCACAGAAAATCATGTCAATTGTCCCTCTTGAAGGTCGAAACCCGTATTGAGACTCAGGTAGTATAGTCTCTGAAAGTGTCTGGAGGCGATTTAAAAGGATTCTTGCAAAAATTTTGCCAGTGACAGAGAGTAGAGATATTCCCCGGTAGTTACCACATACGCTTCTGTCGCCCTTCTTGAAGATGGTGACAATTGTGGAGTTCTTCAAGTCAGCTGGTACCTTGCGGGTTTATTGATTACTATTATAATTGTGCTCAGTAGCAGCACTCCGTCTTCAGACCACAAGTGGCCCATCGGGACCATCCGACCGCCGTGTCATCCCCAGTTGAGGATGCGGATAGGAGGGGCGTGTGGTCAGCACACCGCTCTCCCGGTCGTTATGACGGTTTATTTGACCAGAGCCGCTACTATTCGGTCGAGTAGCTCCTCAATTGGCATCACGAGGCTGAGTGCATCCCGAAAAATGGCAACAGCACATGGCGGCTGGATGGTCACCCATCCAAGTGCCGGCCACGCCCGACGGCGCTTAACTTCGGAGATCTCACGGGAACCGGTGTATCCACTGCGGCAAGGCCGTTGCCTAATTGTGCTCAGTAATGAGAGTGAATGAAGTTGTGAATGTGAAATAATGTTTTATGTAAAGTTTTTATACAATACATTGAAGTAACTGATTCGTGAGGAATGTTCGAGAATTACGTGTGTGTGTTAGTCGCCCGTACTGGGGAATAAGTTATAAACTATTTCGTCAGTTTATGGTACTAGGGAAATGGGCTTATGATTTCGGTAAAGTAGTTTTGTTAAGAGGGAGTTAATTTTATATTTCTGGGTTTTCAAACTTTATTTATGTTACTTAATTGTTCTCATTCAGAGCCAAATTTTAATTGGTTCTGTATATATGCGCGGGAATGAGCAGCTTGATGCTGCTTTCTGATTGGCTGTGATATTTCTCAGCCAATCAAAAATTAGCGCATTTGTGCGTGTATTGGGAACTAAGTAGAGTCGTGGCTTCGATCTGATAGTGATCACACCTAGTGATAGGTGCTCCGATGAAAATTATGAATATCGTGATATTTCGGTACCAAAACGTTTGAGAAGCATTGTAAAATGTGGAAGAGAGTTCCATTTATTGCACGGTGTGAAATTCAGAACTTTTGATGACATTTTAAATAACTAAATTCCGCGTGGCGTGTTGCTTACTCGCGAACATGAACATTTTGTTACGTGACACTGATTATACTCGTAGCTACATCTGAGCGAGCTATTCCAAAAGAAACAATCCGTTTGTAAGCTTTCTGTGAAGGATAACTAATAATTACCATAAACTGGCTACAGTTATGAATGATATGTGTGTGTGTGTGTGTGTGTGTGTGTGTGTGTGTGTGTGTGTGTGTGTGTGTGTGTGTGGACTTTTCAGACTTTTTAGACCTTAGAGTAAGCCTTGGTAGTAACTGATGCATGCAAGCTTTGCAAATACTCTGATTTAACTATTATTCACCCTCCACCGCCGGCCAGGGTGGCCGAGCGATTCTAGGCGCTACAGTCTGGAACCGCGCGACCGCAACGGTCGCAGGTTCGAATCCTGCCTCGGGCATGGATGTGTGTGATGTCCTTAGGTTAGTTAGATGGCACCCCATACCATCACACCAGGTGTTGGAGCCCTTTAACGGCGACTAATGGAATCGTTGAACGTTCGTTTTCCTCGGAGTCTTCACACTCAGATGCTTCATCGTGATGTTGTACGCAGAACTAGTACTAATTTGCACAGACTGTAGCGCCAGAAATGCATATGCACGTGCAGACACCCCGTGTTAAGTGTTGTCGTTGAGATCACCTCTCTTTGCTGTCACGTCAAGTGAATCTACACACATCAAAAAGAGTTTTGCATCACCTCAGTTCCGAGAGTTCCGGATCCTGTACAGAAAATTGGAAAAGAGATTAACATAAACATCATTTCCACCCTTTTTATTGCTCATGAAAATCACACACTGCATGTTGTACAACAATACAGCGGGAACTTCAGAGATGGATGGCCAGGTTACTGTACACACCGGTACCTCTAATACCCAGTAGCACGTCCTCTTGCACTGATGTATGCCTGTATTCGTCGTGACATACTATACACAAGTTCATCAAGGCACTGTTGGTCCAGATTGTTTCACTCCTCAACGGCGATTCGGCGTAGATACCTCAGAGTGGTTGGTGGGTCACGCCGTCCATAAACAGCCATTTTCAATCTATCACAGGCATGTTCGATAGGGTTCATGTCTGAAGAATATGCTGGGCACTATAGCCGAGCGATGTCGTTATCCTGAAGGAAGTCATTCACAAGATGTGCACGATTGGAGCTCGAATTGTCATCCATGAAGACGAGTGTCTCGCCAATATGCTGCCGATATGGTTGCACTATCAGTCGGAGGATGACATTCACTTATCGTACAGCCGTTACAGCGCCTTCCATGACCACTAGCGGCGTACATCGGCCCCACATAATGCCATCCCAAAACAGCAGGGAACCTTCACCTTGCTGCACTTGCTGGACCGTGTGTCTAAGGCGTTCAGCCAGACTGGGTTGCCTCCAAACATGTCTCCAACGATTGCCTGGTTGAAGGCATATGCGTGTAACACCATAGCTCTTATGCTGTACGAATTTATTTTGCTTTTGTTTCATTTAATGTTACATCATTGAGCTTCTGTAGATGTGTTTGATTGAATAGATAACACAGAATTGTATACTCCTTTCTTTGTACAAACTTTGATGTCATGGTTTGGTTCAATGCAAAGTAGTGTATCTGTACTTTAAATGCTTTGTCCCATTTGGAGGGAACAAAACTTACTGTATATGATTGTAATTTTGTGTGAATAATTTTTGGTATAAATGTCAATATGTGAAAATGTTCTGTTTTATTTAATGTGTTTGGTTGCTGTTATGTAAACTGCTGATCCTCACTTAGGGTTCTTAGTGAGTTTGTATGTAAAAGGTGCAGTGGTTCCCCTCGGGAACGGAACTGTGTAACGCGCGCAAATTGTGGTTGGCCTAGGTAGAAAAGGTGGAACTGATAGTCAGTCGGGGACAAGCTACGAGTCGGGGGCGAGCTACCAAACTATGCTCTGCCATGTAAAAGATGCATATTGTGCTGGTTCCGAGAGAGGCTTTTTCTGCTACTTTCCAATGCCTCGGATGGATGGATAAATAGGTGGAACTATTCTGGAATTTGTATCTATCATCGCCACCAAGAAACGACAGAGTCTAGCTATTCTACCTGCAATTCCGCCTACCAACATGCAGTTGCCACCACATTGCGCAATCATTGTATCGGAATACTACAATGATGTACAGTGAAGGATCAGCTTAATGGAAGTGTTAGTGTGCTCAAATATAAGGTAATTTATATCTGAATTTATGTACCTACCTTGATTTTTTCCTTATCATTACACCTCTCAGGTTCCTCTCCGTTTGAACTAAAGTGATTACCGAGTGTCCCTACTGAAAGAACATTAAAAACCAGTGTTTCTTTTCTAATTAATGCCTCTTGAACATAGTAAAGAGAAAGTTAAAGTTAATGTGGCAAAAGAGTGAGTTAAAGTCAATGATGCTTGCTGAAAATAATTTTCCTAGTAAAACTGCTTATTAATGTGTTGTTGCCAACTTCAAATTAAAAGTTCTTAAGACTGAGGCTTATAAAGTTTTGCACATTACTGCCTGTTGTAAATCGCAGAAGGTGAGTCAGTATCTTACATATATGTTAATTTTGTGTCTCACTGTAGTAAAAGTAGAAAGCTGCAGTTGTGAAACGTTATATACTCATGTTTGCTAAGAGTTTGTCTCTCTTGTGTATTAGAAGTGCATATTAATAGTAATGTTATAAAGACCATTCACTTTGTGTACGCCCTGAAAGTAATAGTGTGTTTCGGTATCTGTTATAATTTTGCAAATAGTTTGTGCTGCTCTAACTGTTGGTTTCAATCTTACCGTAAACATATGTATGTGTCAGATTTCACTGCACTCGCTTGTGACAAAGTATAGGTTGTGTTTATCCAATATAGTTACTTATACCTACTTTCTTAAACGAGAATGTTAATTATTCTCTTGCCTAGTTAGGCTGACGATCGTTTTCTTTATCTGTTAAACAGTGCAGATAGGCAAAATTTTGTTCGTACTGTTCAAATATTTACGTAATTCTGACTTTCATTTCCGATAAGCCACTTCCGTTAGGTACAACACGGTCAACTTAACTAAATTCCTCTCAGGGGGTAACACTGCTCTGTTGCTTTATACCATTATTACTCCAACAAAATAATTCTGTTTTGCAAATTGCCTCCAGTTTTGAGGTTATGGTATAGCAGTAGCAGACAGGAGTGTTATATGCGACACTCATCGGTGAAGAGAACGTGATGCCAATCCTGAGCGGTCCATTCGGCATGTTGTTGGGCCCATCTGTACCGCGCTGCATGGTGTCGTGGTTGGAAAGATGGACCTCACTATGGGCGTCAGGAGTGAAGTTAGTAGCGGTCATCCACAGCTGTAGTAGCCCTTGGGCGGCCTGAGCGAGGCATGTCTTCGACAGTGCCTGTCTCTGTCTCTCCTCCATGTCCGAACAACATCGCTTTGGTTCACTCAGAGACGCATGGACACTTCACTTGTTGAAAGCCCTTCCTGGCACAAAGTATCAATGCGGACGCGATCGAACCGCGGTATTGACCGTCAAGGCATGGTTAAACTATAGACAACACGAGCCGTGTACCTCCTTCCTGGTGGAATTAATGAAACTGAGTGGCTGGCGGTCCCCCTCCGTATAATAGGCTCTGCTCATGCATGGTTGTTCACATCTTTGGGCGGGTTTAGTGACATCTCTGTGTGGTGTCACCGCCACACACCACACTTGCTAGGTGGTAGTTTTAAATCGGCCGCGGCCCATTAGTACATGTCGGACCCGCGTGTCGTCACTGTCAGTAATTGCAGACCGAGCGCCACCACACGGCAGGTCTAGAGAGACGTACTAGCACTCGCCCCAGTTGTACGACGACTTTGCTAGCGACTACACTGACGAAGCCTTTCTCTCATTTGCCGAGAGATAGTTAGAATAGCCTTCAGCTAAGTCCATGGCTACGACCTAGCAAGGCGCCATTAACCATATCTGGAGAGAGTCTCACTTGTATCATCAAGAATGCTGTATACAAATGATGAATTAAAGTTAAGTAAACAGAAGCTACGTACTTTTCTTTATAGCATTCATAACGTATCCTGTTTCAGACCTCACGCCAGCCGGCGTGTGTAACGCGTGCATTTCGGCTACTTCCGAGTGGCGTGGCTGTCTTGCAACGCCACAGCACTCTGAACTGTCAAAGGGACGGTGTCGGTGAAACAATATCCACAATCAACGTCTGTCTTCAGGAGTTCTGGGAACCGGTGTAATGCAAAACTTTTTTTGATGTGTGGGTATTAATGGTCGTTGTTTTGAAATTCCAGTTGACCTATACGCCATCGCTCTGTCTGATTGACTGTGTGGATAATTGGCTTGTTGTAAACAAGTTCATTTCGTGACTGCACTACGTGAAACCGCAGTACGATCTTGCATGATCGAGTGAACAAAGTCTTTCCTCCGTCACTAGTTGCGTTGTCATTGAGAGCTTGGCGTAGATTGTGGTGTCCTTCAATCCATAGATTCCGCAGTCGCAGAAATGTCATGGGGTCCTTAACAACGCTAGCAGTAGTAAACATAGAATGAGAAACTGCAGTCTCGCGCTTCGCTCTGAGCGAGCATAAAATGGACAAGTTTCTTAAAAGTTCTGTGTAGCCCTCCACGCCTGGTACAAGTGGCAATGGCAGAAGCGAATCAAAATCGGAGAAAAAAAACTTTATGAAGACAGTTATCTGAAGTATGGTTTTACTATCATGAGCAATAAACCTCAATGTGTAATTTGCGGTGAAGCATTGTCACGTGAGAGTATGAAACCATGAAAGCTTCTGCGCTACATCTCAACTACACTCCTGGAAATGGAAAAAAGAACACATTGACACCGGTGTGTCAGACCCATCATACTTGCTCCGGACACTGCGAGAGGGCTGTACAAACAATGATCACACGCACGGCACAGCGGACACACCAGGAACCGCGGTGTTGGCCGTCGAATGGCGCTAGCTGCGCAGAATTTGTGCACCGCCGGCGTCAGTGTCAGCCAGTTTGCCGTGGCATACGGAGCTCCATCGCAGTCTTTAACACTGGTAGCATGCCGCGACAGCGTGGACGTGAACCGTATGTGCAGTTGACGGACTTTGAGCGAGGGCGTATAGTGGGCATGCGGGAGGCCGGGTGGACGTACCGCCGAATTGCTCAACACGTGGGGCGTGAGGTCTCCACAGTACATCGATGTTGTCGCCAGTGGTCGGCGGAAGGTGCACGTGCCCGTCGACCTGGGACCGGACCGCAGCGACGCACGGATGCACGCCAAGACCGTAGGATCCTAC
This sequence comes from Schistocerca cancellata, assembly GCF_023864275.1. NCBI lineage: Eukaryota > Metazoa > Arthropoda > Insecta > Orthoptera > Acrididae > Schistocerca > Schistocerca cancellata. The sequence continues at coordinate 828,099,500 of NC_064629.1, forward strand.
GCAGTGCCGTAGGGGACCGCACCGCCACTTCCCAGCAAATTAGGGACACTGTTGCTCCTGGGGTATCGGCGAGGACCATTCGCAACCGTCTCCATGAAGCTGGGCTACGATCCCGCACACCGTTAGGCCGTCTTCCGTTCACGCCCCAACATCGTGCAGCCCGCCTCCAGTGGTGTCGCGACAGGCGTGAATGGAGGGACGAATGGAGACGTGTCGTCTTCAGCGATGAGAGTCGCTTCTGCCTTGGTGCCAATGATGGTCGTATGCGTGTTTGGCGCCGTGCAGGTGAGCGCCACAATCAGGACTGCATACGACCGAGGCACACAGGGCCAACACCTGGCATCATGGTGTGGGGAGCGATCTCCTACACTGGCCGTACACCACTGGTGATCGTCGAGGGGACATTGAATAGTGCACGGTACATCCAAACCGTCATCGAACCCATCGTTCTACCATTCCTAGACCGGCAAGGGAACTTGCTGTTCCAACAGGACAATGCACGTCCGCATGTATCCCGTGCCACCCAACGTGCTCTAGAAGGTGTAAGTCAACTACCCTGGCCAGCAAGATCTCCGGATCTGTCCCCCATTGAGCATGTTTGGGACTGGATGAAGCGTCGTCTCACGCGGTCTCCACGTCCAGCACGAACGCTGGTCCAACTGAGGCGCCAGGTGGAAATGGCATGGCAAGCCGTTCCACAGGACTTCATCCAGCATCTCTACGATCGTCTCCATGGGAGAATAGCAGCCTGCATTGCTGCGAAAGGTGGATATACACTGTACTAGTGCCGACATTGTGCATGCTCTGTTGCCTGTGTCTATGTGCCTGTGGTTCTGTCAGTGTGATCATGTAATGTATCTGACCCCAGGAATGTGTCAATTAAGTTTCCCCTTCCTGGGACAATGAATTCACGGTGTTCTTATTTCAATTTCCAGGAGTGTAAACATTCCAAGGAAGCTGATAAACCGTTGGATTTCGTCTAAAGGAAACTGCAAACACTGAACCAGCAGCAAACTACTACGATTCAGGTAATAAAATAGTTATGTTACTTGTTGATTTCAAATAGTATTAATGTTTCTGATTTTTTTTTATTCGCTTTTCGCTTGCCGCGGTGGTCTCGCGGTTCTAGGCGCGCAGTCTGGAACCGTGCGACTGCTACGGTCGCAGGTTCGAATCCTGCCTCGGGCATGGATGTGTGTGATGTCCTTAGGTTCGTTAGGTTTAAGTAGTTCTAAGTTCTAGGGGACTGATGACCACAGCTGTTAAGTCCCATAGTGCTCAGAGCCATTTGAACCATTTTTATTCGATTTTCTGATTTAACAATATTTTTATCTGATTTTTGGTATCTAGTGTCAACGAGAAAGCGTTACTAGCTAGCTACCAAGTCGCATTCTGAGTAGCTAAAGCAGGGAACCCACATACTGATGCAGAGAATCTTATTTTGCCAGCAGCCCTGGATGTGGTTGAAATTATGTTAGGTAAGCAAGAGACAAAAAAGCTAAAAGGCATACCACTTTCTGGTAATACCATTGAACGCAGAACAAACAATATGGCCGGTGACATTTGAGAACAGTTAGTCGAAAAATTAAGGAAGAGCCCACATTTTGCTTTGCAGTTTGATGAATCTACTGGTGTTTCAGATTGTGCTCAATTTATAGTATTTGTGCGCTTTAAAGCAGATGAAAGTATCATGAAAGACAGTTTATTTCGCAAAGCACTACCTGCTAACACTACTGGCCAGTGCTTGTATGACATGGTTTTAGAAAGCACTCGCAAATACGAGATTCATTGGATAAAATGTACCGCCATTTGTAGTGATGGTGCTAAAGCTATAACTGGCAGTAAAAGTGGGCTCGTCGCGAAATTGAAATCAATAACGTCAAATTTTTCGTGGACAAACTGCTTTCTTCATTGAAAAGCTCTGGCAGCCACGATTTCAACTTCTGATTTAAATGATGTGCTTAAAGAGGCGATCAAAGTTGTAAACACTATTAAAGGTAAAGCGTTGCAAACTCAACTGTTCAGGATTATTTATGAAGACGTGGTTCCGCTCCATCAAAATCTCCTTTATCACACTGAGGTCAGGTGGCTTTCCAAAGGAAATATATTGACACGAGTTCTGCAACTAAACGGTGAATTGTTAATGTTATTATAAGATTCTAAATCTGGGTATGTGAATTACGTTTGTGACCCTGTTTGCTTATTAAAATTAGCATGTCTCGCGGATCTTTTTAACCACCAAAGTATTTCAAACAAGAGCCTCCAAGGGAAAGAAGAAAACATTATAACAGCTAAGGATAAAATCAAAGGATTCCTCGCAAAATTTAGTTTGTGATCAACGTTTCTACAGAAGATGATGTTTGAGTCTTTCCCTTGTATACAGACGGTTGTCGAAGAAATTGCTATGGACCAGTCGGTGGTACTAAGTTCTCACATTCCTCGCATGATACAGAGATTGCATAATTTGAAAGAGAAACTGTTAGTTACTTTCCAGAGCTGAACTCTGACGCTGACAACGGTCATAGATGGATTTTAAATTCTTTTTTAGATATGTCAATACAACTGGCTGATCTGAGCACGATGACGAAATAAACACATAGTTCTAGCAGCTGACAGAATGATTAAAATGGAATTCAATTTTCAAAAGACTGACGTCTTCTGGATAAAGAAAAGAGTATCCACAGCTTGCAAAGGAAGCTATGAAATTATTAGTGCCATTCGCCACTTCCTACCTTCGTGAATTAGCGTTCTCTTCAATGGTGAACATAAAAAATAAGAAGTGGAATAGACTTCAATTAGAAAATGATTTGGTGGTTTGTGTCTCAAAAATTGCTATTGTTGTTGTTGTCTTCAGTCCTGAGACTGGTTTGATGCAGCTCTCCATGCCACTCTATCCTGTGAGAACTTCTTCATCTCCCAGTACCTACTGCAGCCTACATCCTTCTGAATCTGCTTAGTGTACTCATTTCTTGGTCTCCCTCTGCGATTTTTATCCTCCACGCTGCCCTCCAATACTAAAATTTTGATCCCTTGATGCCTCAGAACATGTCCTACCAACCGGTCCGTTCTTCTAGTCAAGTTGTGCCACAAACTCCTCTTCTCCCCAATTCTATTCAATACCTCCTCCTTAGTTATGTGATCTACCCATCTAATCTTCAGCATCCTTCTGTAGCACCACATTTCGAAACCTTCTATTCTCTTCTTGTCTAAACTATTTATCGTCCATGTTTCACTTCCATAGATGGGTACACTCCACACAAACACTTTCAGAAACGACTTCCTGACACTTAGATCAATACTCGATGCTAACAAATTTCTCTTCTTCAGAAACGCTTTCCTTGCCATTGCCAGTCAACATTTTATATCCTCTCTACTTCGACCATCATCAGTTACTTTGCTCCCTAAATAGCAAAACTCCTTTACTACTTTAAGTGTCTCATTTCCTAATCTAATTCCCTCAGCATCACCGGACTTAATCCGACTACATTCCATTATCCTCGTTTTGCTTTTGTTGATGTTCATCTTATACCCTCCTTTCAAGACACTGTCCATTCCGTTCAACTGCTCTTCCAAGTCCTTTGCTGTCTCTGACAGAATTACAATGTCATCGGCGAACCTCAAAGTTTTTATTTCTTCTCCATGGATTTTAATACCTGCGCCGAATTTTTCCTTTTGTTTCCTTTACTGCTTGCTAAATATACAGATTGAATAGCATCGGGGATAGGCTACAACACTGTCTCACTCCCTTCCCAACCACTGCTTCCCTTTCATGTCCCTCGACTCTTATAACTGCCATCTGCTTTCTGTACAAACTGTAAATAGCCTTTCGCTCCCTGTATTTTACCTTGCCACCTTTAGAATTTGAAAGAGAGTATTCCAGTCAACATTGTCAAAACTTTCTCTAAGTCTACAAATGCTAGAAACGTAGGTTTCCCTTTCCTTAATCTTTCTTATAAGATAAGTCGTAGGGTCAGTCTTGCCTCACGTGTTCCAACATTTCTGCGGAATCCAAACTGATCTTCCCCGAGGTCGGCTTCTACCAGTTTTTCCATTCGTCTGTAAAGAATTCGCGTTAGTATTTTTCAGCTGTGACTTATTAAACTGATAGTTCGGTAATTTTCACATCTGTCAACACCTGCTTTATTTGGGTTTGGAATTATTATATTCTTCTTGAAGTCTGAGGGAATTTCATCTGTCTCATACATCTTGCTCACCAGATGGTAGAATTTTGTCAGGACTGGCTCTCCCAACGCTGTCAGTAGTTCTAATGGAATGTTGTCTACTCCCGGGGCCTTGTTTCGACTTAGGTCTTTCAGTGCTCTGTCAAATTCTTCACGCAGTATCATATCTCCCATTTCATCTTCATCTACATCCTCTTCCATTTCCATAATATTGTCCTCAAGACCCTCTATATACTCCTTCCACCTTTCTGCTTTCCCTTCTTTGCTTAGAACTGGGTTTTCATCTGAGCTCTTGATATTCATGCAAGTGGTTCTCTTTTCTCCAAAGGTCTTTTTAATTTTCCGGTAGGCAGTATCTATCTTACCCCTCGTGAGATAAGCCTCTACATCCTTACATTTGTCCTCTAACCATCCCTGCTTAGCCATTTAGCACTTCCTTCCACCTTTCTGCTTTCCCTTCTTTGCTTAGAACTGGGTTTCCATCTGAGCTCTTGATATTCATGCAAGTGGTTCTCTTTTCTCCAAAGGTCTTTTTAATTTTCCGGTAGGCAGTATCTATCTTACCCCTCGTGAGATAAGCCTCTACATCCTTACATTTGTCCTCTAACCATCCCTGCTTAGCCATTTAGCACTTCCCGTCGATCTCATTTTTGAGACGTTTGTATTCCTTTTTGCCTGCTTCATTTACTGCATTTTTATATTTTCTCCTTTCATCAATTAAATTCAATATCTCTTCTGTTACCCAAGGACTCCTACTAGCCCTCGTCTTTTTACTTACTTCATCCTCTGATGCCTTCACTATTTCACCCCTCAAAGTTACCCATTATTTGTCTAGTGTATTTCTTTCCCCCATTCCTGTCAATTGTTCCCTTATGCTCCCCCTGAAACTCTGTACAACTTCTGGTTCTTTCAGTTTATCCAGGTCCCATCTCCTTAAATTCCCACCTTTTTGCAGTTTCTTCAGTTTTAATCTACAGCTCTTAACCAATAGATTGTGGTCAGAGTCCACATCTGCCCCTGGAAACGTCTTACAATTTAAAACCTGGTTCCTAAATCTTTGTCTTACCATTATATAATCTATCTGATACCTTCAAGTATCTTCAGGCCTCTTCCATGTATACAACCTTCTTTTATGATTCTTGAACCAAGTGTTAGCTATGATTAAGTTATGCTCTGTGGAAAATTCTACCAGGCGGCTTCCTCTTTCATTTCTTAGGCCCAATCCATATTCACCTACTACGTTTCCTTCTCTTCCTTTTCCTACTGTCGAATCCCAGTCACCCATGACTATTAAATTTTCGTCTCCCTTCACTACCTGAATAATTTCTTTTATCTCATCATACATTTCATCAATTTCTTCATCATCTGCGGAGCTAGTTGGCATATAAAGTTGTACTACTGTAGTAGGCGTGAGCTTCGTGTCTATCTTGGCCACAATAATGCGTTCACTGTGCTGTTTGCAGTAGCTTACCCGCACTCCTATTTTCCTATTCATTATTAAAGCTACTCCTGCATTACCCCTATTTGATTTTGTATTTATAACCCTGTATTCACCTGACCAAAAGTCTTGTTCCTCCTGCCACCGAACTTCACTAGTTCCCACTATATCTAACTTTAACCTATCCATTTCCCTTTTTAAATTTTCTAACCTACCTGCCCCATTAAGGGATCTGACATTCCACGCTCCGACCCGTAGAACGCCAGTTTTCTTTTTCCTGATAATGACGTCCTCCTGAGTAGCCCCGCCCGGAGATCCGAATGGGGGACTATTTTACCTCCGGAATATTTTACGCAAGAGGAAGCCATCATCATTTAATCATACAGTAAAGCTGCATGCCCTCGGGAAAAATTACGGCTGCAGTTTCCCCTTGCTTTCAGCACGCAAGCCTCCCCACCAACGGCAAGGTCCATGGTTCATGGGGGGGTCTCCAAAATAGAACCACGATTAGACAAATTATTAATAAATAAACAGTCACAGCATTCTCATTGAAACTGTTGTATTTTTATTGTAGTCTAGGACCTATAAACCTTGCTTACTGTCATTTGGCTAAGTGACACCCGTGGCAGATATCGCTGGTGTCGATACTTTTTAATAATACAAATGAGAGACGTAAGTCATCAGGCATCAAACTGCAGTTGAGCCGATAAAGCGCTGTGCATTTGCGTATAATCGCTGAATCGTACCATTATTATTGTTGACATTACTCTTGACGGTATGGCTTATGCTCCGCGGGAAAGAAATGACAATGAAATAACAGAAAACGCGGAGAAAAAAAGTGCGTAATGTTTTACATCAGTATTATTATTATTATTATTATTACGACGAACAAAGTACATTAGACGCTCCGAAAAAGACAACGCCGCCGACAATGCAGTATTAAGCTGTACTGTTAGCGAGACTCCTCACGCTGCAATTATTGTAACCGATACCTCCTTTCGGGTCTCCTCGACGATGTTGCCAAATTCTCTGTGAGGGTGTTGCAAGCAAGACTCATGTTACTCCATGACCTTGAAATACCTCTAAATGAATTCCATTTTAGAAATGTCGTCGTAAACCAATACGAATTCAATAAACCTGCGCATTAACCAATACGTAGGCAGATGTTTCATTCAGCTAGGCGTATTCTGTGTTCATGACTAATTTTGAGGACTTCTTGTAAAAAAGGATGTACGTTTTACAAACTGTTTGATATTTTTTCGGAATGGTATGCATTATCCTTATTATGTTTCGCAAAACGAGTGTTTCGCAGTGCAGGTGAGACTCTCAAGTGAATTATCCTCGTTAAACGAGGTGCCACTGAATAGTCAATTTGTAAACAAGAAGATCTTTTTTCGAATTTCTCACAGTTACTTACTGGATCTTCTTCATGTAGTTATCGATCTGTTCCTGAAAACAGTTTTCCAGTTTTGTGTTTATATATCGCTAACACAGCGTATTTATTATAAAACAATCTACTTTATGCTCAATTCAGCATCAATGTTAAACAAGGAATTACATAATTTTAATAAAAAATACCATTTTCCATGGGCCTATGTTTTTGTATTGCAGAACCCCTAGTTTTGAGACTTGTAGCAGGATGGTTATTTCATTTACTTTTATTCAGTTTCAAAGGAAGACAACATTTCCGTTTAATTATTTGCAGAATATGTAGTATATATTTTTACAAATGATGGTACTAGTTTTTTGTAAGATATTTTTTAAGTCTTTTATAAAGCACTACCAAAAAAACAATGATTCACTTCACGGGGATCACCACAATTAACTACACGAAAGAAATGAGAAATTAACCAGGTGACCAGCAATGACGATTTTGTGGGAATCCCGATGAAGCCACAGAAGTAGGAAAATAGAAACAATGTTAAAGTGCAGTGTGTGAATTAAAGTCTGAGTTGAGCTCAGGCATCCTAGATCCGCTCGGTAGAAATTGCTGTACTTCGTGCCTTGTCTTATTGCTCCCAATCCTAGCGATCTATTGTTTTGTTCGAAGCTTGTTACTGAAATGCATTGTAGTAACCATCTTGCACTTGAGCTGTGTGCGTGTTGTTTCAGTCATTTTGTATTACATTTGAAGTTGAGCATCTTTTAAATGCGCTTTCATAAGCTGTTCTCGTTCCGTGTGATTTTTTATCACTGCAGATAAAAAAAAAGTCATGTGACTAGGGCCTGCCGTCGGGTAGACCGTTCGCAGGGTGCAAGTCTTTCGATTTGACGCCACTTCTGCGACTTGCGCGTCGATGAGGATGAAATGATGATGAGTAGGATAACACAACACCCGGTCCCTGAGCAGAGAAAATCTCCGACCCAGCCGGAATCGAACCCGTACCTTTTTTTTCTCATTGTTGATCGTTGTGTTTGGCCGTTGCGGACGTCACATGACATCCGTTCAAGTTTGTTTGTTGATCCTTCCACTCAGTTTTTTATTACAGAGGCCAACCAGCTCTCTGACCGAACACGCTAAGCTACCGTGCCGGCTCTGCCCTTAGAATTGACATTCTGTCACGCTGACCACTCAGCTACCAGGGGCGGACAGCACTGCAGATGAATGGCACGTAAACTGAGTCGTCAGTAATACACAAGACTTTCACCTCTCCCTGCAAACCTCTCAGAGGTAAATACTGTTTGTACAAGACTTAGTGACTCTCGCCGTCCTAGTTCCAATCCGCAGAAATGGGAGGAGATCGATAAACATCGTGTTGCTTTTCACTGTTGCAAGTGTTTGCGGATTTGAACACTTCAACAGGCTTAAATTAAATTCGTATTCATTATTATAAAAAAGTACCAGATCTGAACGTGAGTGAATTTGCAAGATGCTTTCACAAAACTTTGTCACTTTCGTGTGGCATTTATACCAAAGCAGATGATCGTCATGAAACATATGTTACCAGCCATGCTGCAACTGCTTTCTCCTGCGACCGCGACGCCCTGAACAAGGCTTTGCGACCCCCCAGGGGGTAGCGACCCACTGGTCGAAAAACACTGACTTACAGTATGCACATGGGATTACTCCCACCTACATTGTGCGCCTGCGCTGAAATGCTAATCTTTTGTAAATCCCAGCATGTAGTACACTTCTCGTTAGTTTGACGTTAATTGCATGTCGCCTTCGCGGTGTTGCGTTTCTGATGGCCATCCATATACAGTGTCATTCAGCTAACTGTTCAACTCAAATATCTGCAGAACCATTTACGAATTTTTAATTATGTTTTCACTCACATGAATTGGGAAAAAGTCCTCGCTAAACGACGTACAATAATTTTTCATAGCTGTATTAATTAAAGAAACACATTTACCAGCTCCATTTTTTTACATGGATGTGTAGCAATTTCTACTGCTAGTAACGTAGTTCTGAAAGAGACGAATTCAACGGCGTTTCACTCTTCAAAACCTGATTAGTAGTTTTTGAGTAATAACAATACTTGGAACTTAGGATCTACCGGTTATGATCATGAAACGGATTGTTATTTTATGCGGAAGTTCACTATTTCATACCCAAATAAGAAAATACGTCACGTCGGTTAAAGAGTAAACAGAATATTGTACCGCCACGATACCAGTACAAAAGGTGTAGAGAGGAAATTTAGCTTTCAGTATGGCTGTTCAAATGGTTCAGATGGCTCTGAGCACTAAGGGACTTAACATCTGTGGTCATCAGTCCCCTAGAACTTAGAACTACTTAAACCTAACTAACCTAAGGACATCACACACATCCATGCCCGAGGTAGGATTCGAACCAGCGACCGTAGCGGTCACGCGGTTCCAGACTGAAGCGCCTAGAACCGCACGGCCACACCGGCCGGCTAGTATGGCTGTGTCCTTCACGTGTGTCGATTGCTGGTTGGATTGGAAAATAAATGTCTTTCATAAACAAAAAAAAAGAGATATGTTACATTTCATAGATAATGCAAAATAAATACGAAGAGATAGCTGAATTGTACTTACGAAAGTATCGTTACGGATGGTGTCCAACAAGACCGACAATTCAGTGAATATGCAAAAAATTGCCGGCCGCAGTGGCCGAGCGGTTCTAGGCGCTACAGTCGCAGGTTCGAATCCTGCCTCGGGCATGGATGTGTGTGATGTCCTTACGTTAGTTAGGTTTAAGTAGTTCTAAGTTCTAGGGGACTGATGACCTCAGAAGTTAAGTCCCATAGTGCTCAGAGCCATTTGAACCATTTTTGCAAAAAATTGTTATTGGAAGGCCATTGAAATACTATGCAGAGGGTAAGGAGCTAGCACACAACTGGTGGAGCGAAGAAATACACGTGGCTCATGATCCGGTGTCAACTCTGGAGAATTGGAGAGTGGCACTCCAGCAGAGTAACCAGCACGTTTGCAGAAGACGCAGAGAATTCTGTCGCTCGGTTGTGTTACAACATCGGGACAACAAGTTCTTTCTTCAAAGAATTATTTTTACCGATTAAGCTATCTTTACGAAGCATGTGCGGCGGGTCGGGTTTTAATTTCTCGCGTCTAATCGTCGTTGTCATTGTGCAGGCTGCAAATTAAAATTCACCTACCCTAGAACGCCGTCTACTCAATGTCCCTTCACTCGGCAACGTAGATACTTACAAGATGATGTAAAAGCAGCGCTGATAAAAAAACATCACCTAATATCTACAATTACTGAGGCTGCGCAACTCTAGTTATGAAAGAAAGTTATGTAGAAATACTGTCATCCAATTTTATCGGACAGTAAGAAAATGGATTGGTTTCTGAAAAATAATGTCAGAAATTTCCACACAATAATGTTTATTTTGTCCTTGACAACCAAAGAAAAGGTACTACTCAGTCCACATTTAAACTATTGGCTATTTCCTTCCAGTTCATGATTCATACACACATTTCATACACACAGCGGCCAGAAATCTGCTCAAACCCGACTCAAATTAAACAACGTTTTCACAGTCATTAATTTCACCCCTCTTGTGAGTTATTACATTCGGTCCTTCTTGCGGATTTCTAAAAAAGAAACTGCTCGTCAAAAATGCTCAGTAGTTGAATACTGAAACATGCCATGCGGATTCTATGAAGGCCAATATTTCACACGCGAATATCTGTCAAACAGATTTAGTTCAAACCTCTGAAATTGCGCCAAGCGGTCCTCAACAACAACTGCTATTGACTTAGCTCACCAATAACTCAAACACTAAGTAATTCTTCATCTTACACATTATTTTTATTGGCACTAGTAACATGACCGTCCGCGTTCAAAGCTAGCGTGCGACTTTCTTCTTCCAGCCTCACTACCAATATATCTATCAGGTAACGAGCGGGAACCGTCTCAATTCTGATTGGCTGACCATACTGACTGCCATTCAGAATACTCGCTCGTGATCATACCAGAGCCAAAACTGGTCTGCACCAATCATTATACACAGACGCATTTGCGTCAATCTGACATACAAATATTGTAGTAAGGTTTAATAAACGAAAACGAAAAGACAGTAATTCTGGAAATATTCTTTAGATACAGATTTTACTCCAGCTGACTTTCTGGCTGCTCTACTATAATAGCAATCACACCTAGACATACGTCATCAGCAAAGTGGGTAAATCCCCCAGGATCATTTTCCCACGACAGGCTTGTGTAACTCTTGCGCAATATTGAAATTTGACGAATGTCCTATAAACACTCTCATTTACTCACAGGCTCACATAACACATAATAAAATAAATATTGATTTTAATAGTTCTTTCTGAAGTTATTCTAGATTTCATATTACGAAAATGGTAAGGTATTTGAAATTTTTTAAATTAAATTTCAATTAAATAATTCTATACCCTGATACTTCAGGTGAGTATTTCAATTGACAGCCAAAAACAAGCCATAAATGTTCCCAGGCGAATTTCCTTTCTTAAGAGTAGTTTTTCTAACTTTAAAGTAAATTTTTTTATCTCCGAAAATACGCCCGCTAGAAAGCTGAGATTTTCACACTACCTTTCTATTAATAACAAAGTGCAGTATACAAATTTTGAAAGCGTTTACACAACAACTACTATCCTTTATTTAGATTCTTATAAATGGCGAATGTACGCGTTCAGTAAGACATTGAATAGCTTTCCCACGGCAGGCAGTGACGGATGCACGTGTGTCTCCCGGGTAGGCCGCTAGATGTCAGCCTCCGAAGTTACATACAGCAAGCTGTCCTGAAACAAAAGTTTGCTCGGGAACAACTTGCGACGCTACACATGGAAAGCTAAAATATCCCAGTGTTGTCTTGAGTAGGTGTGCTCTTATCTTTGCAGAATGGGCATTTGTTATGTCGTAAAATAGGGATCTCCTTAAATCCCGTGACATGTCTTCCAATAACTTGGGCTATGTATCTGTCAGGAACTGTAGATATTTGTGGCTATTTGGCGTCCCATCGATAAAGCAGACACCAATGATGCGATACTTGAAAAAACCGCACCACACGTTGACAGGCCAAGGTCATGAATTCTCCCCTAAACATTACTGTATATTGTGACGACTGAATCTTGTACAGAATCGCCGCACGATTTGCACCTTTCATAAATGCTATTCAAAGGACTGTAACTGTGGTTCAAGGTCATCGCCGTTAACCTGTATAAGGGGCGAAATTTGGAAAGGAAGAAATGCGTTGCAATCTAGTAGTCGCATGTCGCAGAAGACTCCTTCACATTATAACACTTGCACATTCAGAATGCCTCCTAATGACATGTTGATCGAGAGTTACCGCTGCTATATTGTTAGCTGCTTTCTCTCGTCAAAGACAGATCGTGAGGGCTTGCCAATGTCAAGATACTTTTCAGTGTACAATTGCACCATTGTTCTAACAGTCTGGCGACAGGCGCTATAAAAGAAAACTATGTCAACTTGTCCTAATATCGTATACATTGTGAAGTCTTAACAGCTTCACAGGCAACTTATCTGGTTGCTACAATAGCACATCGCGGTTTGATGAGCTTCAATCGCACAGGTAGACAAACGAACTATACCTGAGAAACATGTTTGCTTGCATTTGTTGCAGTAGGGGCAATGCTCGTGAGAACTCATCTCGTGATTGCGGTAAGACGCTTTGCGACGCTGGCATATGGTTACTATTGACCAAGTTCCACACACGTTATGTAATAGATGTTGTCTTCGATGACTCTTTCAAATGTGGCAGCAAACAGAATTAACTTTAAAAATTACTTGCATACGTCAGGAAATTCGTCACATTCATCTCTACAACTTAGCGAAAACTACATCTCAATTAATTTACATGTTCTAGGTATATTTGGATGAGTGTTTAAAAAATATCCCATTTTACACTCCTGACAAAAAAAGTGAAGCATCCAGAAGAAAAAGAGGATACGAAAGGATACTGCACGGGTTGAGAGGGTAATATGTCAGTGATTACAAAGTCGACTCAAATGAAATGGTTCAAATGGCTCTAAGCACTATGGGACTTAACCTCTGAGGTCATCAGTCCCCTAGACTTAGAACTACTTAAACCTAACTAACCTAAGGACATAACCCACATCCATGCCCGAGGCAGGATTAGAACCTGCGACCGTAGCAGCAGCGTGGTTCCGGACTGAAGCGTCTAGAACCTCTCGGTCACAACGGCCGGCAGAGACGACTCAAACGAATTCAGTGTATTATATAAATATGTTGTGGTGTTCAATGTAGCTTTGACTGTATGTAAATTACATATAGAAGAGAATGCTTTGGTCCGAGAGGAGAAATGTAATCTGTGCAAATTTCTGCTAAGAGGGAAGTGAAAAATGAAAATGACAGTTGAAACTTGAGCGTGGCAGTATAAGGATAAGCACAAGGACATACTGTTTCTTTAGCGAAAAAAGTGATAATTTTGCCGAAAAGTGCCAGTTTTTTTTAAATTAATAATTGGAAGGTGCAATGTGGAGAAGCAGATTACAGTACAGTGGCAGTGGAAGCAGTCTAAGCGCGCAGAGGCTGTCGAAACGAAGAAGTTCAAATGGTTCTAAGCACTATGGGACTTAACATCTGCGGTTATTAATCCCCTAGACTTAGAACTGCTAAAACCTAACCAACCTAAGGACATCACACACATCCATGCCCGAGGCTTGGTTCCGGACTGAAGCGCCTAGAACCGCTCGACCACAGCGCCCGGCGCCGGCTAAGTATCATAGCAATATTGTTGCTATGGAATAACAAATCTTAAGAGGAGACAAGAGTTTTTCGAAATTATCAACATAGAAAAGACGACAAAAGAAAAAGCACACGTAAGAGACAAGACTGATCAACTGAAGATTCAGAAGAGCAGCGTCTCGATAATCTTCTGTTTTGCTGCGTCGAAGATTTCAGACATTGAAAATGTTAGAAGAGAAAAATCGTCAACAGAAAATGAGAGTATACTCTGAGGCAACGGAGACTGCGCACGAAACAGATAAACACGTTATTTAACATAAAACAGGCGGTTGACCGAACTACAGTTCTTATCAGCGAAGTTTACAGAGCAAGGGGATGCAAAGGAGCAACAGTGTGAATTAGTAGCATTTTACTGAATTTATTTTTTCATTTTCAATGCGAACCATCGTCGTCTTATCGCCTTTCCGTGGACGTCTGACTTACTGTAGCTCTTGCGATATTCAGCTGCTGCAGAAGATACATCTCAGGTCAGGGTGCAATTATATTTCCCACCTGGCAGCCATTAGTTTCGACACGTCAGTATCTATTTACATTGGAGCCAACCATTATGCAGTAGGCTTCACGTAGAGAAAAATGACAATGAAAAATAATGGAACTGACTATGTTATTTCAGAACAGTAGCAAGAAACTCAAACATATTCTATTTTTCACTAAAACATTTAATTTTTTTACGGTCAACTGCTTTGTCCCTGAATTTAAATAAAGCAGTGAAATCATGGTTACATGTGAGCAAAGCGTAAAATGAACCATTATTGTTCCCTTGAGCTGTCGTTAGTAATTTTGCGGTTTAGTTTGTTTTGTGAAATTCGTTCATTTTATCACTTCACATAAAATTGTATTAACAAAACTGAACTTAACTAATATTATTCCATACTCTGCAATCTTTCGATAAGCATTTCATTTGCAAGTTTCATTTTGATTGTCATTTTGGATCAGACTGCTCAGTAATTTTCAATGATTGAAACGATGTGATTTTATGTGGAAAACTATGTCCAGTCATAAGGATGATGTAGATTAATGAGGGAAATTGATATTCGCAGAGCCACAGTCGTCAGAAGGAGGTATTCCCGATACTTCGCTCAGTGTCAGATGTTACCAGATTGGTGCTGCAATCATGATATTTAATTGTAATTAAAGCGATAAATATGTGGCTGTTTTCCTAAAACGACTATGCTTGGTGTCTGTGCACGAGCTGGAGGTAGCCAGTGACTAGAACTAATGGACGTTTCTGGCTTAAGGTGCGAGCTGCCACTGAGCCTCCCAAACCCATTGTTTCAGGTGCAAGTGCGCAGTTGACCTAACCGTGTCGCCCTCTGGCTGTCTAAATGGCGATCTATTAGTCAGTATGTATTGGGCAGCCTTAGCGATCGCTTGTGCTGTGAGTGTTTGAGCTTGCTGATTATTCCGCCCCCTCTCCCCCCCCCCCCTCCCAACGTAAATTGATCCGTTGACGGCTGGACAGTCACGGCAGCACTCTCTCCGACACCTGGACGTCTGCAACGGCCGGCGGGCATGATGATGCCAGGAGATGAGCGGTCAGCTGCTGGCGTGGCCCCTGCACTGTTGTTGCCACAGAAGTTTCCATGAACTCCGACATCTAACTGTGACGGCTGCTGTGGAATGGGTCGTGGTTTAAGTGTATACGTTTACAAAGTGGCCTGTTTTTACGGTCGTGGTTGCTGTGTTTGGCACTGAGTGCTTCTCAATTCAACCCAATGGACTCTGTCTTACAATGGAAAGGTGGACTGGTATTTGTTTAAATAAAGGTGGGTTTTATAAATTATAGAGTGCAGCAATCAGCCGTCCTTTTTTTATTTTATTATCAAAATCCAGGTTTCAGTTAGCAGCTATCCGTTCTCAATGCGCTATTTTTTATACTCAATCCATGTAAGTCCCTGTTGTTCGGGCGTCAGTCATAGTTCTTTGAATACAGTTTGTATTCCATTCTAAATATTAATAACTGTATTTTCTAAGAAGTATCTAGATCAGATAGTTCGGATGCCCACTCATGATGAAAATATATTGGATAGAATGGCAATAATTGGACCAGATGTACACTCCTGGAAATTGAAATAAGAACACCGTGAATTCATTGTCCCAGGAAGGGGAAACTTTATTGACACATTCCTGGGGTCAGATACATCACATGATCACACTGACAGAACCACAGGCACATAGATACAGGCAACAGAGCATGCACAATGTCGGCACTAGTACAGTGTATATCCACCTTTCGCAGCAATGCAGGCTGCTATTCTCCCATGGAGACGATCGTAGAGATGCTGGATGTAGTCCTGTGGAACGGCTTGCCATGCCATTTCCACCTAGCGCCTCAGTTGGACCAGCGTTCGTGCTGGACGTGCAGACCGCGTGAGACGACACTTCATCCAGTCCCAAACATGCTCAATGGGGGACAGATCCGGAGATCTTGCTGGCCAGGGTAGTTGACTTACACCTTCTAGAGCACGTTGGGTGGCACGGGATACATGCGGACGTGCATTGTCCTGTTGGAACAGCAAGTTCCCTTGCCGGACTAGGAATGGTAGAACGATGGGTTCGATGACGGTTTGGATGTACCGTGCACTATTCAGTGTCCCCTCGACGATCACCAGTGGTGTACGGCCAGTGTAGGAGATCGCTCCCCACACCATGATGCCGGGTGTTGGCCCTGTGTGCCTCGGTCGTATGCAGTCCTGATTGTGGCGCTCACCTGCACGGCGCCAAACACGCATACGACCATCATTGGCACCAAGGCAGAAGCGACTCTCATCGCTGAAGACGACACGTCTCCATTCGTCCCTCCATTCACGCCTGTCGCGACACCACTGGAGGCAGGCTGCACGATGTTGGGGCGTGAGCGGAAGACGGCCTAACGGTGTGCGGGACCGTAGCCCAGCTTCATGGAGACGGTTGCGAATGGTCCTCGCCGATACCCCAGGAGCAACAGTGTCCCTAATTTGCTGGGAAGTGGCGGTGCGGTCCCCTACGGCACTGCGTAGGATCCTACGGTCTTGGCGTGCATCCGTGCGTCGCTGCGGTCCGGTCCCAGGTCGACGGGCACGTGCACCTTCCGCCGACCACTGGCGACAACATCGATGTACTGTGGAGACCTCACGCCCCACGTGTTGAGCAATTCGGCGGTTCGTCCACCCGGCCTCCCGCATGCCCACTATACGCCCTCGCTCAAAGTCCGTCAACTGCACATACGGTTCACGTCCACGCTGTCGCGGCATGCTACCAGTGTTAAAGACTGCGATGGAGCTCCGTATGCCACGGCAAACTGGCTGACACTGACGGCGGCGGTGCACAAATGCTGCGCAGCTAGCGCCATTCGACGGCCAACACCGCGGTTCCTGCTGTGTCCGCTGTGCCGTGCGTGTGATCATTGCTTGTACAGCCCTCTCGCAGTGTCCGGAGCAAGTATGGTGGGTCTGACACACCGGTGTCAATGTGTTCTTTTTTCCATTTCCAGGAGTGTATATGAGGATGTTCATACTCAAAATGGTATCAGTGATTTTGAGGCCTTTGTACAAAAGGCAGCCTGTGAAAATGAGACACCTGGGAAAAACGTAAATAAAACATTTTTCTGCTCAGAGAGAAAACTCTCAATGCTCTTATGGAAAAACGTTTGTGGTAACCTATGGTACCATGATTGTACCAAGGCGTGCTTCTCTTTGTCCAAAAACATGGAAATCAGATGAGGAGAGATCGATATCGTATGGAGGATGTGTATGGGCTTCCAGCGAAACTTTTACAGAGTATTAAAACGAGCTTGGCAATATGTAGATGGGCATTTTGTTGCCAATGTTATTTAGACTACGCTGCAGAAATTTCTTGGTAAGCACTTACATGTACTCCATACAATCCCGAACTCTCTATTCATACGATTTCCATATTTTTGGAGCCCTGGAGAGAGAAATTTATGTCGTCGATTTGTTTCGGACATAGAGATACAGGCCTGAGTGAAAAGTGATTAATCGGGCAGATCTGTGTAAATTTTTCTTACATTGCAAGTGATAAATGAAAACTGCAGTGGAAACTCGTAAGTGGCAGTTTAAAGACGGGCAGAAGGCCTTGTCGGTTTTCTAGCGGGGGAAGTGACAATTTTGCGAAGAAGAGGCAGTTTTCTGTGTAATAATAATTAATAATAATGGGAATGTGTAACGTGGAGAAGGGAATTACAGTACGCAGAGAATGGTAACTGTTTCAACGTGCAGAGGATTTGGTGGGAACCATTCTGGAAGTGTGGTTAATGGGAAGCACTGAACAGTAATTCCAGGAGACAGTAGGACTGCAGCATTCTAGTCCCCACCTACCGATGAATGCTGGTCTGAGCACACGGGACAAGATGGTGCTGGGCTGCCCGGCCACGGTTTTCACGCGCTCGTGGATCCGGCCGGAAAACCCCACTTTTGGTCGGCACTTTATTCTGTAGAGCTGCGGCCGCTGACGGACGCGCGGCCATTGTGCAGTCCTCCCCCTCCCACCTCGCCCCCCCCCCCGCCCCCCTCTCCCCAGATACGACTGTGCCTTGTGTAGTAGACTACTATACTAGTGTATTAAACAATACCTTTTTTTACGTGTGTAGAACAGAGTTTCGACGCGATGTATGTGCATTCATTTATTTCAGCTTCAATTTGTAAACAATATTCCCGTGCAATATATTTTCTCGAGTGTATTTTGCCATGATGCATTTCCGTTCCGCGTGCACCTGGGAAAACAGTACAGTGTTTTACGTGCGAGTGCATTTGAAGCAAATTATTTAAAGAAACATAGGCAGGTGTATTGAGGTGTTAAACACTTTACCTAATTTGTTTATGCACGCAAATATTCCATTGTAGTGGAAGAAGACTGAGAGGTTTCACAAATGTGCCGCAATCATTTTTTAAGAGTCTGTGCTCAAGTACTTCGGAATACACTGCAAAACTGAAACAAACTACTGGGTAGTGATCTTTTTGAAAGTGTATTTAGAGTCATATTCAGTTGGATTTAGTATCTCCTGAAGCAGCTTCTGCTCAAAGAGAAGGATATTTCCCATAAAAGCGTGCGAAGTGTGTCTAGGATGGTTTCATAAGTGTGGCGCGATTTCTTTTTGAGTCCGTGTTCAAGTGCGGTAGTAGTATTCCTCGGAATAAAACGTGTAACTACATCGAAAATTGTTTAAATATTCTTGCATCATCTACAAAGCTCTCTCTCTCTCTCTTTCTGCAGTCGTACCGTTTAGTTCCTGTGACGTCTTCAAGTTATGCATGGGACAATATTCCGCACATTGCTTTAACACCAGATGTAATAACTCTCGTAGCAGTTCGCGTTCAACGACAAAGTGGGTTTATAGAAAACGCAGAGAATACTGTCGCTCGGTTGCAGTGCGACATGGCGACAGTAGGTTCTTTCGTCAAAAGGTGTCTTTACCGATTAAGCTACCTTTACGAAGCATGGAAAGCTAAAAGTGTAGAAAGGTGAAAATTGATCTCCCAGTGTTGTCTTCAGTCGGTGTGCTCTTATAATTGCAGAATGGCCATTTGTTATGTCGGTACAACAGGTATCGCCTTATATCCCGTGACATGTCTCCCAATAACTTCGGCAGTATATCTGTCAGAAACTGTAGATATTTGCGGCTATTTGGCGTTTCCATCGACGAAACAGATACCAATGATGCCACGCTTGAAAAACCCGCACCACACGTTGACAGGCCAAGGTCGTTGTTTTCCACTTCTCTCAGTAAACGTGGATTATCACCTACAAAATACTGCTTATTGCGAAGACTGATTTGCTCATGAGTTGTAAACGATGCATCTTCCATAAACAAAATATTGCACAGAATCGCCGCGTAATGTTGCATCCTTCGTAGACCCTATTCCCGACAATTATTCTGTAACCACGTTTCAAGGTCAGTGCCAGCAATCTGTTGTTGTTGTTGTGGTCTTCAGTCCTGAGACTGGTTTGATGCAGCTCTCCATGCTACTCTATCCTGTGCAAGCTTCTTCATCTCCCAGTACCTACTGCAACCTACATCCTTCTGAATCTGCTTAGTGTATTCATCTCTTGGTCTCTCTCTGCGATTTGTACCCTCCACGCTGCCCTCCAATACTAAATTGGTGATCCCTTGATGCCTCAGAACATGTCCTACCAACCTATCCCTTCTTCTGGTCAAGTTGTGCCACAAACTTCTCTTCTCCCCAATCCTATTCAATACTTCCTCATTAGTTATGCGATCTACCCATCTAATCTTCAGCATTCTTCTGTAGCACCACATTTCGAAAGCTTCTATTCTCTTCTTGTCCAAACTATTTATCGTCCATGTTTCACTTCCATACATGGCTACACTCCATACAAATACTTTCAGAAATGACTTCCTGACACTTAAATCTATACTCGATGTTAACAAATTTCTCTTCTTCAGAAACGCTTTCCTTGCCATTGCCAGTCTACATTTTATATCCTCTCTACTTCGACCATCATCAGTTATTTTGCTCCTCGAATAGCAAAACTCCTTTACTACTTTAAGTGTCTCATTTCCTAATCTAATTCCCTCAGCATCACCCGACTTAATTCGACTACATTCCATTATCCTCGTTTTGCTTTTGTTGATGTTCATCTTATATCCTCCTTTCAAGACACTGTCGATTCCATTCAACTGCTCTTCCAAGTCCTTTGCTGTCTCTGACAGAACTACAATGTCATCGGCGAACCTCAAAGTTTTTATTTCTTCTCCATGGATTTTAATACCTACTCCGAACTTTTCTTTTGTTTCTGTAGAAGGTGCGAAATTCGAAATGGATGAAATGTATTGGTATGTAGTAGTCATGGAACACTCCTTCAGATTATAACACTCGCACATTCAGACTGCCTCGTAGTGGCATTTAGATCGAGTGTTACCACAGTTAAAACCATAGTTGCGTTCCTCTTATCAAAGACAGATCGTGCGGGCTCGTCAATGCCAGGATACTTTACAGGGTACAACCACACCACTGTTCTAACTATCTGGCTGTGCTGACGCCTTCGTCAGCACTCCAGACGGCAGTAAGAAACATTGTTAAAAAAATGGCTCTGAGCACTATGGGACTTAACATCTAAGGTCATCAGTCCCCTAGAACTTAGAACGGCTTAAACCTAAATAACCTAACGACATCACACACATCCATGCCCGAGGCAGGATTCGAACCTGCGACCGTAGCGGTTGTTCTGTTCCTGACTGAAGCGCCTAGAACTGCTCGGCCACAGCGGCCGACGAAACATTGTCTAGCAGACGCTGAACTAAGCGCGTCTATGACAAGAGAAGACCAAGGCATGCCCCCAGGCTGCACGCCAATAACGCCCCCTGGGCAGCGGGCATATAGGCCGCCGCTGCCGATCGAGTTGTCTTAATCGCTCAGTCGCAACCGCAGTACCTCCGTACGTCGGGACTGAGTTCGCATTGTACCCCAATACGTCGCTCTGTGCGCTACTTGTCCTCAGTGATAGTCGTCGCCTCGCACCTTAGCTAGCTGAGAGGGAACGTTAGTCATTGTATATAGTTGTGATATGGACACATCTTACTGACTGCTGTATCCACATCATTGAAGTTAAGTACTCACCTGGTTCCTGTGATAAAGTGTATTTTAACCATGTGTGCGTTTTGTGTTGTAGTGAGAGGAAACCGGCCACGCACCTATCATACCACCCTCTGCTAATCCAGCCAGGAACCACAAAACATTACAAGAGGGCACAGCCACAAGTAGCGACGTGTCTGTTCTACGGGTTTTGTTTGCTTTTCATGTGTTCTACGTTACAGCAGGGGAGCTGTCGTTACAGTGATTTGTTTTTGTTGTTTCATGTGTTACAGGAGGGGAGCTGCAGAACTAACCTATTTCTCTTTTTAGAGACTTCGCACATAGCTTTCCTATTTGTCTTCTCATATTTTGCTGTAATTTGTTAGCGTTAGAATAGCTATCCCGCCCGCTCCACCCCCTGCCCCTGGGCCTCAGCCACAGACTGCTGCTGTGGAACTAAATCAGATTTTTCAGTTTCAGGCTCAGCAAATCGACACGTTACTAATAGTAGTAGTATAGTGGGCTTACGAGCACAATTTTGATATCAAATTGATGTGCAAATTAATTAAATTGATCAATTAATCACCCCCACCCATCCCCGACCACGCCCACCCCCGCCCTCAGATAATGTCACGTGCTTTCGCAGCTGCACGTGTTCCCGATCCCCCCTCCCCCTCCCACTCCCACTCCCCTCCCCACCCCTCCCCCTACTGCAACCTACCCTATTGGCAGGAATTTCGAATTCTGATTGGAAATTAAAAATGGCGGTGCCCTTTCCGGAACTCCAACCCTGGTCCTCCTGGGCGGAAAGCCCAAGTGTACTCCCCTAACACTATTTTCGAATTTTGGCGGGAAATTAAAACTGACGGTATCCTTTTGTGGGACTCCAATCTTGGTCCTCCTGGGCTAAAGGTCAAGTGTAACCCCCCCCCCCCCCTAACACAATTAACCACCAGAGGCGCTTGGAATTGACGGGAAATTAAAAATGACTGTGCCCTTTCCAGGACTCGAATCCTGAGTCCACTCGATGAAAAGCTTAAGTGCGCACTCTAACAGATCCGGGAGAGGAAGGTTAGGTCAGTGTACTTCATTTATTTTATTCGGGAAACTGACGCAAAGATCGATCCTAATTACGTAATTAATCACAAAGATCGAGCCTAATTACACAACTACACTACTGACCATTAAAATTGCTACACCAAGAAGAAATGGAGTAGATGGACGGGTATTCATTGGACAAATACACTCCTGGAAATGGAAAAAAGAACACATTGACACCGGTGTGTCAGACCCACCATACTTGCTCCGGACACTGCGAGAGGGCTGTACAAGCAATGATCACACGCACGGCACAGCGGACACACCAGGAACCACGGTGTTGGCCGTCGAATGGCGCTAGCTGCGCAGCATTTGTGCACCGCCGCCGTCAGTGTCAGCCAGTTTGCCGTGGCATACGGAGCTCCATCGCAGTCTTTAACACTGGTAGCATGCCGCGACAGCGTGGACGTGAACCGTATGTGCAGTTGACGGACTTTGAGCGAGGGCGTATAGTGGGCATGCGGGAGGCCGGGTGGACGTACCGCCGAATTGCTCAACACGTGGGGCGTGAGGTCTCCACAATACATCGATGTTGTCGCCAGTGGTCGGCAGAAGGTGCACGTGCCCGTCGACCTGGGACCGGACCGCAGCGACGCACGGATGCACGCCAAGACCGTAGGATCCTACGCAGTGCCGTAGGGGACCGCACCGCCACTTCCCAGCAAATTAGGGACACTGTTGCTCCTGGGGTATCGGCGAGGACCATCCGCAACCGTCTCCATGAAGCTGGGCTACGGTCCCGCACACCATTAGGCCGTCTTCCGCTCACGCCCCAACATCGTGCAGCCCGCCTCCAGTGGTGTCGCGACAGGCGTGAATGGAGGGACGAATGGAGACGTGTCGTCTTCAGCGATGAGAGTCGCTTCTGCCTTGGTGCCAATGATGGTCGTATGCGTGTTTGGCGCCGTGCAGGTGACTGCATACGACCGAGGCACACAGGGCCAACACCCGGCATCATGGTGTGGGGAGCGATCTCCTACACTGGCCGTACACCACTGGTGATCGTCGAGGGAACACTGAATAGTGCACGGTACATCCAAACCGTCATCGAACCCATCGTTCTACCATTCCTAGACCGGCAAGGGAACTTGCTGTTCCAACAGGACAATGCACGTCCGCATGTATCCCGTGCCACCCAACGTGCTCTAGAAGGTGTAAGTCAACTACCCTGGCCAGCAAGATCTCCGGATCTGTCCCCCAATGAGCTTGTTTGGGACTGGATGAAGCGTCGTCTCACGCGGTCTGCACGTACAGCACGAATGCTGGTCCAACTGAGGCGCCAGGTGGAAATGGCATGGCAAGCTGTTCCACAGGACTACATCCAGCATCTCTACGATCGTCTCCATGGGAGAATAGCAGCCTGCATTGCTGCGAAAGGTGGATATACACTGTACTAGTGCCGACATTGTGCATGCTCTGTTGCCTGTGTCTATGTGCCTGTGGTTCTGTCAGTGTGATCATGTGATGTATCTGACCCCAGGAATGTGTCAATAAAGTTTCCCCTTCCTGGGACAATGAATTCACGGTGTTCTTATTTCAATTTCCAGGAGTGTATATTATACTAGAACTGACATGTGGTTACATTTTCGCGCAATTTGGGTGCATAGATCCTGAGAAATCAGTACCCAGAACAACCACCTCTGGCCGTAATAACGGCCTCGATACGCCTGGGCATTGAGTGAAACAGAGCTTGGATGGCGTGTACAGGTACAGCTGCCCATGCTGCTTCAACACGATACCACAGTACATCAAAAGTGGTGACTGGCGTATTGTGACGAGCCAGTTGGTCGGGCACCATTAACCAGACGTTTTCAATTGGTGAGAGATCTGGAGAATGTGCTGGCCAGGGCAGCAGTCGAACATTTTCTGTATCCAGAAAGGCCTGTACAGGACCTGCAACATGCGGTCGTGCATTATCCTGCTGAAAGGTAGGGTTTCGCAGCGATCGAATGAAAGGTAGAACCATGGGTGGTAACACATCTGAAATGTAACGTCCACTGTTCAGAGTGCTGTCAATGCGAACAAGAGGTGACCGAGACGTGTAACCAATGGCACCCCTTACCACCACGCCGGGTGATACGCCAGTATGGCGATGACGAAGACACGCTTCCAATGTGCATTCACCGCGGTGTCGCCAAACACGGATGCGACCATCATGATGCTGTAAAGAGAACCTGGATCATCCGAAAAAAGGACGTTTTGCCATTCGTGCATCCAGGTTCGTCGTTGAGTACACCATCGCAGGCTCTCCTGTCTGTGATGCAGCGCCAAGGGTAACCGCAGCCACGGTCTCCGAGCTGATGGTCCATGCTGCTGCAAACGTCGTCGAACTGTTCGTGCAGATGGTTGTTGTCTTGCAAACGTCCCCATCTGTTGACTCAGGGATCGAGACGTGGCTGCACGATCGGTTACAGCCATGCGGATAAGATGCCTGTCATCTCGACTGCTAGTGATACGAGGCCGTTGGGATCCAGCACGGTGTTCCGCATTACCCTCCTGATCCCACCGATTCCATATTCTGCTAACAGTCATTGGATTTCGACCAACGCGAGCAGCAATGTCGCGATACGATAAACCGCAATCGCGATAGGCTACAATCCTACCTTTATCGAAGTCGGAAACGTGGTGGTTCGCATTTCTCCTCCTTAGACGAGGCATCACAACAACATTTCACCAGGCAACGCCGGTCAACTGCTGTTTGTGTATGAGAAATCGGTCGGAAAGTTTCCTCATGTCAGCACGTTGTAGGTGTCGCCACCGGCGCCAACGTTGTGTGAATGCTCTGAAAAGCTAATCATTTGCATATCACAGCATCTTCTTCCTGTCGGTTAAATTTCGCTTCTGTAGCACGTCATCTTCGTGGTGTAGCAATTTTAATGGGCAGTAGTGTATATACATAGCGCTACACAAGGACTGCATAAAAGCGCAACACAGCTCAAAAACTGACGATACCATACAACTGTTGCTGTCGAATGTAAAATGATTCTGTCTTTCTTTTTTAATAGTTGCTTTACTATAGGAGTCGAGCTGATCTTAAATAGTCCAGCGCAAAACGGCGGGCGACTTCCCTACGAGGCCGGGACTATCCCTTGGTGGGGATAGCGGTCATTTATCCCGCTTCTGAGGGATGCCGGCGTCGCGCTTTGAACTGAAGACACTGCGGGAGGGGTTTTCTGTTTCGCAAACAGCCGAGTTTTGGAATACCCATCTGGTTCGTCCTCCGGGTGGGGGGTTATGCTCCTTAATTTCCCTTTTGTGTCGTCTAGCACAGTCGTCTGAAGGCATGCAGCGTATCGCGAGTGGTGCAAAGCAGTCGCTCTCTGTCTAGGGGAGGCGGTATGTGGGGGCTCTGGGCGAAAAAGTTGCACTTGAGGCGGCCGTCCTTTTTACACTAGACTCTCGCTAATCCGGACCTCAGTAGTCCGACCTCTCAGTAATCCGGCGCACATCGAAAAACACCTGCACAATGAATTATCGTGCGTAACAATGCTTAGTTAAACAATGCTTTATATACCGTATTTGAAATTGTAGCTTTCTTTACAGTTCGGAATCATGTCTTCTAAAAGGAAACACGTTACGCTAGACCTCAAGTAGAAACTCTAAATTTTAGATAAGTTAAATCAAGGCCATTGCTGCTGAGTTCAGTGTTGGACGAGCAATTGTTTATGACATCAAAAGGAAAGGAGATGAAAAATGGTTCAAATGGCTCTGAGCTCTATGGGACTTAACTTCTGAGGTCATCAGTCCACTAGAACTTAGAACTACTTAAACCTAACTAACCTAAGGACATCACACACATCGATGTCCTAGGCAGGATTCGAACCTGCGACCGTAGCGGTCGCGCGGTTCCAGACTGTAGCGCCTAGAACCGCTCGGCCACTCCGGCCGGCAAAGGAGAAGAATTTAGACAGTATTCAACACAAATGGATACTGAGTTGGGAAAACGGAAGGTTATGTGAAAGAGTTAGAATGAAGAAGTGCACGTAGCTGTTTATTGATGGTTCATACACCAACGCAGTAAAGGAATTCCAGTCACTGGTCCGATTATAAAGGAAAAAGCAGCTGCATTTAACAAACAACTTGGCGGTAGTAACTTGTTTGCCGCGAGCGACGGTTGGCTATCAAATTGGAAAAAACGAAGTGGCATTCGGCAGCTGACAGTCACCGGGGAAAGTCGCGCTGCAGTCATGGACTGTGCGGCTGGTCCCGGCGGAGGTTAGAGTCCTCCATTGGGCATGGGTGTTTGTGTTTGTCTTCAGGATAATTTAGGTTAAGTAGTGTGTAAGGTTAGGGACTGATTACCTTAGCAGTTAAGTCCCATAAGATTTCACACACATTTGAACATTTTTGGAAAGACGCTCAGCTAACGATAAGGATGCTGATGAGTTTGTAAGGAAGATATGGAAGATAATAGAGGAAGAAGACTTAACTGCTGATGCCTTGTATAATGGTGATGAAACAGGACTTTTACAAGATGCTCCCTTCGAAAACATTAGCTGCCAGGAATGAGAAGGAAACTCGTGGTTACAAGCAACAGAAAAGGCGCGTAACATTAGTGGCGTGTTGTAATGCAAATGGGAGTCATAAACTACCGCTTATGGCGATTAGAAAATCCGAACATCCACGTTGTTTTCAAGACACTGACATAAATGCTCTATCAGTGCAGTATTGCGCTGAGAAGAAAGCGTGGATGGACAGACAAATATTCTCTCAGTAGTTCCGTGAAACGTTTCTATCAGCAGTGAGTAAAGAGCTAATGATGAAAAAGCTTCCACTGAAAGCTGTTCTTATAATTGACAACGCTCCCAGTCATCCTTCAGATGTTTCTCTAAAGCCCGATGGTATACAAGCACTCTTTCTCCCACCCAATGTGATATCCTTACTTCAGCCCATGGACTAGGAAATTTTGGAATCAATTAAACGTTATTATCGACATTCACTTCTCGTCTCCTTGCTGAACGAAAGTGAAAACGACTCTATTGAGACTATTCTGAAGGCGTGGAAAGCAATTTACATACGTGATGTTGTTTTCCAAGCAGCTGAAGCATGGGATAAAGTGGAGAGCGCTACCGTAATGTAGAGCTCGAGGAAATTGTGGCCATCCATTGATGCCGAGTTGGATCCAGTAGTGAGTGACAACGATGGGCCAGTCAATTCGGAAATATCAATTACTTTGTACACTGACATGTTCCACAACCTTCCAGGAGGAGAAGAAATTAATGATGACGATGTTACTAAGTGGCTGAACGAGGAAGACGGTGATACGGACCAAACTTCAACAGATGAATAAATAATCAAAAGCGTGCAAGACAGTAATGATGAAAGTGATGAAGGAGAGGACACAGGAGGAGAGAGCATGAAGATTTCTCACACTGCTGGTGCTGAAGCTGCCAAGGTCATCCTGGAGTACATTATGCAACAACCAGATACATGCAGTACCGATGTATTGCTTGTAAAGCGGTTGCATGTTAAAGCATGCCACCATCGCGTAGCGTCATTGCGACTGTTAAAAATTAGGGCCATGTTTCATAGTGAGTGATACGACCGTATAATTATGTAGACTTGGAGTATACACTCAAGGACGAAGGTTTCTTTGAAAATTAACGTATTTTTGGATTTAACAAAGTGTATCCTCTATGTTTTGAAATTGTATCAAATGGTTCAAATGGCCCTGAGCACTATGCGACTTAACTTCTAAGGTCATCAGTCGCCTAGAACTTAGAACTAATTAAACCTAACTAACCTAAGGACATCACACACATCCATGCTCGAGGCAGGATTCGAACCTGCGACCACGCGGTTCCAGACTGAAGCGCCTTTAACCACATGGCCACACCGGCCGGCTAAAATTGTATCCTTCGGTTTAATAATGTACAGTACACTATATCCTCTATATTTTCAAAATACACTCCTGGAAATGGAAAAAAGAACACATTGACACCGGTGTGTCAGACCCACCATACTTGCTCCGGACACTGCGAGAGGGCTGTACAAGCAATGATCACACGCACGGCACAGCGGACACACCAGGAGCCGCGGTGTTGGCCGTCGAATGGCGCTAGCTGCGCAGCATTTGTGCACCGCCGCCGTCAGTGTCAGCCAGTTTGCCGTGGCATACGGAGCTCCATCGCAGTCTTTAACACTGGTAGCATGCCGCGACAGCGTGGACGTGAACCGTATGTGCAGTTGACGGACTTTGAGCGAGAGCGTATAGTGGGCATGCGGGAGGCCGGGTGGACGTACCGCCGAATTGCTCAACACGTGGGGCGTGAGGTCTCCACAGTACATCGATGTTGTCGCCAGTGGTCGGCGGAAGGTGCACGTGCCCGTCGACCTGGGACCGGACCGCAGCGACGCACGGATGCACGCCAAGACCGTAGGATCCTACGCAGTGCCGTAGGGGACCGCACCGCCACTTCCCAGCAAATTAGGGACACTGTTGCTCCTGGGGTATCGGCGAGGACCATTCGCAACCGTCTCCATGAAGCTGGCCTACGGTCCCGCACACCGTTAGGCCGTCTTCCGCTCACGCCCCAACATCGTGCAGCCCGCCTCCAGTGGTGTCGCGACAGGCGTGAATGGAGGGACGAATGGAGACGTGTCGTCTTCAGCGATGAGAGTCGCTTCTGCCTTGGTGCCAATGATGGTCGTATGCGTGTTTGGCGCCGTGCAGGTGAGCGCCACAATCAGGACTGCATACGACCGAGGCACACAGGGCCAACACCCGGCATCATGGTGTGGGGAGCGATCTCCTACACTGGCCGTACACCACTGGTGATCGTCGAGGGGACACTGAATAGTGCACGGTACATCCAAACCGTCATCGAACCCATCGTTCTAGCATTCCTAGACCGGCAAGGGAACTTGCTGTTCCAACAGGACAATGCACGTCCGCATGTATCCCGTGCCACCCAACGTGCTGTAGAAGGTGTAAGTCAACTACCCTGGCCAGCAAGATCTCCGGATCTGTCCCCCATTGAGCATGTTTGGGACTGGATGAAGCGTCGTCTCACGCGGTCTGCACGTCCAGCACGAACGCTTGTCCAACTGAGGCGCCAGGTGGAAATGGCATGGCAAGCCGTTCCACAGGACTACATCCAGCATCTCTACGATCGTCTCCATGGGAGAATAGCAGCCTGCATTGCTGCGAAAGGTGGATATACACTGTACTAGTGCCGACATTGTGCGTGCTCTGTTGCCTGTGTCTATGTGCCTGTGGGTCTGTCAGTGTGATCATGTGATGTATCTGACCCCAGGAATGTGTCAATAAAGTTTCCCCTTCCTGTGACAATGAATTCACGGTGTTCTTATTTCAATTTCCAGGAGTGTAAATAAAAAACAATATAAAGAATAAAATAAATTTCAGACACTCAACAGTCCGGCACTTCCGCTAATCCGGCACCCACATATGCCAGCAATGGTCGGATTAGCGAGAGTCTAGTGTATCTCCTATTGTTTAGTTGCCTATATACGCTTCATCATGCAGGCATAGCGCCTCACCACTGTAGCTTCAGCGAGGCCGTATCCAGCCCCCTCCCATCAGGCAGCATTCATGACGGCCGCCTGGCACCCCGCGGAACACGCCTACCCGACGCATCCTGATCAGCTGTGGGCCTATTGACATGAAAGGCGCCGCACCACGCGAGCTAACCCGAGCGTTGTTAGGTGGTCTAATGGCGCAACCGCTACACATGCACCACTGAGTCACGTGTGCGGCGGTCACTACTGATGCCCACGTGTCTGCCTCCATCACGGGGACGGCAGACAGCAGCTGGAATCTGTATATAATTCTGCTCTCAAGGCGCGCTTTGTTGGTCATTACCGGTTTCGAAGGTCAGCGTCTTCCGCCACAGCTCTATCCTAAGGAAAATATTTTTCGAGGACTGCAGCTGGCACTGGGCGTGTCAGATTTTGCATCTGTCCTCAAACAGCTGCACCAAACCTGTTCGAAGAAAAAAAAATACAAGTTATAACTTGCTGGTATGGCACTCTGTGTTTCTATTGGTCCTGTACAAAGTACAGGTTGGAGCCTGAAGCTATATAAAGCCCACCTCCCACCACAATCATCATCAGTCTTTGACAGCGCGTAGTGTGATTCCTACACCATGAAACGCTCAGCCAGCAGTGATGCCAGTGGCAGTGGTGGTGGGAAACCGCCAAACATGAGTCAACTGCCATTTAAGTGTTTATAAAAACCATTATGAGTTCAAATTGTGACAGTTATGACATTTTGTAGCAAAGTATTAAAATTTTTTCGAGATTATATATATTCTAAATAAGTACCAAAATATCTAGGCAGGACTATATAAGCATTATGTGCTGGGAAAAAAATTATACAAAAATTAAAAATGTGCAATATACACTCCTGGAAATGGAAAAAAGAACACATTGACACCGGTGTGTCAGACCCACCATACTTGCTCCGGACACTGCGAGAGGGCTGTACAAGCAATGATCACACGCACGGCACAGCGGACACACCAGGAACCGCGGTGTTGGCCGTCGAATGGCGCTAGCTGCGCAGCATTTGTGCACCGCCGCCGTCAGTGTCAGCCAGTTTGCCGTGGCATACGGAGCTCCATCGCAGTCTTTAACACTGGTAGCATGCCGCGACAGCGTGGACGTGAACCGTATGTGCAGTTGACGGACTTTGAGCGAGAGCGTATAGTGGGCATGCGGGAGGCCGGGTGGACGTACCGCCGAATTGCTCAACACGTGGGGCGTGAGGTCTCCACAGTACATCGATGTTGTCGCCAGTGGTCGGCGGAAGGTGCACGTGCCCGTCGACCTGGGACCGGACCGCAGCGACGCACGGATGCACGCCAAGACCGTAGGATCCTACGCAGTGCCGTAGGGGACCGCACCGCCACTTCCCAGCAAATTAGGGACACTGTTGCTCCTGGGGTATCGGCGAGGACCATTCGCAACCGTCTCCATGAAGCTGGCCTACGGTCCCGCACACCGTTAGGCCGTCTTCCGCTCACGCCCCAACATCGTGCAGCCCGCCTCCAGTGGTGTCGCGACAGGCGTGAATGGAGGGACGAATGGAGACGTGTCGTCTTCAGCGATGAGAGTCGCTTCTGCCTTGGTGCCAATGATGGTCGTATGCGTGTTTGGCGCCGTGCAGGTGAGCGCCACAATCAGGACTGCATACGACTGAGGCACACAGGGCCAACACCCGGCATCATGGTGTGGGGAGCGATCTCCTACACTGGCCGTACATCACTGGTGATCGTCGAGGGGACGCTGAATAGTGCACGGTACATCCAAACCGTCATCGAACCCATCGTTCTAGCATTCCTAGACCGGCAAGGGAACTTGCTGTTCCAACAGGACAGTGCACGTCCGCATGTATCCCGTGCCACCCAACGTGCTGTAGAAGGTGTAAGTCAACTACCCTGGCCAGCAAGATCTCCGGATCTGTCCCTCATTGAGCATGTTTGGGACTGGATGAAGCGTCGTCTCACGCGGTCTGCACGTCCAGCACGAACGCTGGTCCAACTGAGGCGCCAGGTGGAAATGGCATGGCAAGCCGTTCCACAGGACTACATCCAGCATCTCTACGATCGTCTCCATGGGAGAATAGCAGCCTGCATTGCTGCGAAAGGTGGATATACACTGTACTAGTGCCGACATTGTGCATGCTCTGTTGCCTGTGTCTATGTGCCTGTGGTTCTGTCAGTGTGATCATGTGATGTATCTGACCCCAGGAATGTGTCAATAAAGTTTCCCCTTCCTGGGACAATGAATTCACGGTGTTCTTATTTCAATTTCCAGGAGTGTATATAAAAGATTTAAGAAATTGATCCAAAATCATCAAAAGAGTTAAAAAAGTAAATGAAGGAAAAAATAGTTTACCATATTATTTCTCGCTTTTGAACTTTATGTGCATGTCTGAGTGGATGAGTGCATGTGTAAATAGATTAGTTTTTAAGTTTCACCTACCACTAGCTATCCAAGTAATACTAGTTTTAAGTGTGAGTTATGCCCAGTTCATTTTAGTGCAGCTGTTCGGGATGAACATTTTAGGGCCATCCATTTCATTGTATTATTAAATTATTTCAGCTGCTTGAGGTGGAAAATGTTTAGAGCCACCCAGTTCAAACTATAAATTAAGTCTTCTGTTTCGGTGGATTTTCACTAGTAATAGTACTAGTTTAAGAGGAACTATAGCTCTGCAATAGCTGTAACCAGTACTGCAATGTAAAGTGCAAAAACATTTTTCAATCAGTACTGTTATTTTAAAAAATTATGAACTTTAAATAAAAAAATTCAAACAGTTACAAGAATTGTGAATTTAAAAGCAGTATTACTTCGTGCACTGTAAAAACAACAAGATTTGTGGATGTAAAGGTGTATTAATACTGTGAGTATTTATGTCGGAATAAGAAATTGTTATCTGTTACCATACGTCTTTGTTGTTATTTCACAAATCCCTACCCTTTCACATGAATATAAAGGCTGTGCAAGATGCCGTAGATATTAGTTTAAAGCATGAGGGAGGTGACGTTTAAGATGGAGGAAAACAAAATATATGCAGTGAGTTCATGGGATTTTGCCTATCGTGCTGCACGTATAGGTTTTTGGGAACAGGCGACGCGTGATCGTGTCCGCTTCCAAAGACATGTAGCAAAAATGGCTGAAATTATATCTCGTGTGTTTGAACAAAGTCACAGACATAGGATCTGGGCAAAGCTACGTGCTATCTAAGTAGGAGCTAGGTAGAAAGAAAGAAAAACACAGAATGTGAGGTAAAAAATTAATTTATTTTCATTAATCCAACTTAAAAGTAATTTTATATTTTCATAAACAGACACAACACTATTTTCACACAGCTTCTTCTTCTTGAGCTTATGGATAGCAGGGCGCTCGTATAATTCCAGGTCCTGAATAGACGCAAACTTGAAGATTCGCTGCATCCATGCGATCTTTTCCTCGCCTTTGACGCAGATGATGGTCTCAGGATGATCGAATATTCGAAGTGACGTCATCATTTCTTTATAAGGTATACCAGGATCGTTGCAGTGGAGTCCATGAAAGAAAAGTGTTAGCCACTCCTCCGTGTTTGAGCACAGTTCACACACTCAAAAGGCCTCGGTGGTGCAATTCTTGCTGAGAATGTCTCTGTTATACCAGCATCTTCTGTGATTGCTATGAGTGCAACATCTTTAAATACGAATTTTCTACACTTTTATCATACAAACTTTGAATGTCGACAACGACGTTCACACTGCAAGTTGTCATTGTGAAATGCTCTGGGCATATTACAGCACTTGGTCATTTGTACAGCACGCTGTACAACACCTGTAAGTAGGCAACAGTTAATGACACGGTCATGTAGAACTAAAGAGTACGTTGCAGTGTGTTCTGGGAGATTTGATAAAGATTCAAATTCGATCTGTACATCTATCGACCCTGATTTAATTATCTCATTCTGCTTATAACAGTCTATCATGATGATTGGTGCCAGCTCCTTGAATTTTCATGGACTGAGTAGGCATCTTTCCTCTTCAACACCTTCATAGTAAGAAGCACGGAATCTTGCACACATGTCAAATCCTAGACTGTATACATTCCGATCCTACTGTAGCAGTAAACTGTCATACGGATAGAATTCGGAATTCAAGTAGACTCTGGCATTAGTTAAATTACAGCTGTCAAATACGGTGGAATCATTTGCTAAATCCCCCCTTCTATTGGTCTGGAATGAAAGTATGATGAATCTTAGTGTTTCCAGCTTCACTGAGGTTTTAATAGCCCATGTTTGTCTGCTCGCTGTCGATAGCACTGGGTACTGAAAAACCTATTATGGGCAGAAAGTTAATGGCCGATATGTACCGGTATTCAGAACTTTTGAAAGCTTCAAACGGTCCTCTTCCACCACAGTAATGGGTGGCATTTTCCATATAATTTTATTGATGATGGTCTGATTCTCCTCTTGAGCTCCTTGAATGTATGAGTTGCTATCTGTTGCGCTCCGTACCAGAATAAGCTCCTGTTTAGCATTCGTAATAATTCGCTGCATGTCCTCAAAGTACCCCATAAGCATTTTTAGTGGCAAGCATGCAGTAAATCGGCGGTACTCTTCTGCTGTTCTGCCCACAGGTTCGTCTATGAACCATCCTGCATTTTCTAAGCCATTCAAATCTGAGGGTGATGATGAGACATAAGTATTGAGGGTTGATGCTATGCCGACATTACGTGTACGATCAATCTCTACCCCATTAAGTTCATAACGTATTTCCTGGAACAGGAATGCCAAAGCATTACGTGTAAGCCTTGATCCCACTGTATGACTACCATCCTTTTTCTTAAAGGATCCATCCAAATATATGAAACTCTTGCATGCAAGAGTTAAAGCGTCTTGATGCTGGATGACAATCCTAGTTTCATCGTTCTTGTTAAATGTCGTTGAACTTGTCATAGATGTAGTCGCACAATGATTTTCTCACCACGAGAGTCAAGAAGCTGGTTATCTGATCCACAATACGCAGCTCCAGATAGGCAATGTCTGAGTTTTCACTGGAAGGTATATAGCGGTGGTAGGAGTCTCAAAAATCTTATACCCTGTTCCAACTGATTGGAAGAATCCGTAAATTGAACGAACCAATCTATCGTTGAGATATGAGTTCGTTGCAATGTTGCACTCAACACGGATTGTACTGAAAGGGAGAATATCCGCTGTCTGACCAGGTTTGTAAAATTTATTGGGATCCGTCTTCAAAAACCCGTCCCTTTGTGAAACCCAGTAATGGGTCTATTGAACCTTTCTGCTTAAAGTCAATCGAAGTAGTCACCGTCCTTATTTCAGATTTAAGTGTACTGATGTTTGCATAGAGCCCAATCCCGCTTCCAGACTGTTTTAAAACTTCGTTTTAATCGTCAATATCGCATACACCAGGTTAAGTTTCTACAATTTCTTCTTCACCATTAATTTCCAGATGCAGTTTATTGTTAGCCTCTGCGATATTTGGGCTGGTGTTGTATGTCTCCAGTCCAATCAGCGCGATGCTCCAATTTCCAACCCTTAAATCAACTGGTGGGAAGTAATTCGCATGTAGTACAGACGATCGTTCTTTTAATGTCAGAGTGTACGACATTGCATCTAAACGTCGACTGGTGAATGGGTGCTTAATACCCGGCCTTATATATCATACGTAAAAGTCATACGCATAGATGACCACACAGGAATGTATCAAAGTCTTGGTAGCGTCGAAAATTGTAGAACACATGTCTGCTGCCGGTGAAGTATCGTTGTAATTCTTCTGGGGGTTGCAGGCCGCCGAATGAGTCGAAATAATAGACGTTATTTGTATTTCTTTTTTTAACATATGCTACCCAGTGAGTTCCAGGTCCTCCTGTCACAATTCCGCATTCTCCTGATTTCCACATAGTCTTCGGTAATGTATTCCGCATAAACACACTTCGGAACCTCGGAATGTTGAATTTCTTCGTAACAAACTTAAGCAGATTTGTATTTGTAAGCGCGCTGTCTGGTAGGACTGCTAGGGGGCTTTTTTTTGTTTATGAAGACAGCTAGTCCTTTCTTGTATGGTTTCAAGTACAGCCCTTTTCGATGGCTGCTGCCTCCATCATGCGGTTATGTTATATCTTCGTGTCTCCTGCAGTTGCTCATGAGAGCTTTGTGCATTCTTGACTGTCCTGGCAATAGCGCTCCCACCCAGTGAACCCACCGCCGAGAGACCGGCTAAGGCAGGAATAAGGAAGGGAATAATTCCACCTGACGTCCTGGGTATTGGTAGAATCCTGGGTGGTTTAATCGATCTTTTTTTCTCACTCCTTTCTGCTTCATGGTGCTTTTAGCTGCATACAACGCTGTCAGGATACAATTTTTCATGCACCCTTTGGTTTTCATCTTCTTCCTTAGCGCCCAAGGTGCAGCGCTCGTAACTTGACTGAACTTCTTCACACCCACACCCAATTTAACTTTACCACTCATAGTTTTTTCAACTGCAAATGCTGCAATGCGTTGACCTATACCAATATCCTTTCTCCCACGCATTGCCTTAGCTCTATCAGCTATAATTCGATCGGCGGTGTGATGATCTTCATTTACTGCGTAAGATATGTTATGTTCCGTTCACGCTTCGTCGAGTAGATTTATTCCCTTCACCGTGTGCCATTCGTTTTTGAAGTTTTGTTTCAGGTCCACAGTAGTTATAGCCAGGAATGTGTAATTCCACTGGTAGTTTGTCGAAAATACTGCCTCCTCCTCTAACGCGTGTCCCATCACTCATGTTATGCTACTGAGGTGCTTGTGGTCTTCGCTCTTTGTTATATAACAAATTGTCAGTGTCGATTCACCGGTTTTGCGGGAAAACCAAGCCATTTAACCAAGGCTCTATTCCCTCGACGCCGTATGACCCTCTCTACGAGATACACATCTGGTTCCAAGCTCTTCTGTAACTCTTGTGTGTGAAAGCAACTTCAGTACCACTGCTGTCCTTTTAGAGGTAGGTTCTAGGATTCGTTCTCTGTACTTTGGAAACTGTGAATATCTTCGTTGATCAGTTTGGCATGTACTATTTTTCAAACGTTGTCTTGTGTTTTGAAATACGTACTAAATCACCTACATTAAACTGCTGTTTGCTCGGATCTACCATTTTAATACGATTGTATCCTGTATCTAGAAGTTTATTATCACGAACATCGATTGGCCTCATTTTTATTGTGCGATGTTTGGTTCGACTATACTGTGCAATTAATTGCGGGAGGATATCGATCCATCTGTGTGAGTCACGAAGATTGAATTGCATCCACATCTGGGCTTATACTGTTCTGTTCAGACATTCCACGATACTCGCCTTCAGATGGGTGAACGTCGAGTGGTGATGTATTCCATACCGCACCATCACAGCCTTGAAATATTTATTGCAAAACTCACCGCCGTGATCTGTCTGAAGGTTGTCTTGGGATTAAAAAATGGTACAAATGGCTCTGAGCACTATGGGACTTAACATCTGAGGTCATCAGTCCCCTAGATCTTAGAACTACTTAAAACTAACTAACGTAACGACATCACACACATCCATGCCCGAGGCAGGATTCGAAACTGCGATCGTAGCGGTCGCGCGGTTCCATGTCTTGGGATTCGATTCGTCCCCCTCTGCAGCAATCCATCAAACACATGCGCGACTTCCTTCCCTGTTTTCGCTTTCACAGGTAATGCCCAGGCATATTTAGAATAATTACCAATGACCTTTAAAATATATTTGGATCCGTTATTCACACGTGACTATTCTCTCACTGCGGGAGTCGATTCCTCGCTCTTTTCTGCTGCATGTCAATACTACCACCACTGCTATTTTTTCACCATCCAAAATAGGTCTTATAATGGATTTGTATTTCACATTGCTTCGACTTTTTGCATTCTTATGCAGATCAGTTAAAAGCAATATTTCACGATATATTTCCAGATCTTTAGGCGAATAAGGTACAGTTTTTGTGGGTCTTACGAAAATAAGGTTCAGTAGACAGGGTGTTCCTGGAAATTGTTTATCGTCGATCTGTATCGTTTTTTCATTTAAAGTTATAGACTGTGTGCCCAACATGTATGGTTTCGCACGACTAACATAGAATGTCTATCCTAGCGTTGCTGTGACGGTTAATGATATCGGCAATAGCGTCATCGTCGTCGTTGCGGAATTTCGCTTAGAGTTTATCGAGAGATTCAGTAACTGATTTGAAAGTTTCTCGCAGTGTCTGCTCCCACTTCAAATGCCCTAACCTGAGCAACCGTAACTTCTCGCGAACGACCTTCCGTGCCTCGATGACTGTATGCTTAGTCGACATCTCGGTGTATACTAATCGGACTTATGTGCAGCGTGAGGTTTTATGTATCCGCTCTTCTTTTATGCTGCTCCCCTTCTAGGTAACAGCTATTTCCCCCTCAGTTAAGTTACCTATTTTCTTTACAATTGTGTTAACCCATTCGTACAATGTCCCGTTCTCAATGACAGCTATCTCCCCCCCCCCCCCCTTCAGTTAAACTGTTTACTTTCTTCTCGATTGCATTAACCCGATCATTCAGTGTGTTGTTCAGTCTCAGAGAGGTTTGACAATACATCTCTAGTTCTTTGCGTACACCTCCAACGTTATGCTTGAGTGTTTGAATTATCAGATCAACATACAAGCGAATGTTTTGTCTATGTACACCCATCCTATCAAACTGAGCCCCTGGCATATGTGCGAATTTATCCATAATGATTTGTAAGTAGAGGGACTAGACTGGCACCAGTGCATTTTGTTAGTGCGGGTTGCCTACATCAGGGACAGGTATGCCCTCAGGGGAAAACCGTTCTCCTTTGATTGACAGATATTTAACCTATTGTTCTCCTTTCATTGACAGGTACTCAACCTATTGTTCTGCTAAAAGGACCCTTCCTTTTGATTGATAGGCACTTGACCTATTGTTTCCCACACCCGCTCCCCCAACCCCCTCCTCACTCACTGCTACTGGTACTCTTTCAGGTCTGAGTTATTGGAATGAATATGCCCTCCTCTCACTCTTATCAATTTGATTGACTATCTAATTAAACTGATAAATTAATTAACATCTCCTCCTCTTGTAATCCCCCCTCCTCTCCCACCCCCGGCCAAGAAATTAGCGGGAAAAAGACTCAGTTGATGGGTCATTCTGAGGGAAATCGATTGCTGTGTGTGGAATATGGTTTATTTCAACAATTTAGAGGATTCAAGGCAGTGTATGAAATATATAGAAATTGGTGGAGAGAAAGGATCTCATAACAGGAAATTCAAGGGTATATTATTTATTTATAAAAAATACAGTTTTTGGGGTTTGGATTTCTCTTGCTCATCATTCTCTGCTGTCTGGAAACATGTAGGTCTTGCAACAAGCAATTACATGGGGTAAACATGCTGCACAACTGAATGTTCGGCACTGTACTCTGGGTGTCTTAACCTAATGTTTGGGCCTTTGTCAGCACTTAACCTATTGATCTGTTAAGTGATTTTCCATGCACCCCCCTTTCCTTGAACTATTTTACCGCCTCTTATACCAAATTAATTATCAATTATGTCCTCCCACCAATTTCTGGTACAATTCTCAAATTTCACATGCTTTTGAACGCCATTTCTGGCGCATTCTTCTTTATCAGCCAGCCCCTTCAACGGTTGTACTGCGTTTTATATAAAAATTATGCAAATAAGCGTAGTGTTTTGCATTTAACCCGCTGTTCTGCTCCATGTCATCCACGCACACACACCCTCCCATGAACTATTGTACTGCTAACACCACGATGATATAAAAAATTTATAAACATTAATTACATCGATATTCTTCGAATGTATGGCGTTGTCTTTTTTTTAATTCATGGTATCCTATCGGTGTCAGTCAAATCGATGGAATATAGTTTAAACAAAAGATCGCTAATAAAAAAAGGCGCCAACCCATTCACCGCCCTCCGTCCCCTGTGTACTGGACTGCACAGGACCCTACCGCACACGCTCCCAGATGTCGGGATGCATCTGCAGCTGCCAAGGCATTCATACGTACTCGTTTGGGTCACGCAGGCATGAGGTGGTGCCATATTTTTCATAGTTGACACCTGAGAAATTCTTTTCGAAATACGTGTTACCCTAAGCACCACTGCTGATGTGAGC
This sequence comes from Schistocerca cancellata, assembly GCF_023864275.1. NCBI lineage: Eukaryota > Metazoa > Arthropoda > Insecta > Orthoptera > Acrididae > Schistocerca > Schistocerca cancellata. The sequence continues at coordinate 828,139,589 of NC_064629.1, forward strand.
GAGCGGGAGCGAAGACCTATTTTCAGAGCGGCTAACCCTCACAGAAATCCATTCCAGAATAGCACAGGCTGCTTTCTCTCTAGCGATTCTAACAGGACATGCATGACATGTGGCTGATGCAGCGCTGTGTGTAGCTACACTACTGGCCGTTAAAATTGCTACACCATGAAGATGATGTGCTACAGGCGCGACATGGAACTGACAGGAAGAAGATGCTGTGATACGCAAATGATTAGCTTCTCAAAGCATTCACACAAAGTTGGCGCCGGTGGCGACACCTACAACATGCTGATATGAGGAAAGTTTGCAACAAATATCTCATACACAAACAGCAGTTGACCAGCATTACCTGGAAAAACGTTGTTGTGATGCCTCATGTAAGGAGGAGAAATGCGTACCATCACATTTCCGACTTTGATAAAGGTCAGCTTGTAGCCTATCGCAATTGCGGTTTATGGTATCATAACATTGCTGCTCGCGTTTGTTGAGATCCAATGACTGTTAGCAGAATATGGAATCAGTGGGTTCAGGAGGGTAATATGGAACGCCGTGCTGGATCCCAATGGCCTCGTATCACTAGCAGTTGAGATGACAGGCATCTTATCCGCATGGCTGTAACGTATCGTGCAGCCACGTCTCGATCCCTGAGTCAACAGATGGGGACGTTTGCAAGAAAACAACCATGTGCATGAACAGTCCGATGATGTTTGCAGCAGCATGGAGTATCAGCGCTGAGACCATAGCTGTGGTTACCCTTGACGCTGCATCACAGAGGAGCGCCTGCAATGGTGTACTCAACGACGAACCTGGGTGCACGAATAGCAAAACGTCATTTTTTTGGATGAATCCAGGTTCTGTTTACAATATCATGATGGTCGCATCCGTGTTTGGCGACATCACAGTGAATACACAATGGAAGCGCGTATTCGTCATTGCCATACTGGCGTATCACCCGGCGTGATGGTATGGGGTACCATTGGTTACATGTCTCGGTCACCTCTTGTTCGCATTGATGGCACTTTGAACAGTGGATGTTACATTTCAGATGTGTTACGACCCGTGGCTCAACCCTTCATTCGATCCCCACGAAACCCTACATTTCAGCAGGATAATGTACGACCGCATTTTACAGGTCCAGTACGGGCCTTTCTGGATACAGAAAGTGTTTGACTGTTGCCCTGGCGAGCACATTCGCCCGATCTCTCTCCAATTGAAAACGTCTGGTCAATGGTGGCCGAGCAACTGATTCGTCACAATACACCAGTCAGTACTCTTGATGAACTGTGGTATTGTGTTCAAGCTGCATGGGCAGTTGTACCTGTACATGCCATCCAAGCTCTGTTTGACTCAATGCCCAGGCATATCAAGGCTGTTATTATGGCCAGAGTTGGTTGTTCTGGATACTGATTTCTCAGGATATATGCACCCAAACTGCGTGAAAATGTAATCACATGTCAGTTCTAGGATAATATATTTGTCCAATAAATATCCGTTTATCGTCTGCATTTCTTTTTGGTGTAGCAATTTTAATGGCCAGTAGTGTACATAACATCGCAAGAACATCTAGCGATGTTCTCAATATTATACTGAAGTCACATGACTATCTAAAATAAGAACCAAGTCGAACTCTCGGAAATCGTTTAGTGCCCCAGAAATACTTAATGTGAGTGAGCGATCAGTAGGATACTACTGTGTGCTTGATATTGAGAAGTACTGCGAAAATGGTATAATATAATGGCAAACCATGCCAAAATACATATGTTCTTGTAATCCCAGAGTCTGGAAATGGGTGTAGAAAAGCAAGCAAGGAAGCAGGTTTGGACCAGAAACAGTAACGTGTTTGTGCCAAGGGCGAATGAGCCGAAATTTGCAGAACAGTTGTGATAGTGACTTTGGTCTGCTGAGGGCACACTGGTCACATTTTGGTGGTAGATGACCACCGACCTCGCAGGGAAATATCTAGTGCTGTGAGGAGTGTAAATGGTGCTGTCTGTCTTCACAGTATATATATGAATGATGTAAAAGGGCTGATTTTGTATGGCACAGGATACAAATTGTATGTTTACTACATAGACACGGTACACGGTGATATGTTGCTGGGTTGGAGATCGGTTTCACACTCTAATATTCCATCTCCTGTCCTCAGTGGGAGAGCAGTGTAATTGAGTAAGAGTTTTTCAGTATTTGACGATATGTAGGGACACTTTGCATGGTTTAATTGTTGGTGCAATATGGCGATCTGAGTAAAATAGTTTTTTTGCCGCTGAAAGCCTCATCTGCAGAAAGAAAAAAATGCAGTTGATGCTTCCACACCGGTGGCATCAGTAATTTGGCGGCTACATTCGATAAGAGCGAATCATAATGTGCAATTCAATCACAAGGCACCCTTTATACTGGGATATAGGAGTCTTTATATAGCAGTGAGATCGTTGACGTATGATGAAATCAGGAAGGGTCACATGTGATGGACGGGGTGCCACATTTGGATACCAAGGAAGAACGCATACGAAGTTATTGTGCGCTATATTCGTAAACAGGGTCAGTTACGGCAAGAATTTCCGTGCATACAAGCTGAGACATGACAAAACCTCCTACAAAGGCACATGTTAAGTATTTCTGGGGCACTTACAATTTCCGAGAGTTCGACTTGGTTCTTATTTTAGATAGCCATGTGGCTTCAGTATAACATTGAGAACGTTGCTGGATGCGCTTGAGATGATATGTAGCTATGCGCAGCAATATGTCAGCAACACATTATGCATGTCCCATTAGAATTGCTAGAGAGAAAGTAGCGTGTGCTATTCTTGAACAGATTTCTGCAGCATCTGTGAGGGTGAGCCACTCTGCAACTAGGTCTTCACTCCCGTCCGGTCGCATCAGCAACAGTGCCTAGGGGAACCCGTATTTCGACAGGAATTTCTCAGGTGGTAAGTATGAAAGGGATGTCGCCGCCTCATGCCTGCGGGACCTGAATGGGTTCCTGCGCGTGGCTTGGCAGCAACCGGTGCATCCCGACTTCTGGGATCAAGTGCAGTAGCGTTCTGTGTGGTATAGTGGATGGGGGGGAGTGGGGAGGGGGGCGGGGTGGGTGGTGCGTGCATTAGCGCCTTCTTTTTATTAGCGATCTTTTGTTTCAACTATGTTCCAAGAAATTGACAGACACCGATAGGATGCTGTGAATTAAAAAAAAAACTGCGCCATACATGTGAAGAATATCGATTAAATTAATTTGCATAATATTTTTATATCAACGTGGTGTTAGCGGTACAATAGTTCATGGGAGGATGTGCGAGAGTGGGTGACATGGAGCACAGCAGCAGGTTAAGTGCAAAACACTACGCTAATTTGCATAATTTTTATATAAAACGCAGTACAACATTTGAAGGGGCTGGGTGATAAAGAAGAATGCGCCAGAAATGGCGTTCAAAAGCATGTGAAATTTGAGAATTGTACCAGAAATTGGTGGGAGGACATAATTGATAATTAATTTGGTATAAGAGGCGGTAAAATAGTTCAAGGAAAGGGGGGTGCATGGAAAATCACTTAACAGATCAATAGGTTAAGTGCTGACAAAGGCCCAAACATTAGGTTAAGACACCCAGAGTACAGTGCCGAACATTCAGTTGTGCAGCATGTTTACCCCATGTAATTGCTTGTTGCAAGACCTACATGTTTCCAGACAGCAGAGAATGATGAGCAAGAGAAATCCAAACCCCAAAAACTGTATTTTTTATAAATAAATAATATACCCTTGAATTTCCTGTTACGAGATCCTTCCTCTCCACCAACTTCCATATATTCCATGAACTGCCTTGAATCCTCTAAATTGTTGAAATAAACCGTATTCTACACACAGCAATCGATTTCCCTCAAAATGACCCATCAACTGAGTCTTTTCCCGCCAATTTCCGGGAGAGAGTGTGGGAGGGGAGGTGGCATTATCAGAGGAGGAGAGCTTAATTAATTGATCAATTTAATTACGCTACTGGCATTAAAATTGCTACACCAAGAAGAAATGCAGATGATAATCAGGTATTCATTGGACAAATATATTATACTAGAACGGACATGTGATTACATTTTCATGCAATTTGGGTGCATAGATCCTGAGAAATCAGTACCCAGAACAACCACATCTGGCCGTAATAACGGCCTTGATACGCCTGGGCATTGAGTCAAACAGAGCTTGGATAGCGTGTATAGGTACAACTGCCCATGCAGCTTCAACACGCTACCACAGTACATCAAAAGTGGTGACTGGCGTATTGTGATGAGCCAGTCGCTCAGCCACCATTGACCAGACGTTTTGAATTGGTGAGAGATCTGGAGAATGTGCTGGCCATGGCAGCAGTTGAACATTTTCTGTATCCAGAGAGGCCCGTACAGGACCTGAAACATGCGGTCGTGCATTATCCTGCTGAAATGTAGGGTCTCGCAAGGATCGAATGAAGGGTAGAGCCACGGGTCGTAACACATTTGAAATGTAACGTCCTCTGTTCAAAGTGGCGTCAATGCGAACAAGAGATGACCGATGGCACCCCATACCATCAGGCTGGGTGATACGCCAGTATGGCAATAACGAATACACGCTTCCAATCTGCCTTCACTGGGATGTCGCCAAACACGGTTGTGACCATCATGATGCTGTAAACAGAACCTGGATTCATCCGAAAAAATGATGCTTTGCCATTCGTGCACCCAAGTTCATCGTTGACTACACCATCGCAGGCGCTCCTGTTTGTAATGCAGCGTCAAGGGTAACCGCATCATGCAGATGACTGTTGTCTTGCAAACGTCCCCATCTGTTGACTCAGGGATCGCAACGTGGCTGCACGATCCGTTACAGCCATGCGGATAAGATGCCTGTCATCTCGACTGCTAGTGATACGAGGCCGTTGGGATCCAGCACAGCATTCCGTATTACTCTCCTGAACCCACCGATTCCATATTCTGCTAACAGTCATTGGATCTCGACCAACGCGAGCAGCAATGTCGCGATACGATAAACCACAATCGCGATAGGCTACAAGCCGACCTTTATCAAAGTCGGAAATGTGATGGCACGCATTTCTCCTCCTTACACGAGGCGTCATAACAATGTTTCACCAGTGAACGCCAGTCAACTGCTGTTTGTGTATGAGAAATCGGTTGGAAACGTTCCTCATGTCAGCACATTGTAGGCGTCGCCACCAGCGCCAACCTTGTGTGAATGCTCTGAAAAGCTAATCATTTGCTTATCACAACATCTTCCTGTCGGTTAAATTTCGCGTCTGTAGCACGTCATCTTCGTGGTGTAGCAGTTTTAATGGCCAGTAGTGTATGTAGCAATTAAGTTGATAAGAGTGAGAAGAGGGCAAATTCCAATAACTCAGTCCTGAAAGAGTACCTGTAGCAGCGAGAGGGGAGGGGAATTTGGGAAGGGTTAGGGGGGCAGGGGGAACAATAGGTTAAGTGCCTGTGAATCAAAAGGAAGGATCCTCTTAGCGGAACAATAGGTAGCTATCAATGAAAGGAGAACAATAGGTCAAGTACCTTGAGAGGTTCCATGCCCTCTTTTGCATGTCTCCTTTCATTTTCATCAATTTATTAATGTTATATGTTATTGCACGGTAGTAACAGACCGAATAAGGTTATTGTCATGAGGGTATTTGTACTGAGAGTTCAAAAAATACATTTCACTTTATTCCTATACATGTTGGGTAACTTCCCTGGGTGGCTTGTGCGAGGCAAGCATCGGAGGACGTGGCACGCGGCATGTGCGGTTGTGGGCTGCACTTTCCTGAATTCTGAGGGGTTCGTAGAATAGGCTTAAGCGCCTGGCAGAACGACTAACGTCGGTTCAGTTTCGCCTATTGTATGCACTGTGAAACGACCTGCGAGACGTCTGAGTGTCGCCGCAGTTTATGTGTTTACCGTTCCGGCGCGTCCGGAGCTAAGATTCCTGGCAGTGACTGACTGCATTGTCCTCTTGATTCTGAGAATACTTGTCGACCGTGCCCTGCTAGGTGCGACTGTCTGGCACTGGATGGCCGGTGGTCTAGGCAGGTTGTTTTTGTACCCAGTGAAACAGCAGGTTCAGTGCCCTCTGCTGAATAGCAGAGGCATGATTGGTCAACTTAAACTGAGGCTAGTTGACATCATAAAGCCCTGCTCGAAATTTCAGGGAATGGTTGGCGCGAATGATGTTCTGAGACAGTGTGGGGGAATTTTGGAGTCAGCACTGAATGCTGATTCGCGGTTTTTCAAGGAGAGTAGGGAGTTGAGCAATGCTGGTTTCGCTCTTGCATCGCATCTCAGAATGGAATTCAGGATCTGATCTTCCTCAGAGTCGGACAGTCTTGCGACTTGGTCGCTCGTTTTCGGAAGGCCTTAGAATTCTCAGACAGCTTTCGCGGTCAGGGCTTGACACAGTTGCTGCACGGCAGAAGTCGGCACCTACATCATCAGGACGCTGCTACCGACGACGTGCTGCAGATTTCAGTACTGGTGCAGTATTTTGCGACTCCGGCGTTGTAGGACCTTATCAATTTTATACTGGACCCCTCAGCAGCACGCGCGCTCACGTTTCTACAAGTCCACCTTGCTTGTCCCTCCATGTGATCCAATTTGAGCTCTCACTACTAATTGCGATACTGCTATATAATCGGGAGATTAATGTTTGATTCATTAGGACCTCCAGTCATTATCGTCAATCTGTTGCATCACAGCCGGCCGGAGTGGCCGTGCGGTTCTAGGTGCTGCAGTCTGGAACCACGTGACCGCTACGGTCACAGGTTCGAATCCTGCCTCGGGTGTGGATGTGTGTGATGTCCTTAGGTTAGTTAGATTTAATCAGTTCTAAGTTCTAGGTGACTGATAACCTCAGAACTTAAGTCGCATAGTGCTCAGAGCCATTTGAACTATTTATTGCATCACAGAGTGTAGGAGCCCCTTGTTCTCGAGCCAACTCTAATTCTCATACTATTTCAGTATACCTTATCCTTTAACATACTGTTTGTATCGATAATCATGTGCATTTATGTTCAGATGAATAATAAATCTCATTGTAATATTTAATCCGCATATCATTTCGTAGATATAGGCAGAATCCCATTTCCTGTTGTTTATTATGAAAAAGTTCTCTTTTTTTTTTAGTACATTACGATTTTTATTAAGTTATTGTGAGTGTGCACTCATTTTACCAATTAGCAGGGTCCACCATCATTTCCTTCCATTACTGTTGTGCACATAATTAATCAGCTGGTAGATAAGGACGGGGTCGAGTGCATGTCTCGTTCTCATCCAAAATTAGTCTGAATTAAAGAGGTACAAACTCTTCTCCACCCCGGCACCTTGCAACCGGTCAATCAAAGGAGAGCAACAGGTTTGACCCTCAGTTGCTGTCTGCCCCTGGTGTAGGCAACCCGGACTAACAAAATGCACTGGTGCCGGCCTAGCCCCTCTACTTGCATATATTGATGTACTCATATCTTTGCATAGATGTGTATGATGTCCTTAGGTTAGTTAGGTTTAAGTAGTTCTAAGTTCTTGGGGACTGATGACCTCAGATGTTAAGTCCCATAGTGCTCAGAGCCATTTTTTTCACATCTTTGCATGGTTATTTATATACGAACTCCTGGAAGTTTCATCTGTACCTGCCGTTATTCAGTTTTCTTGTTTTATCAATAACGAGAAACCCATACTGTGATTGATTCCAGCAATCTGCACATATCTTTAAAAATCATTTAATGGCATGTTGGTCCTATGTAAGCCTGGTAAATGTGTTTTAAATCAGACTGTCCTGTTGGAATGCTATAATTAGGTTCGCATTATCCCTCACCAACTGTTTTGGGATTCTGGAATATGTCTAACTCAGATAAAATACATCAACATCCATATGGCGACCGAAACAGAAACATCGCCTAATTTGATCTTGGTATTCCAGAGCAACATCATTAAATATGAACACTGTGTTTGGCTTTACTTCTTCCGGAGGAGGGATCTCACTGCTCTCACTGAATGTCTTGTGTGTCACACCATATACACCCTGCAGAATCTCCTGTAATAGTTAGTATTTGGGCTGAAACAGTGTTTTTGAAAATACACATACATGCTCAAAGCGGCCTCCATCCGTATGTGTTATCAGCGACATAAGAACATTTGTCTTGCTGCAGTTGGATGGACCTACAATTATTGCACATATGTTGTCGGGAAGGAGTACGCCATTCTTCTTCTTCTTCTTCCACTCTTCTTGTGCACCATCACAGCTCCAGTCGCTTACAACAAAGTTTTGATGCTTCACCCACCCTGCCATGACACCTACTACGTCAGGTACTGGCGTGCAATGGTTTTTTTTTATAGAAAATAACGGAAGAGCCAGTTCTGACAAAACTCTACCATCTGGTGAGCAAGATGTATGAGACCGGCGAAATACCGTCAGACGTCAAGAAGAACATAATAATTCCAATCCCAAAGAAAGCAGGTGTTGACATGTGAAAATTACCGAACTATCAGTTTAATAAGTCACAGCTGCAAAATACTAACACGAATTCTTTACAGACGAATGGAAAAACTGGTAGAAGCAGACCTCGGGGAAGATCGGTTTGGATTCCATAGAAATATTGGAACACGTGAGGCAATACTGACCTTACGACTCACCTTAGAAGAAAGATTAAGGAAAGGCAAACCTACGTTCCTAGCATTTGTAGACTTAGAGAAAGCTTGTTGAATGGAATACTCTCTTTAAAATTCTGAAGGTGGCAGGGGTAAAATACAGGGAGCGAAAGGTTATTTACAATTTGTACAGAAACCAGATGGCAATTATAAGAGTCGAGGGACATGAAAGGGAAGCAGTGGTTGGGAAGGGAGTGAGACAGGGTTGTAGCCTCTCCCCGATATTATTCAATCTGTATATTGAGCAAGCAGTGAAGGAAACAAAAGAAAAATTCGGAGTAGGTATTAAAATCTATGGAGAAGAAATAAAAACTTTGTTCGCCGATGACATTGTAATTCTGTAAGAGACAGCAAAGGACTTGGAAGAGCAGTTGAACGGAACGGACAGTGTCTTGAAAGGAGAATGTAAGATGAACATCAAGAAAAGCAAAACGAGGGTAATGGAATGTAGTCGAATTACGTCTGGTGATGTTGAGTGAATTAGATTAGGAAATGAGACACTTAAAGAAGTAAAGAAGTTTTGCTACTTGGGGAGCAAAATAACTGATGGTGGTCGAAGTAGAGAGGATATAAAATGTAGACTGGCAATGGCAAGGAAAGCGTTTCTAAAGAAGAGGAATTTGTTAACATCGAATATAGATTTAAGTGTCAGGAAGTCGTTTCTGAAAGTATTTGTATGGGGTGTAGCCATGTATGGAGGTGAAACGTGGACTATAACTAGTTTGGACAAGAAGAGAATAGAAGCTTTCGAAATGTGGTGCTACAGAAGAATGCTGAAGATTAGATGGGTAGATCACATAATTAATGAGGAGGTACTGCATAGGATTGGGGAAGAGAGGAGTTTGTGGCACAACTTGACTAGAAGAAGGTAGGATATGTTCTGAGGCATCAAGGGATCGCCAATTTAGTATTGGAGAGCAGCGTGGAGGGTAAAAATCGTAAAGGGAGACCAAGAGATGAATACACTAAGCAGATTCAGAAGGATGAGGGTTGCAGTAGTTACTCCGAGATGAAGAAGCTTGCACAGGATAGGGTAGCATGGAGAGCTGCATCAAACCAGTCTTAGGACTGAAGGTAACAACAACAACAACAACAACAACAACAACAACAGTGAACACTATGCCCTTTCCATGATACCAACCATTTCAGGTACTGACGTGCAATGGGCTTTTATGGACAATTTAGTTAAATGACATAATTTTCGGCTGTTGCATGTTTCCAGTGAAAATACTGGTACTTGCAGTATAATAAGAGGCAAGAATTAAAAAAACACATACATGGTTGTATACATTTTTTTATTCAGTAATCATACACAGGATGCACTTCATCAACTGGTTCTTTCTTTATCTTAACGCCAGTACAGAATACAGAAAATAAAGCCTTCTTGTAAGCACAGAATTCAGCATGTATTTCTCTCAAACTTATTGGTAGTACATATGTTTTCACCGGCACCATACTGGCCCACTGTTCGAAGTCATCTACATGCACACTGTTCATACTTAGATACTCTGCAGTGTCTCTATACACAGCTTTAACACAAGACAGTCATTTGTTCAGTCTTTGCAACACAATGCATAGCACCATCTGTAGACCGAAAAAAGATTTAACGGTGGAGTGCTGTAGATAAACGGACGTGTCGCGTGATTTCACTCTGAGTGCAGAGTCATTGTACACTTTTGTAATGGGTAGAGTTAGAGCAGTACAATAAATGTCTGGAGGAGGACGGCTCTGGTGATAGTCGGCAGTGAACTTCTGCATGATATACGCTTTTGCACGACAGAGTTCATCCCATTCCACCTCCATAAACCGCGATTTAATACACACTCTGTCTCTATCACAATACGTCACTCTCTGTCTGTGGCTGCTTCTATACCAATACGTAAACGTTTCGAACCACTAGCGGTTAAATTGTACACTGAAGAGAAGGGTATTGGTGCACAGGGCTTAACTGGTATCTTCTCATCCACTACATCCTCACTCTGTCCATGCAGAATCACTGGAATATTCTGCAATAGGGCGTAGGATGGAGGGCAGTACCGACCTGCATCATGCTGATTAGGACCTCTGGTGCACTTCAGCGAGTCAGGGGCTGGGTGGATGTCCTCAACCAACAATAACAAATGGTCAAATGTGTGTGAATTCCTATGGGACCAAACTGCTGAGGTCATCGGTCCCTAGACTTACACATTACTTAAACTAACTTATGCTAAGAACAACACATACACCTATGCCCGAGGTAGGACTCGAACCTCCGGCGGGAGAGCTACATTAACTGCTGATTGTCCTGCTCCATCAAGCTGACAAGTTGCGCAACAGGACCCCAGGATGCTGCTGCTGCTGTGGGTCCGGATGGGCTGGGACACATCGCTGTTGCAGACCCCAACAGGCTGGAGGATGCCACATCCGCTGATGAGCAAAGAAGAAAAACCATTACAAGCGATGACAGAAGCACAAAGACCCTCACACGGCGGTAAACACAGACATTAAGCAGCGGTTACTTACTCTTCCGTGGCTTCTTCGTATTCCGTTGTCGTTGCAGCTGGTCGGCGCTGGAGGATCTCCACTAGTGCTTCATTCTGGGTGACTGACCGCAACTGAGGCTGCAGGGCTGCTGGACCTGCCTTATATCCCCAGCTGGCCGGGGTGGCCGAGCGGTTCTAGTGGCTACAGTCTGGAATCGCGCGACCGCTACGGTCGCAGGTTCGAATCCTACCTTGGGCATGGATGTGTGTGATGTCCTTTGGTTAGTTAGGTTTAAGTAGTTGTAAGTTCTAGGGGACTGATGACCTCAGAAGTTAAGTCCCATAGTGCTCAGAGCCATTTGAACCATTTATATCCCCATTGTGAGATCTGATGCTGCATTGCTATTGGCTATTACCAATTTCAAGCGTCTCTGGCTATTTAATTATGTTCAAGGGGGGGGATGGGGGTTGGGGGATACACTTGGGCTTTCCGCCCAGGAGGACCAGGGTTCGAGTCCAAGAAAGGATACTGAAAATTTTAATTTCCCACCAATTCCTGGGTGGGGGGTGGGGTGGGATGTCAACACAGCACTGCGACAAAGAACTTACCGACAAAGTTCGAAATTACCGCCAAAATTCGAAATTACCGCCAGTAGGGTAGGTTGGGGAGAGCAGGGCTGGGGAAGGGGCACGGGGAGGTGGGGTGGGGCACACGTGCAGATGAGAAAACACTTGACGTCATGTGGGGGCGTGGGTGAGCATGGTCGGGGGCAGAGTTGGGCGGCGGTGATTTGATCAATTTAATTAATTTGCATATCAATTTTGTAACAAAATTGCGCTCGTAACCCCACTGTACTACTACTATTGCTGTCCACTGTACAGCAATTGCTTGCCGCACAAACTGCATAGGCTGCCCAACCGACCTACCAACCGATGCAAGTGCCACCAAACAACATTCCAACGTTTCGGAACTTGGATGAGAAAGAAGAGGAATGGCTATAATATCTCACCAAGTTCCAGGCCCCCTGGGAAGTCCATCGAATTCAAGGTGCTGCAAAATCTCATTTCCTGTCCGTCGCGGAAACCCCTGTGTTTCGCTTAATTGAAGAACTGTTCACTACGTCGTCTCCCGACACACTGTCCCACAATGAAGTTGTAGGTGCAATAAGTCAGTATTACGAACAGCAGATTTAGGTCGCGGCAGCCACATTTCAGTACTTTCGCTTTAAGAAAAACCCGGAAAGACGTACCGTCAGTGGTACACCGACTTAGAAGGTCTCACTAGGAAGTGTAAATTCAAGTGTAGGTGTGGCAACTTTTATAGTGACATGATGATATGTGATGCGACCACATACAGTGTCCCAGATAGCAGGATTAGAGAACAGATTCTCAAGTACTCAGATCCTTCGCTTCACCAAGTGTTACAAATATAGAACAAATCGATTCCGGTGCCATAGCTGCCGATAAATTTGATCAGATCCCGATTTGTCGGATCGGGTCATCTCTCGCCCGCGACCGCCACACTCAGCTGCCACAACGCGCGCGCATACAGGTGCGCAGACAGCCTAGTAAAAAAAAGTAGCTACGCCTGTAAATCTTATTACGTCTTGCCCTCGCTGTTTTGCTCGCCATTAGCGGCGAAACTGCCCGTCGCGCAACGCGACATGTTCCTCTTTTGGAAATAAAGGCCATGCTCAAGCAGTTTGCTTGCAACGGCAAAAAAAAAAAAAAAAAAAAAAAAAAAACGCCATTTCTGCCCGCTCTCGCAACAACAGGCCTCATGCACGTTCTGTGTATGCAGTGTTTTCAAAACCGACTACAGGTTCGAGCAGTAATTCAAGTAAGGTTCTGCCCTCATCTCGCCCCAGTGCAATGCGACGCCATTCCAACAAACTATTTGTAACACTCCAAATTGCTGGCCGTCGTGTTGACTTTCAGCTGGACATAGGTACTTCTGTAACTTTGCTTAATCGTGCCACGTACAAACAGTTAGGTTCACCACGCCTTTCTACATCAAGCAAGCATCTCACTGCTTTCAACGGACTGGAAATCCCAGTGCGTGGACAGTGTAGTTTGCCTGTCACTTGCAAATTTCACACTAGGACAGTGAAATTTAGTGTGTTGCAATCAAGAGACAGTGAAAATAACTTTGGCTTCGATCCGTTTGACTTGTTTGGTCTTAGCATCCAAGACAATGTGCTTTCAGTGACTGCTTTAATCCAAAAGACAGTGTAGCTAGTTTGCTTAAGAAATTTCCTGAATTCTTTTCTGATGGACTTGGAAAAGCAAATAATTTTGTAGCGCACATTACCCTGAAAGACAATGCACAGCCTAAGTTTTTCCGGGCTCGGCCCGTTCCCATTGCTTTACGAGACAAAGCAGGCAGTGAATTAAAAGAATTGCAAGATAGGCCGGCCGGAGTGGCCGTGCGGTTCTAGGCGCTACAGTCTGGAACCGAGCGACCACTACGGTCGCAGGTTCGAATCCTGCCTCGTGCATGGATGTGTGTGATGTCCTTAGGTTAGTTAGGTTTAATTAGTTCTAAGTTCTAGGCGACTGGTGACCTCAGAGGTTAAGTCGCATAGTGCTCAGAGCCATTTGAACCATTTGAATTGCAAGATAATGGTGTGATTGCTCCAATACAAGCTAGTCAGTGGGTAAGTCCATTGGTGTTGATGCTCAAGCCGCCTGGTCGCATTCGCATGTGTTGACTTCAAAACTACAGTCAATCCACACACAATAATTTACACTTATCCATTGCCTCAGCAGGAGGAGCTAATGGACAGGCTTGGCGCAGCCCGTTACTTTTCTAAGATAGATTTGCGTGATGCCTATTTGCAAATACCACTAGGTGGAGAATCACACATAGTATTTGTTGTCAATACACACTTAGGCCTGTTCAAGTGTTTGCGTTTGACCTTCGGCAGTGCCTCCGCAACCGCCGTTTTGGAACAGCTCACTGCTCAAGTGCCTTTCTGCTTGAATTACTTTCACAATATTGTAGTCTCAGGTCGTACGCCAGAGGAACACGTTGCTAATTTGCGTACTCTCTTTCGATTGTTGTCAGATGCAGGACTTAAGTGTCGTCTCAAAAAGTGTGACTTATCAGACGGAACTTCAGTACTAAGATCATATGATAAACAGTTAGGGTGTGCACCCCCTCCAATCTCATTTGCTTGCGATCCGGGACCTTCTGTTCCTCGCAGCTACAGTCAGATCTAGGCAAGATGACAGACTACATTCGTTTCATTCCGAACGCTTCACAGATCACGGCTCCATTGCATCGTTTTCGGCGGAAAAATGTGCCTTTCGTGTGGACAAAAGAATGTCACGACGCATTTCAGAAACTCAAAAATGCCTTGCCCAGTGACAAATGTTTAGTACATTTTGATCCTGCCAAGCCAGTGATTCTGCAAGTAGAGCTTCCTCTCACGGAACAGGCGCAGAATTGGTGCACAAGACAGACCTATTCCTTTTGCCTCAAACTCAGTGCAATTATTCACAATTTGAAAAAGAAGCTCTCACTATCATGCATGGTGTGACAGAATTCCATCACTATCTGTTTGGTCGCAAGTTCTGTTTAGTGACAGATCACAAGCCGTTGCACTCCTCGTTTCATCCGTCAAAGCCGGTTCCTACACGTACTGCTCAAAAATTGCAACTTTGGGCATTGCTTCTATCACAGTATCAGTACGAAATTTCGTACAGACCCACGGCAAATCATGGCAATGCTGACACCCTTTCTCGCCTTCCGATCGGCCCCGACTCGGATTTGGATTCCTCTGACGCATCTTGCTGCCAGATCAATGCGGAGGACTGAATTGCTGCAATTTTTTCCATTGAATTACAGGAAAATTGCACAGGCTACGGAAGCTGATTCTGATCTGAAGATTTTGTTGCATTACATGTCTTGGCCTCGCTCATCGAACAGTATTCAGAACTCAGTAGTGCGCCGATACTTTGCTCGTCGGCGTAACCTTTCAGTACAACCAGGTGTCATCTTAGTACAGTCTGACAGTGGACAATCGCGTGTGCAGATTCCCACAGTGTTGCAAATTGATGTGTTACAACTGCTTCACCAAGGACATTGGGCAAATGTTCGAATAAACAGTTAGGCACCAGCACTGTACTTGGCAGGGCATGGACGCTCACATTGAACAGATGACGCCACAGCGTCATTGGTCCGTAAGCTTACACACTACTTAAACTAGCTTACGCTGTGGACAACACACACACACACACACACACCCACGCCCACGCCCGAGGAGGACTCGAACCTCTAACGGGGAAAGCCGCGCGGACCGTGACCAGACGTCCACAGACCGCGCGGCTACTCCGCGTGGCGCCGCCATATACATTCGCAGCTTAGCATAAGATTCAATCACCATGGTAACGAGTGCACATTGACTTTGCAGGACTTTTCTGAAACACTCGTTGGCTTATTGTGGTAGACTCTTTTAGCAAGTTTCCATTTGCGGTGCCTATGAAGTCTACCACGTCACATAACACCATTCAAGTATTGCTTTCAAGTTTTTGCATTGAAGAATTACCTGAATTCATTGTTACGGACAACGGACCTCAGATCACGCCTCATGACTTTGAACAGTTTTGCGAACGAAAAGGCATTCGTCATCTAACAAGTGCTCCGTTTCACCCCCAGTCCAAAGGAGAAACAGAAAGCTTTGCTCGCAGCTTCAAACAACAAATGGTCAAGGTTCGCATCTTCCACACACGGGAACCGGCGCTGCAACTCTTTCTCGCCTCCTATCGCTCCCACCCACGCGGCGGAACTTCTGCATGGCCGCCGCCATCGGACGCTGCCTCACTTGCTCCACCCACTGCAGCATCCGCCACCGCCTATCTTGGTCTTTACAGGGTTTTGGCCGACGTCAGCGCTGGGAGCGTGGCGAGATACAGAAACCCATTGGCATATGTTGTTGTGGTCTTCAGTCCAGAGACTGGTTTGATGCAGCTCTCCATGCTACTCTATCCTGTGCAAGCTTCTTTACCTCCCAGTACCTACTGCAACCTACATCCTTCTGAATCTGTTTACTGTATTCATCTCTTGGTCTCCCTCCACGATTTTTACCCTCCACGCTGCCCTCCAATACTAAATTTGTGATCCCTTGATGCCTCAGAACATGCCCTACCAACCGATTCCTTCTTCTAGTCAAGTTGTGCCAAAAGTATCTCTTCTTTGCAATTCTATTCAATACCACCTCATTAGTTATGTGATCTATCCATCTAACCTTCAGCATTCTTCTGTAGCACCACATTTCGAAAGCTTCTATTCTCTTCTTGTCTAAACTATTTATCGTCCACGTTTCACTTCCATACATGGCTACACTCCATACAAATACTTTCAGAAACGACTTCCTGACAAATCTATACTCGATGTTAACAAATTTCTCTTCTTCAGAAACGCTTTCCTTACCATTGCCAGTCTACATTTTATATCCTCTCTATTTCGACCATCATGAGTTATTTTGCTCCACAAATAGCAAAACTCATTTACTACTTTAAGCGTCTCATTTCCTAATCTATTTCCCACAGCATCACCCGATTTAATTCGACTACATTCCATTATCCCCGTTTTGCTTTTGATGATTTTCATCTTATATCCTCCTTTCAACACACTATCCATTCCATTCAACTGCTCTTCCAAGTCCTTTGCTGTCTCTGACAGAATTACAATGTCATCGGCGAACCTCAAAGTTTTTATTTCTTCTCCATGGATTTTAATTCCTACTCCGAATTTTTCTTTTGTCTCCTTTACTGCTTGTTCAATATACAGATCGAATAACATCGGGAATGGCATATATATGTATCTAATTACAGATCCCGATGGTTTGCAGCACCGTCACCGGAATCAAATTCGCATTTGCCGTTTGCCCCGTGATTCTGCTGCTTTTCTTCCCCCAGATTCAGGCCACAGGGGTCCACGCGCCCTTCGCAGCCGCCCGCTGCTGCCCCACGGCACCCCAGGACGAGGCAATGGACGTCGCGCAATGGACGTCGCGCCCTAGCCCCCGCCGTCGCCGCTCTCCGACCCGATGGATCGCCATTGTAGTGGCCGTCGCCGTCCAGGAGACGCCCTCAGGACTGAATATTTATCCTGACAAGGGAACCTCCCCATAGAACCCGCCCCCCCCCCCCCAGATTTAGTTGTAAGTTGGTGGCACAGTGGATACGCCTTGAAAAACTGAACACAGATCAATCGAGAAAACAGGGAGAAGTTGTGTGGAACTATGAAAAAATAAGCAAAATATACAAACTGAGTAGTCCATGTGCAAGATAAGCAACACAAGGACAGTGCGAGATCACGAGCGCCGTGGTCCCGTGGTTAGCGTGAGCAGCTGCGGAAGGAGAGGTCCTTGGTTCAAGTCTTCCCTCGAGTGAAAAGTTTAATTTCTTTATTTTCGCAGTTATGATCTGTCCGTTCGTTCATTGACGTCTCTGTTCACTGTAATAAGTTTAGTGTCTGTTTTGCGACCGCACCGCAAAACCGTGCGATTAGTAGGCGAAAGGACGTGCCTCTCCAATGGGAACCGAAAACATTTGATCGCAAGGTCATAGGTCAACCGATTTCTCCACAGGAAATCACGTCTGATATGTTCTATACGACACTGGTGACGGCATGTGCGTCACATGACAGGAATATGTTGTCGACCCACCTAACTTGTACACTTGGCGAATGGGTAAAAGGATTCTTCTACCTTGCTCGATTTAGGTTTTCTGTGGATGTGCCAAAAAAGTGATGAAAATATAAGAGTTTATCACATAAACTGCAACAAATGAATGCAACAGTTTCACAGTCGCACAGTTTTACCTGTGCTCTGTCAAAACATATGTTTTTAACTTTTTCAATTTTTTCCGTGTGTAGACCGTCAAATCCTGCATATGTCCAAGCAAATCTGAACATGTCCTGGAATTTTGGAGAGCGAAGCTGATTGTGTGTGAGTGCCTGAACATTGATAATTGTCTGAAAATAAAAAATTAAAATTTTCATTCGAGGGAAGACTTTAACCAAGGCCGGCCGGAGTGGCCAAGCGGTTAAAGGCGCTCCAGTCTGGAACCGCCAGACCGCTACGCTCGCAGGTTCGAATCCTGCCTCGGGCATGGATGTGTGTGGTGTCCTTAGGTTTAAGTAGTTCTAAGTTCTAGGGGACTGATGACCTTAGAAGTTAAGTCCCATAGTGCTCAGAGCCTTTAACCAAGGACCTATCGTTCCACAGCTGCTCACGTTAACCACAGGACCACGGCACTACTTGGCTTATATTCTCCTTAATGTTGCCTATCTTCAGCATGGACTACTCAGTTTGTATATTTTGCTTATTTTTTTCATAGTTCCACACAACTTCTTCCTGTTTTCTCGATTGATCTGTGTTCAGTTTTTTCAAGGCCTATCCACTGTGCCAACTTATAACTAAATCTGAGGGGGTTGCGATGGGGAGGTTCGCTTGTGAGCAGTGTGTTCAGGGGGACGTTCCACTGCTCTCCCTAGCCAGATGGCGGGATGCGACCGGAAGTACGTCGTCCACCACAGCTACGGCTGGGAGCCTCATCTCTAAGTCCGGCTTCCTGCCTCCCCCGCCTCCCTTCCCCCTCCCCGTAGTCGTTCGCATCGCCAGCACACACGCTGCGGCGTTTCGGAGGGAGGAGGAAGGTGCTGAAATATGCCTTCGCCAGCACACCAGTCGGCATTAGGAAACTTTGTATAGCAGGCGCTGAACTAGGCGCGCCTATGACAAGAGAAGACCAAGACACGTCCGCAGGCTACGCGGCGATAGCGCCTCCTGGGCAGTGTGCATATAGGCCGCCGCCGACGACGACCGAGCTGTCTCAATCGCTCAATCGCAATCTCAGTACCTCAGTACGTCGCATCAGGACTCAGTTCGCATTGCACCTCAATACGTCGCACTGTGCTCTAGTCATCCACAGTGATAGTCGTCGTCTTGCACCATAAGCCGTCGGCACACGAACCGTGCTGTCGAACGTCAACGTTGAGCGTGCCGAGTTCAACGTCTTGCTGAACGCTCAGAAATGAAGCGACTTGTGCATATGGTACGTGGGCTCCAACGTGGTATATGCGATCGCAACGCACTCCAGCCGCAGTTGCGGGATGTTTCTAGTTCGTATATCACACTGTTTACTAAGCGGTCGCACGTAAAATTCCCACGTTAGCTCTATTAAAACGCACATTTCCTCCATTGTACATATGCTAGTCATGTTGTTCTATATGTAACAAACAAATAAAAACTTCAGTATCCATGTACATGTTTTAAGAGGAAAAGGAAAGTACCATGTCCAAACCGTAAGGACACAGGCTTATAAAAGTTCCATTACGAACAGTGCGATACAAATTTGCAATAGTTCTTCACAAAAGATAAACATTATTTCATCATTCCCACATTTTAGTAAAACCTCAAGACAATTCTTACTTGATCACTGTTCCTACCCAGTAGCAGAATCTTTGCATCATGTGAATTACGAGACGTAAAAGAAAAAGGAGCAAAATATCTTTATACAAGTAGCGCAAGTTGTCCTGTAGATTAAGCCAATCGAACAAATTCACTCCTCGAATAAAGGTGAATTTATATTTACATAAATCAAATATTATACTATATACTTATATTAAACTAATAACAAAGCATCAGAACCTATTAAAAACGCGAATGTCAGGGAAAAAAATTGAACGTGGCGAGACGCGAACCTTCACGCGTTATGACGCAATTATGTGACGCTAGTCACTACCCTAAATCACTAACGCATTCGCAAACCATCCTAGCGTGTTGCGACTTCCTAAAAGCTTTAATGGTAGCTTTGTTACTAATTGAAATTTAATTATAACAAATTGTACCAAGAACAATGTGTTTTTGGTGAATCCTCAGTGTGTCGCTGCCTTCAAAGGGCATGCTCTCATAATACCCAAGTTACAATAATTCTTTTGCCACGAATCTGACGTTTCTTATTTTATTGCAATTAATCATACAGTTAACAACGGGTTTTCGAGTGATTCTCAATTTGCTGGTGCTCAGAAACAGCATGTATACGTATAGAATTGAAATGAATGCCAATATGACGACTCACAACTCTGTGCTGAAGGGAGATGGCCTGCATGTGACGTAGGTGGCGCTGTGCCCCTTATTTGTCAACGCTCAGACGCAGGCTCAGAATATCTGACATGCTAGATATTGCTCTCCACGTTCGGAAAGACTCCCGAACGTGCTATTCCGCGCAATGACGTCAGAAACTCAGCACGCTCAACCTTCAACGTTCGGACGCACGGTCCGTGTGCCCACGGCTTTAGCTAGCTGTGAGGGAACGTTATCCGTTGTTTATAGTTGTGATATGGACACGGACAAGATTCAAGAATTAGCACATCTTATTGTTGCTGTTAACCACAGATCTTCAGATTGGACATCACTGAAGTTAAGTAATCAACTGGTTCCTGTAATAAAGTGTATTTTGACCAAGTGTGCATTTTGTGTTGCAGTGAGAGGAAACCGGTCACCCACCTGTCATACCACCCTCTCTTCATCCAGCCAGGAACCACAAAACATCGCAAGAGAGTACAGCAACAACACTGACGACATGCGCTGTACAGGAAAGCCGTGTCCACTTGTCCGAATGTTCTATACATTGTCAAGTCTTTACAGCTTCACAGGAAAGTTGTCTGGTTGCTACAAAATCAGAGCACGGAATAAAGAGCTTCAAGCGCACATGTAGGCAAACGGACTGGACCTAAGTAACGTGTCTGCTTCCATTTGGTATAGTAGGGAAAACGTTTGTGAGAACTCTTGCCCTGATTGCGGGATGGTGGTCTGCGACTCTTATATTGTTACTATTTGACCAAGTTCCACACTTGGTACATAGTAAATGTTCTCTTCGATGGCTGTTTGAACTGTCACAGAATAAAAATTTGTTGAGAACGAGACGGAGATTTTCTCTGTCGCAAAGTAACATAGCGAATTTTCAATAATAAACGATGTACGCGGCGATAAATTAATGGAATTTTCTGTATCAGTATTTTTATATACATGTAAATTACTTCAGTGTATTATGAATATATGTTATGGCGTTCAATACGGCTTTAACTGTATGTAAATTGTGTGTTGAAGACAATGCTTTTGTCCCACAGAAGAAATATAATCTGTGCAAATTTCTACTAAGAAGGAAGTAAAAACTGAAAAAGACAGTTCAAGCTGAGGCGAGGCAGTACGAGGATGGACGGGACATGTTTCTTTAGTGAAAAGTGATAATTTTGCGGCAGAGTGGCAGTTCTCTTAGTAATAAACTTTTGTCTCCTGCGTAATACAGACTATTATGAAAGTGATTGTTATCAATCATTCGCGTTTGTGAACTGGTTGGGTTGGGTTGTTTGGGGGAGGAGACCAGACAGCGAGGTCATCGGTCTCATAGGATTAGGGAAGGATGGGGAAGGATGTCGGCCGTGCCCTTTCAAAGGAACCATCCCGGCATTTGCCTGGAGCGATTTACGGTTCAAACGGTTCAAATGGCTCTGAGCACTATGGGACTTAACATCTGAGGTCATTAGTCCCCTAGAACTTAGAACTACTTAAACCTAACTATCCTAAGGACTTCACACACACATCCATGGCCGAGGCAGGATTCGAACCTGCCACCGTAGCGGTCGCGCGGTTCCAGAAGGAAGCGCCTAGAACCGCTCGGCCACACCGGCCGGCAGCGATTTAGGGAAATCACGGAAAACCTAAATCAGGCTGGCCAGACGTGGGATTGAACCGTCGTCCTCCCGAATGCGAGAAGAGTGTGCTAACCACTGCGCCACCTCGCACGGTTTGTGAACTGGAATGTGTATTCAGGTACAGTTTGTTAAAATCATTGACTAAGAGGACCAAAGGACATATTAAATCTGAAATTAAAATGATAATAAAGACACAGAAGAAAACTTCATCACGTGGGCAACCATTGTTGTGCTTAAAAGTGTGTCCGTATATCAGCTCGCAAATCAAATTCCTGTTTCCTTTCTAAAGAGTTCTAAAAGCTCTTATCGGCAAAGCTGACAAAGCAGGAGGGTGCCCCGGAGCAACAGTATGAATTAATAGCACTTTTATTATTTAATTTATTCATTTTGAAACGACCCATTGTCATCTTATCGCCTTCCCGTGGGCATCTGACTTTCAAAGGCTCCTGCGATAGTCAGCTACTAGACAGGATACATCTCTGATGAGGCAGCAATTAGAGGAAGGTTGCCAAGGATGGGCAGTCTCCCACACGATTTCTCTGGGGATCCTGGCAATAGGTGCACACTGCTAGTTATTAGATAAAACACGTGTCGCTGTCTTAGTCGTGAGAGGTTTAACGAAGACACATAGCAACAGTGAAAAGACGTACGATTAGCACAGTGTTCTTGCAAGTGACTCGTATTAATAATTTAACCGTCGTACTGATGTGTCAACAGTGATCAAATTTCGATCCGTCATTGAAAGTATGAGGAATTCACGTCCTTCTGTCATAGTCACAATATAAAGTTACGGCTGTGGTCAGAGAATAGGTACTGCTAAGCGATGAAGTGCGAGTTGCCTTGATTGAGCCATATCGGATTTTGTCGAATCTTTGGCCTAAATGGGCCCCTATGAACAAAATTAAAGTAATTGTTTGCAATATATGTTTTCTAATAGTTTTGAAGAGTTTTGATAATTAGTCAATTTTTTTTACCTTCGAAGGCGAAATTTCCAATCTTAGCCACCTTCGTTTCGAAGACATGTTATTCGGTTTCATTTGCATAAAATCCCCTAAAATATAAAATAAGAAATGTACTGACACATACTTAGATGTGTGTAGTATTTAACAGCTGTTACAGTATTGTCGATCCACATGGGCTAATGAATGAAACCAGTCGCCTTGATAGGGCCGATGATACACGTCTTTACCTCTCAGCTGTTTTATTGATAGTGGGTATTTCTGACTTTTGTGTCTACACACTGAAGCGCAAAGTATAAAGTTCGAATTATTCTGAAAATAAAATATTTATTACAATACGTTAGGTTTTTATTACAAATTTCCTTCACGTGCCCCATTGATAGCAACGTTCCCTTACATTTTCCTGGTGGCAGTCGTTATCTTCAAAACAGTGATTATTTACATTGGAGCTAAACATTATGTAGCAGACTTCATGTAGAGACCAATAACATTGAGGAATGCTGAAACTGAATAAGTCATTTCAGAACAACAGCAATAAACTCAGCCGGCCGGCCAGCCGGTGTGGCCGTGCGGTTCTAGGCGCTTCAGTCTGGAACCGCGTGACCGTTACGGTCGCAGGTTCGAATCCTGCCTCGGGCATGGATGTGTGTGATGTCCTTAGGTTAGTTAGGTTTAAGTAGTTCGAAGTTCTATGAGACTGATGACCACAGATGTTAATTCCCATACTGCTCAGAGCCATTTGAACCAATAAACTAAAATGTATTCGACTTTGTGCTAAAACGCATGATTTTCTCGTAGTTAAATAGTTTGTTCCACTATTTAAATAAAGCTGTGAAATCATGTTTCCCTGAGAGCAAACTGTAAAATGAAAGACCATTATTCCTTTCAGCTGCCATTAGTAATTCTTCAGATTAAATCTGTTTTATAAAACCCCATTCGTTTTATTACTTCACAACAAACTACATTATCGTAAGTGAACTTGACCAACACGATTCCACACTCTCCAGCCATAATATTTCGATTAACATTTCATGTCACCAGTTTTATTATGATTGTAATTTTGCATCAGATTGCTCAATAAATTTCAATAATTCATATTAATTTATGTATTCTTAGTTCAACACAAGAATAGTCATGCTAATTGTGTCGAAACGCAGCAGTTTTCACAGACACTAATCGCATGGGGTCGTTGAAAGCTCGACATAGATTGTGGCTTTCGTGAATCCATAGCTTCCAAAGTCGTACGAATGTTGTGGATTCCGAACAAAGCCAGCAGCAGTATCGCAGGGCTACAAACTGCTGCCCTGATGGGCCACGATCATTGTGTTGTCGAACTACAACGTGTCGTGGCAGATTTTTCACGTTCGCACACGAAGCGTAGCAATCTTTTCCTAACCCACCATCATTCAAATGCGACTTCGAAATGAAATTTGAGAGCACTCTCTCATTATATACATTGTGCGGCAGCGCTGAAATGCTAATCATTTGTATATCCAAGCATATAGTACACTTCATCTTAGTTTTGTCGTTCTTTGCATGTCGCCTCGACGTTGTTGCATTTCTAATGGCCATCAGTATACAGGGTCATTCACCTAAGCTGTTGAACTCAAATATTTCCAGAACCGTTTCAGAAATTGTAATTTTTGTTTTCACCTGTATGAATTCCTCACTAAACGATGTATAGCATCTTTTCATAGCTGCATTAACTACAGAAACATATCTATCGATTCCACTTTTTTAAATGGATCGTTTGTAATATCTGCTGCTATTTAAGTAGTTCTGAAGAAGACGAACTCAACGGCGTTTCACTCCCCAAAATGCGATTAGTAGTTTGTGAGTAATTACTGTGTTTAAAACTACGGATCTACCCGTTACGAATATGAAACGTATTGTTTTATGCGCCAGCTCGCTATTTCGTACCCGTATAAGAAAATGCGTCTCATAGGATAGGAGGAAACAGAATTTTTTACCGCCATGAACCGCTAGAAAATGTATTGCAGAAATTGATCTTTCACTGCGTTGGATTGGAAAAGTAAATATCTTTCATAAACCACAAGAAATTAGATATGTTACTTTTTACAGGCAATGCAAGAGAAATACGAAGAGAAAAACTGAGTTGTACTCACGAAGGTATTCCTACAGACGATGTCCAACAAGAATGACGATTCAGTAAATATGCAAAAAATTCTTATTGGAAGGACACTGCAATATTATGCAAAAGTTAAGGAGCCAGCATGCAACTGGCGGAGTGAAGGAATAGATGCTGCTCGTGATCCAAATGTCAACTCTGGAGAAATGGAGAGTGCTTCTCCAGCAGATTACCCACCGCGTTTACAGAAGACGTCGAGATTTCTGATGTTCAGTTGTGGTAAGACATCAGGACAAAAGGTTCTTTCTTCAAAGAATTAACTTTGCCGATTAAGCTATCTTTACGAAACATGGTAAGCCGGAAGTTTAGAAGGGTGAAAACTGATCTCCAAAAGTTCTCTTGAGGAAGTCTGCAGTTATGTTTGCAGAATGGGCATCTGTTACGCCAGTGCCACACGGATCGGCTTATATGTCTTCCAATAACTACTACAGTATATCCGTTAGGAACTGTACATATGTGTCCATTTAGCGTCCCATCAATAAAGCTGACACGATTGATGCGATACTTGAAAAACCACACCACACGTTGACAGGCCAAGGTCGGTGTTTATCCACTTATCTCAGCCATCAAGGATTCTCACCTAAACATATTTATTTACTCATGGGTTGAAAACGATGAATTTACCATAAACAAAATCTTAAGTAGAATCACCGCATGATTTTGCACTTTCATGGACCCTATTCGAAGGACCTGCCATTAACCTGTAAAAGGTGCGAAATTCGGAAAGGATGAAATGCGTTGGAATCTGGTAGTCGCAGAGCACTCCTTCAGATTACAACACTTTCACATTCAGAGTGCTTTGCAGTCCCATTTAGATCGAGTGTTACCGTTGCTAAAATGTTAGTCGCGTTTCTCTCGTCAAAGATAGATAATGAGGGCTTGTCGGTACCAGAATACTTCTCAGTGTAGAACCATGTCACTGTTTTAACTGTCTGGCGACATGTGCTACAAAAGAAAACCATCTCCACGTGTCCGAATGTTGTATACATTGTGAAGTCTAAACGGCTTCGCAGGCAAGTTGTCTGTTTGCTACAAAAGCAGAACACGGACTAACGAGCTTCACGCGCACAGATAATCAAACGAACTACACTGAAGAACCAAAGAAACTAGTACACCTGCCTAATATCGTGTATGGCATCCACGAGCATGTAGAAGTGCAGCAACACGACGTGGCATGGACTCGACTAATGTCTGAAGTAGTGCTGGAATGAATTAACACCATGAATCCTGTAGGGCGGCCCATAAATGCGTAAGAGTACAAGGGGTGGAGATCTCTTCTGAACAGCACGTTGCATGGCATCCCAGATATGCTCAATAATGTTCATGTCTGGGGAGTTTGGTGGCCAGCGGAATTGTTTAAGCTCAGAAGATTGTTCCTGGAGCCACTCTGTAGCAATTATGGACGTGTGGAGTGCCGCATTGTCTCGCTGGAATTGCCCAAGTGCATAGGAATGCACAATGGACATTAATGGAAAGACAGGATGCTTACCTACGTGTCACCTGTCAGAGTCGTATCTAGACATATCAGGGTTCAAATATCACTCCAACGGCAGACGCTCCGTACCACTACAGGGCCTCCTCCAGCTTGAACACTCCCCTGCAGACATGCAAGATCCATGGATTCGTAAGGTTGTCCCTCTGGACTCGTCCGACCAGGCAACATGTTTTCAGTCATCAACAGTCCAATGTCGGTGTTGATAGGCCCAGGCGAAGCGTAAAGCTGTGTGTCGCACAGTCATCAAGGATACATCGATGATGTTTCGTTGAATGGTTCGCACGCTGACACTTTTTGATGACCCGCACTGAAATCTGCAACAATCTGCGGAAGGTTTGCACTTCTGTCACACTCAAAGATTCTCTTCAGTCGCCGCTGGTCCCGTTCTTGCAGGATGTTTATCCGGCCGCAGCGATACCGGAGATTTGCTGTTTTAGCGGATTTCTGATATTCATGGTACACTCGTCAAATTTTCGTACGGGAAATTCCCCACTTCATCGCTACATCGGAGATGCTGTGTCCCATTGCTCGTGCGCCGTCTATAACACCACTTCAGAGTCACTTAGATCTTGATAACGTGCCATTGTAGCAGCAGTAATTGATCTAACAACTGTGTCAGACACTTATTGTCTTATATAGGCGTTGCCGACCGCAGCGCCGTATTCTGCCTGTTTACATATCTCTGTACTTGTGTACGCATGCCTATACTAGTTTCTTTGGCGTTTCAGTGTATATGTACTAACATATCTCTTACAGTTTGGTACAGTAGAGAAAACTGTTTGTGAGAACTCTTCTCGTGACTGCGGGATGGTGTTTGCGACACTTATGTTGTTGCTGTTTGACCAAGATCCACACATACTATGTAGCAAACGTTGTCTCCTATAGGTCTTTCAAATATCACAGAAAAAGATATGTAGTTGCATTTAGATAAACAATTTTCGTACCATAAGACCCCAGATTTTAACATTACACGCATACTTCAGGAAATTCGTCACATTGTCCTCTACAGCTTAGTGAAAACTATACATCGATATTTATATACATTGAGAGTGTGTTTAAAGAATGTCCCACTTTACAGTCCTTGCAAAGAAAGTGAAGCACCCGGAATAAGAGGACAAAATGAAACTGCAAGGGTTGAAGGGGTATTTGATGTTACTTCATTGATTAAAAAAAAACAGTCAAACTTACAAAGAACTTAGTAGTACGACCCCATTTGTATGTATGAAGTCCCACCCTCTCTGAAATGGATGCAGGCTCCGATTCGGTTGGGAAGAGCGTCTGGAAGTAATTGTACGTTCTGCTGAGGCAAACTAGGGCACAACTGTTGTAACTGGTCCGTCATATACTTCATACTGGCACTGGAACGTAGTTTACGTCCGAGCCTTGCCACACATGGTTCAAAAAAGGTTCAAATGGCTCTAAGCACTATGGGACCGAACAGCTGAGGTCATCAGTCCCCTAAACTTATAACTACTTAAACCTAACTAACCTAAGGACATCACACACATCCATGCCGAGGCAGAATTCCAACCTATCACACATGTTCCATAGCAGAAAAATCTGGGGATCTTGCTGCCCAAGCGCGTACATCAACATCACGGAGATATTTCCAGAATGAGATTTTCACTCTGCAGCGGAGTGTGCGCTGATATGAAACTTCCTGGCAGATTAAAACTGTGTGCCCGACCGAGACTCGAACTCGGGACCTTTGCCTTTCGCGGGCAAGTGCTCTACCATCTGAGCTACCGAAGCACGACTCACTCCCGGTACTCACAGTTTTACTTCTGCCAGTATCTCGCCTCCTACCTTCCAAACTTTACAGAAGCTCTCCTGCGAACCTTGCAGAACTAGCACTCCTGAAAGAAAGGATATTGGGGAGACATGGCTTAGCCACAGCCTGGGGGATGTTTCGAGAATGAGATTTTCACTCTGCAGCGGAGTGTGCGCTTCTTTCAAGAGTGCTAGTTCTGCAAGGTTCGCAGGACAGCTTCTGTAAAGTTTGGAAGGTAGGAGACGAGATACTGGCAGAAGTAAAGCTGTGAGTACCGGGCGTGAGTCGTGCTTCGGTAGCTCAGATGGTAGAGCACTTGCCCGCGAAAGGCAAAGGTCCCGAGTTCGAGTCTCGGTCGGGCACACAGTTTTAATCTGCCAGGAAGTTTCATCACGAAGATAGTTCATAGACACACGTGAAATGTGTGAGTAACGAGCACTGTCCAGCTGAAAAATGATGCCACGATACTAACACACTAGACGTAGTCCATCAGTAAGCAGGATGACCGTGATGTACCATTGTGCTGGCGTAGTACCCCCGGTCACTAGCAGCCATACTGCGGACAGTCTTGTTGGCTCCCAACACACACCGGAGGCATCCCAAGGCGAGGGCCGCAGATTTGGCTGTTGGATCGCCGGCGCTTGTTGTCGCCTGCGATCTTAACCACGATGTAGACGGCGAAGAAGCATGCAGTGGGCCACCTTGCGGCTCCCAGCGAGTGGCGCTGAGGCAATGAGGACGAAGGCCACTGAGTCAGCTGCAGGCGCATCCTAACGTCGTCAAAATACCGCGGCTGTCCACGGCCGGCATGCTGCAGTATGTTGCTGAGGTAGCCCTTCCACGCCAAGCTGTCTTGCAGACAGCAAAGTGGTCTCCTCGGCATTTCGGGACCCTGTAATGCGAGGAACATGGCACTACAGCTGGGAATAATAAAATACTTGAAGATCACGGCCGAGTTTTAATATGGCTCTTCCTGACAGTTTCCATCCACGTCCAACATTCCTCCACCACACGCCAACATCTACATTTGGCCGTGACAGCTACATATGGCGTCAGAACAGCACGCATCGTCTGTACAGTACGACGTTCCAGCCCACCGCCTGCATTACAGTCACAAATTGTGGCGTGTGTTAACCAATTTTTCCTTTTGAGTGTTGGACGTTTCCTTTCTTTGCGTTGTCAGAGTAAGTGTTAGTGTGTTTGGGGCAGCAAGATTTTTTTTCATGGCATTTAATTACCTTTGTATTGGGTTGAGTATGATGTTTTATTTATCTCCTCCTACTACATTATCGCATAAAATGTAGGATGAGATACTGAGCTGCAGGAAGTCAGTTTATTATTGTAGTTAAATGTTTAGTTTCTGCCGCGCGGGATTAGCCGAGCGGTCTCAGGCGCTTCAGTCATGGACTGTGCAGCTGGTCCCGGCGGAGGTTCGAGTCCTCCCTCGGGCATGTGTGTGTGTGTGTGTGTGTGTGTGTGTGTGTGTGTGTGTGTGTGTGTGTGTGTGTGTCCTTAGGATACTTTAGGTTAAGTAGTGTGCAAGCTTAGGGACTGATGACCTTAGCAGTTAAGTCCCATAAGATTTCACACACATTTGAACATTTGTTTTGTTTCTGTAGTATTTTATAGGTTGAAATGGGACTAACTGGGAACTAAAGCAAAACAATGACAGAGTCAGGGACGCAAGGTGTGTCGAAACCAGCAGCAGTACGGATTTTGTTGGAAAAGGTAGCACAATTGACAGCAGACAATACGCAGTTGAGAAATGAATTAACATCTAGGAGTGAGCGGGAAACCGCATCTGATCAGTCGTTGTTGCCTATGGTGCTGCAGCAGGAGATTGATCCAGCTGCCGTGAGTTTGATTATTCCGTTTTCTGGCATGGCGTCTGAGGATGTGCTTTCGTTTGTGGAACACTTGGAAACTTCAGCGGTGATGAGTGTTGGTCTGATGAACAGTTGTTACATGTAGCCAAGATTAGATTAATGGCTGAAGTAAAGACATATTTAAGGTGTTCTCAGGCGTTAAGGAAGGCAGGACAGTTTAAACAGTTGAAGGAGGGGCTTTTACAGAGGAACAAGAAACAGAATAGCGCTCGGTACTTTAGGGAGAGGTAGAGTACGAAGTGACAGGGGGAGACAGTAAAGAAATTTGAAGACAGAATAAGAGAAATTAACGAGTGTACTTACGAATTGGGTCAGAGCGATGAAGCAAATGATGTTCTGTTGCAGGAGACCGAGCAGAGAGCACTTGTATTTTTGAGGGGGTTACCGGCGCACATGGCGCGGAAAGTGCGTGAAGGGACTCAAAGATTTGTATTAGTCCATTCAGCTGACAATCCATTGTCAGGAAATAGACGTGGCAACGGGGGTACGTGATAGACAAACAGTGTTTACGGCGGGTATAAAATGTTGTGGTCGTACGGGACATGTGCAGAGGCAATATACCCAGTCATCGAGGAATAGAGGAAGGGGTGGAATCAGCAGCGTGGAGGTTGGAGAAGTGGAGTTAGTAGAGGTGGACAATCGTTAAACGGCAGAAGGGGCCCAAGACCCACCTAAGGGAGCTCCCATTTAATTTCAATGTTACAAATACGTATGTAGAGGTGGAATTTTCAGTGGTAGGATCCACAGGAACTAAAAAGTTTAAGATTCTGTTGGTCACAGGGGCGCAAGTGTCAGTGGCTACTAAGAGCTTAATGGGACGAAAGAAGTTAGACCCACCACGTTATAGGTTGCGTGGAGTGGGGGATAAGGAGGTCACACTATTTGGGGTCAGTGCCGGTTGACTTTGGCATAGGGAAGGGCCGATTTGATGCATGCATGGAGATAGTACCATGGGTAAGCGAGGGCTACGACATGATCCTAGGAGTAGATTTCTTGCACCAACATCATGCCAAAGTTGACCTTGGACAAGGAACTGTGGAACTTGGTGGAATGTTATTTCAGCTAGGGGAAACTGTTGTCGACGCAGAGCTGTCGCGACGGGCGTTCAACATAATGAACAAACCAATTGAGCAACGTACATTAGCATTAAGGCTTAATTCGCATGAGTGTGTTTCTAGTGGCACCGGGAAGTCGCTTGGGGTAAGTGTAGAGTCAAGTCTACCTGTGGGTATGGTATGTGTTATTGAACCACTGGAGGATAATGAAGTTTTGAATCCATTAGGTTGTAGTATTGTACAGGAGGGGAACGATGGGCGAGTAGTTCCTCTGAACGTAGATAATTTTAGCACTGTAGACGCGAATTTGGGAAAAGGAGTTTTAGTAGCGAATTTAGATGTACCAGATGATGAAACTGGTGTTCGAGAGGTAGGCGTAGCGATCAACCACTAACTTCTGATAGAACTGAATTGCGTAACAAAGTTAAGCTTTTGAAAGGAGGAGAAGAAGAGCATATGGAAGAATTGTCGGGGGAGTTTAAGAATTTGTTTTTTCCGCGAGGGCTGTTGCCAGCAACTCCATCAGTTCAACATAGGATAACAACATGGAACGAAGCACCTGTTTACCATAAATCATACAGAACACCGAAGTATTTGCAGCCGATTGTGTAGGATTCAATTGATCGGCAGCTTGCGGATGGTATTATAGAGCATAGTAATAGTTGCTGGGGATCCGGCATTGTCGTTGTGTCTAAAAAGTCTGTGGATAGAACTAAGAAATACAAGTTCTGTTGTGACTGACGATACCTCAATAATAATACAGCAATGGACGCATACCCCATTCCAAACATACTGGAGACTTCGGATCACTTAGGACAATGGCAGTATTTTTCTACGATGGATTTGACAAGTGGTTATCAAAATGGTTCAAATGGCTCTGAGCACTATGGGACTCAACTGCTGTGGTCATAAGTCCCCTAGAACTTAGAACTACTTAAACCTAACTAACCTAAGGACATCACACACATCCATGCCCGAGGCAGGATTCGAACCTGCGACCGTAGCGGTCGTGCGGTTCCAGACTGTAGCGCCTTTAACCGCATGGCCACACCGGCCGGCGACAAGTGGTTATCATCAGTTAGAGATGGCCCTAGAGGATCGTCCGAAAACTGCTTTCTCTACTCCTGGAGGCCATTACCAGTACATTAGAATGCCATTCGGTTTGAAAAAACACTCAGGCAACTTTTCAGAGGTTGCTAGACAGTGTGTTGCGGGGTTTGAAACCACGGCAGTGTCTTGTCTATTTGGGTAACATTATTGTGTTTTCAAGTAATATGGAGCAACATAGACAGCAGTTAAGGGAAGTCTTTATGAGGGTAAGAGCAGCTCGTTTGACCTTGAGACTGGAGAAGTGTCATTTTGCATTGGAAGAAACGAAATATTTAGGTCATATCATCAGTAAGGAGGCATCCCAAGGGGAGGGCCGCAGATTTTGCTGTCGGATGGCAGGCGATTCTCGCCCGTGATCTTAACCACGATGGCGAAGAAGCATGCAGCGGGCTGCCCTGCAGCTCCCACCGAGCGGCGCTGAGGCAACGGGGACGAAGGCTGCTGAGTCGGCTGCCAGCTCATCCTGACATCGTCAAAACACCGTGGCTGTACACGGGTCGCAGAGGTAGTCCTTCCGCACCAAGCTGTAATGCAGACAGCGAAGTGGCTCTCCTTGTCATCGTGGGACCCTGTGACGCAGACAGAGAGGAACACAGCACTGTAGCTCGGTATAATAAAACACTTGAAGATCACGGCTGAGTTTTAATACGGCGCATTCTGACAGTTTCCTTCCATATGCAACATTCCTCCACCGCACGCCAACGTCTACATTTAGCTGTGACAGCTACACATGTAAATTATGTAAAAGAGTAAGTTTTGATCTGACAGGAGAACTGCAATCTGTTGAAATTTCTACTAAGAACGAAGTGAAAAATGAAAAAGGCAGATTAATCTGGGGCATGAAAGAATAAGGATAGACAGAAGAACATGTCGTTTTTAAGTGAAAAAAAGTGCTAATTTTGTGGGAGTGGCAGTTTTCTTCGTATTAATTGTCGGAATGTGCAATGTGGAGGACAGAATTACTCTACGGTGGCAATAGAAGCAGTTTCAGCGTTCGGTGTCTGCAGAAACCGAGTTGCCAGCTATTTATCATAGCAACAGTGTTGGACTGAAATAACAGATCTTAAGAGGAGACACGTTTTTCTTGAAATTATCCACAGTGAAGAGAAGACAAAAGAAAAAGCAGACGTAAGACACAAGAACCAAGAACCAAGAACTCAACATTCAGCAGAACATCGTCTCGATAATCTCTTTCCTGGGGCGAAGATTCTAGCCATCGAAAGTGAGAGAAGCTAAAAACCACCATGACAAAGTGAGAGTCTACAATACACCAACACAGACCGTGCACGAGAGATAAACACTATTTCACTACAACGATGCTACTATGATAATTAGCTGGAATTTTTTTCGTTTCATTCCTCCTTGCACAATCAAACTGCTCCCATTGTCTCCGTCTTGTAATTCTCCACGTTACATATTCCGACTACTAATATACAGAAAACTGCCTCTTTTCCGCAAAGTTATCACTTCCATCCCTGAGAGACCATTACTCCTCTTCTGCCTGTCTTTAAACTGCCACTTCCCTGCTTCAACGGCCTTTTCCATTTATCACTTGCCTCCTAAGAAAAATTTGATCACATTTGCCTTGGAAATCATATTTGTACCGAGGCCTGTATCTCTTTGTGCGCAGCAAATCGACAGCCACGAATATCTTTCTTCGGGGCTCCGAAAATATGAAATCTCAAGAGGAGAATTAGGGACTTTATAGAGGATGTGTAAGTGCTTACCAAGAAACTTCTGCAGCATAGTCTAAATAACCTTGGCAACAAAATGCCCGCCCACATAATGCAAAGCTTGTTTTGAGTACGCTCCAGAAGTTACGCTGTAAGCCCTTATACGTCCTCCATACGATCCTGTTCTCTCTCCATGCGACTTCCATGTTTTGGAGACCCGAAGAAAGACATTCGAGGTCATGGATTTGCTTTGGAAGAAGAGGAGCACGGCTTGGTACAATCATGCACCATAATCAACCGCAAACGTTTCTCCTTAAGGGCACTGACTTTCTCCTCTCACATCTGGGTAAATTTTTTAACAGTTATGACGATTACTCTTGAAATAATAAACAGTTTACTCACGTTCTTTCCAAGTGTCTAATTTTGACAGCCTGAAAGTCATTGATACAATTTTGAGTATGGACATCCTCAGACAGGTGTGGTCCATTTACTGCCAATAGATCCAATATAGCCCGCATCTCGTGGTCGTGCGGTAGCGTTCTCGCTTCCCACGCCCGGGTTCCCGGGTTCGATTCCCGGCGGGGTCAGGGATTTTCTCTGCCTCGTGATGGCTGGGTGTTGTGTGCTGTCCTTAGGTTAGTTAGGTTTAAGTAGTTCTAAGTTCTAGGGGACTGATGACCATAGATGTTAAGTCCCATAGTGCTCAGAGCCATTTGAACCATTTTTGATCCAATATATTTCCATCACGAGTGTGCTTCCGAACTACCGGATCTAGATACTTTTTATTAAAGGCAGTTTGTACTGGTCAACACTTCAGAAGTGTATTTATTCGTTTGGAGATCTGTATGATTTAAATCTTCTTCAATGACACGATGTTTCGGAAACATACATTTTAGTGAGATGAGTTTTCCTTTAGCCAACGGTCTTCCAACAGTAGTAACACCGATTCCCGTCAGACAACCGAATTTAAGCGCTGTCGGATTGGGCTAGCTATTGGATGGGTGACCACCGGGTCTGCCGAGGGCTGCTGGCAAGTGGGGTGCACTCAGCCCTTGTGAGGCAAACTGAGGAACTACTTGACTGAGAAGTAGCGGCTCCGGTCTCTTAAACTGACATACGGCTGGGAGAGCGGTGTGCTGATCACATGCCCCTCCATTTCCACATCCAGTCATGTCTGTGGTCTGAGGATGACACGGCGACCGATCGGTACCACTGGGCCTTCATGGCCTGTTTGGGTGAAGTTTAGTTTAGTTTTGAGTTTTTCTTTAACGTTTTCGGTTACATCTGAACATGAGTCCGTTAGTCAGTACATAGATACCATTATAAGATTAGGCTCACACGTGATATTGTGACTTGCCTAAGTAATCTGGCTTATAGCTTCAATTTGTATCTCAGAGGATCTGAGTCCGTTGTCTCCTGCGATAAATACACTACTTCTGTTTAGCATACGGCTATGCTTTCGATACACACTTTTATTTACCACAAAAAATCTCACCTTTGTCAGTTTCGATTTTTAACTACATTTCCGTACCTTGTATTGGGTGCACTCCATATCTTTTCAAGAGTACTTCCAATCCTTGTACGTTGTTGCGAATGCTTCGACTGCTGATGAGTGAAGTGGTTGTCGCTCAAGCTAAAAAAACCCTCGTGAGTATCCCACACACAATCAGCTGGATGGATAGGACTTCTGTAGTGCTCCACTGACCCATGTACGGAGACTCGACAGTTTTCGAAGGTAAAGCGCAAATCTAGGAACTCTTAGAACTTTGCAGCTTGTAACAGAATCATCTAAGCTTCTAGTTCATCCTGCCCACTCGTCATTAATAAGATAATGTCCGTTCTGGTACATTTTTTTTGTGAATATTGTATATATTCATGGGCAAGAATACAACAGTGGCAAAACTATTGCTCTGTTAATTGATTAATCACCCAATGGGCATAATGCATCCTGGAAAACACCCCACCCCCTCACCCTCTCTGTCCCTCTCCTCCATCCTTCTGCAGGATGCCCTCCCTCTCCCCAAAACAAGCACACCTTCGGTATCAAATTAAATAACTAATTAATAAAATTGATCAATTAATTACATGCTCCTCATCCCGGGAAATCCCCCAGCCCTCCTCCCAGTTCCCCCACTTACGCCTCTAGTCCCCCATCTGGAAACTGGCGGGAATAAGACAGTCTGCTGAAGAGGAAGAACATTTCAATGTTTTTGGTACTACCATGATGGAAATTTCTAGTAGAAGCTCACGCCCTCCCTTCCTCTCCCTCACCTCCCCGCAAATGAAAAAAATGGCGAGATATACTCAGTCTGTGTTGAGCTGTTGGACTGGAAGTTGCAAGTATTAAAATGGCTCAGAGCACTATGGGACTTAACATTTGAGGTCATCAGTCCCCTAGAACTTAGAACTACTTAAATCTATCTAATCTAAGAACATCACATACATCCATGCCCGAGACAGGATTCGAACCTGCTACCGTAGCGGTCGCGCGGTTCCAGACTGTAGCGCCTAGAACCGCTCGGCCACCCGGGCCGGCTGCAAGTGCTACCCTGTACTAATTACGTAATTACTCTGCTTCAGAATGAAGGTGTTGTCTTATTGGAAATTTTCGTGTGTCTGCTCACCTTGACGTGTGGTAATCGACTGAGCTAGTGCACAATGCCACCGCAAGACGATGTCACACCTCCCACCCCACACCCCCTCCCTCACCATCCCTCCCAGGAAAAAATGGCGCGAGAAGTCTGTTAGTCTGTGCTGAGCTTGTGGGCTGGAAGGATCTCACGACAGGAAATTCAACTAAATTGCAGTGGGCATAATAATATAGTGTTTATTTATAAAATTCAGTTTGATTACCAATTCCCTGGGGTTATATCTCTTTACTTCGTGGGAAAAACTCATCATTCTCCGAGTTTTTTTTTAATTTAGGAGAATGAAGGTCTTGTAAAATCCGTAAAAAAGCAATTAAATAAGTTGATATCCCTTAACACAGGATTGGATGGGAAAACAAGACTTGAAAGGGCAGACCCACAATTGTCAACATTTGTCACTTAGAAAGTCTTATTTATTTTTAATAGACATAATACTTTAACAAGTGCGTGAACAATACATGCAAATTTAAGTACGCTTTGCAATTCACCACCTAAGTATAACCAATAATTAAAATCAATGGCATCATAAGAAGCTTAAAAAATATATAATTTAAAAAGAAATCAAACTATCTCAGCCCTTAAGAGTAACTTTTCAGTCACTATTTAATGACAGCGAAGTAAAATATTTCTGTAAAACGCATTCCCCAAGCCATCAACACACAATCTTGGCATTAGGGTAGGTAGACACAAATAGGTTTGACGGGCGATCTAAATCTGAACAAGTGGAAAAATAGACAAATTTTCTTCAAAAATGAAACAATATGTACATGGCACTAGGTGACATTGTTTAAATATGAATTACTAAAAATCAGAACTTTCAAAACGACCTTCACATTACGGGAAATTTTTGTATGTAAGACACTTCTGTAGGAAACTTATGCAATAATGTTCACTAGCAATCAGAGTGAAATAAGTATAACTGGCTGTATTTATAGCTCACAGTAACCAGAGAACGTGACGTCTACATATACAGGCAGGCGTTAAAACAATAACCCTTAGACAGGAGAGCGAAAAGCTGACAAAACTCAACCTCATCTGTAGACAGCCGACACAAATTTGTACACCATGGTGCGGCAGCGCACCAGATACCAGCCTACACTGCAAACGCCGTGGTGTCACGCTAACAGGCCTCCCGCTCATGGTAAGACCGCTGTAATCACGTGAGGGCACAAACTTCAGGAAAACAGTTAGCAGAAGCTGTCGACAAGAATACCTTAGTCTAACCACAAATACCGGGTGATCAAAAAGTCAGTATAAATTTGAAACTTAAGAAATCAAGGAATAATGTAGATAGAGAGGCAAAAAATTGACACACATGCTTGGAATGACATGGGGATGTATTAGAACTGAAAACAAAGTTCACAAAATGTCCGACAGATGGCGCTGGACAGCAAAACGTCAGCGACTGCGCATGAAAATCGTGTATAAAATGAGCTGTAATGAGAGAGAGAATCAGATGCGCCAGCAGTCGAAGCATTTTGATGTTACCTGAAAAGGCGCTTTTAGTGAAGCTGTATTTCAGAATGGGGAATGTGCTAGTTCAGCGTTACGATCCTATCGCCATAGGAAGGGGATTCGAACGGGTAAAAGTCCATTGACAAATGCAGCTGTGGCGAGAATGGTTTAGAAATTCGAAGCCACGGGTTGTTTAGACAATAGACCCCGTAGTGGCCGACCGAGCACAAGGCGTAATGCTGCTGAGACAGTTCAGGAAGAAATGGAGACTGTAGCAGGTTCGTCTATGCAAGGGGAAGTCAGCGCTCGTGCAGTCGCACGTCGCACCGGCATTCCATACACTACTGTTTGGTTGGCACCGAGGCGTACCCCCCGATGCTATCCGTACAAAATCCATCGGCATCATGAACTGTTACCTGGCGATTTAGTGAAGCGGAGGGCATTTGTTGTGTGGGCGTTTCAAAAGATGGCGGAAGATGACGATTGGTTGAGTAACGTGTTGTGTACCGACGGAGCTCATTTCACGCTCCGAGGGTCTGTCAACGCTCACAACTGCAGAATTTGGGCTACCGAAAATCCTAGAACTGTCGTGGAAACTCCATTGCACGACGAGAAAGTCACGGTATGGGTTGGATTTACCACATCTACCGTTATCGGGCCTTTTTTCTTCGAGGAAATGCGTGATTCTGGTTTTGTAACTGCTACCGTGACAGGTGAGAGGTACGCCGATATGTTACAGAATCGCATCATCCCCAGCCTGGCTGATAAACACCTGCTGGAACGTACGATGTTTATGCAGGATGTCGCTCCACCCCATATTGCTAGACGTGTCAAAGATCTTTTGCGAGCGTCGTTTGGTGATGATCGTGTGCTCAGCCGCCACTTTCATCATGCTTGGCGTCCCAGGTCCCCAGACCTCTGACCTCTGACTACTGCCAAAGTCATCCATGAATTACCAGTAACCACCTCATTTGTAGTGCAAGAAAAATTAATCTTACATCCTACAAAAGTAACTGGACCAGTAAGTAATTCTTGTTGCGAGACGTCGTTTGGTGTAATATCAAAGCTGCTAACAGTCTTGTACACAGGCATTCTGGAACGACGATATGCTCTTCTCCTCCTGTAAGGCATGGCTGTGTGCAACGTGCGGCTGCCTCGAGTCGAATGAGATGCAGCTGCCTCACTGAGCCCTAAGCGGATGTACGTACTGATAAGACTGGGCGCGGCAGGAAGCAGCGCGCTGATAAACCGCAATGGCGGCACCGGAAACGGAGCAATTCTGCGGATCGCGCTTAGTTAAAACTGTAGCGCGATCCGCCGCGGCCTGGTGGCGCCGAGCGGAACCTCGTTCAAGGTCACCCGCCTCTAAGGCGGCGCACACAGCCATGAAGCGATTATTGGCTTTGGGATTACCTGAAGTCGCAAGTGTATCGTGATCGACCGACGTATCTAGGGATGCTGAAA
The DNA here is from genome assembly GCF_023864275.1 of Schistocerca cancellata. Classification (NCBI taxonomy): domain Eukaryota; kingdom Metazoa; phylum Arthropoda; class Insecta; order Orthoptera; family Acrididae; genus Schistocerca; species Schistocerca cancellata. The sequence continues at coordinate 828,179,094 of NC_064629.1, forward strand.
GACAACATCCGACGCCAATGCTTCACCATAACTCTGGACATGCTTTACAGTGCTGTTCACAACATTATTCCTCGACTACAGCTATTGTTGAGAAATGATGGTGGACATATTGAGCATTTCCTGTAAAGAACATCATCTTTGCTTTGTCTTACTTTGTTATGGTAATTACTGCTATTCTGATCAGATGAAGCGCCATCTGTCGGACATTTTTTGAACTTCTGTATTTTTTTTTTTTTTTGTTCTAATAAAACCCCACTTCAATCCAAGCATGTGTGTCAATTTATACCTCTCTATCTACATTATTCCGTGATTTATTCAGTTTTCAAATTTATACTGACTTTTTGATCACCCGTTGAATAAAGCCAAGATAAGCCAAGGCTCTTCTAACGTTACTCCCAGAAAGGCACCCTTAAAAGCTAATGCTCAGAAGCCAGAAAATTATTCAGCCCTCGCAGTTTTTACGTAAAAAGGAGTTTAAAGCAAGACATTTACAACACGACTTGCCAATGTATCTCAGATACCAAAGCTAACTCGAACCAGACAAAACGAAGTGAGCAAATTAAAGTCCAGAAAACATACTTTAAATGAAAGGCCTTATCAGTGCAGATCCAGCAAGGGACCATTAATATAATCAGTGTCTTAAAGGACGCATAAGCTTTACCTCTATAATTAATGGTATTTCGCATAGCCTTCCAGCCACCAACAAGTACATCAAAGTACTAAGCTTACACAATAGGATCAAAACAGTTCTAACACATATTACCAATGACCTCTAAAATCACAGAATTTCATTTTAAGGAAAACACATATCTACACTCCTGGAAATTGAAATAAGAACACCGTGAATTCATTGTCCCAGGAAGGGGAAACTTTATTGACACATTCCTGGGGTCAGATACATCACATGATCACACTGACAGAACCACAGGCACATAGACACAGGCAACAGAGCATGCACAATGTCGGCACTAGTACAGTGTATATCCACCTTTCGCAGCAATGCAGGCTGCTATTCTCCCATGGAGACGATCGTAGAGATGCTGGATGTAGTCCTGTGGAACGGCTTGCCATGCCATTTCCACCTGGCGCCTCCGTTGGACCAGCGTTTGTGCTGGACGTGTAGACCGCGTGAGACGACGCTTCATCCAGTCCCAAACATGCTCAATGGGGGACAGATCCGGAGATCTTGCTGGCCAGGGTAGTTGACTTACACCTTCTAGAGCACGTTGGGTGGCACGGGATACATGCGGACGTGCATTGTCCTGTTGGAACAGCAAGTTCCCTTGCCGGTCTAGGAATGGTAGAGCGATGGGTTCGATGACGGTTTGGATGTACCGTGCACTATTCAGTGTCCCCTCGACGATCACCAGTGGTGTACGGCCAGTGTAGGAGATCGCTCCCCACACCATGATGCCGGGTGTTGGCCCTGTGTGCCTCGGTCGTATGCAGTCCTGATTGTGGCGCTCACCTGCACGGCGCCAAACACGCATACGACCATCATTGGCACCAAGGCAGAAGCGACTCTCATCGCTGAAGACGACACGTCTCCATTCGTCCCTCCATTCACGCCTGTCGCGACACCACTGGAGGCGGGCTGCACGATGTTGGGGCGTGAGCGGAAGACGGCCTAACGGTGTGCGGGACCGTAGCCCAGCTTCATGGAGACGGTTGCGAATGGTCCTCGCCGATACCCCAGGAGCAACAGTGTCCCTAATTTGCTGGGAAGTGGCGGTGCGGTCCCCTACGGCACTGCGTAGGATCCTACGGTATTGGCGTGCATCCGTGCGTCGCTGCGGTCCGGTCCCAGGTCGACGGGCACGTGCACCTTCCGCCGACCACTGGCGACAACATCGATGTACTGTGGAGACCTCACGCCCCACGTGTTGAGCAATTCGGCGGTACGTCCACCCGGCCTCCCGCATGCCCACTATACGCCCTCGCTCAAAGTCCGTCAACTGCACATACGGTTCACGTCCACGCTGTCGCGGCATGCTACCAGTGTTAAAGACTGCGATGGAGCTCCGTATGCCACGGCAAACTGGCTGACACTGACGGCGGCGGTGCACAAATGCTGCGCAGCTAGCGCCATTCGACGGCCAACACCGCGGTTCCTGGTGTGTCCGCTGTGCCGTGCGTGTGATCATTGCTTGTACAGCCTTCTCGCAGTGTCCGGAGCAAGTATGGTGGGTCTGACACACCGGTGTCAATGTGTTCTTTTTTCCATTTCCAGGAGTGTATATAAAACAATCAATGACGTGCAACAGATTTTGAAACTGTCCCTAAGGTCTCATAAATCTTCCAATTTTACGCCACAACTTGGCCCATAAAAATTCATAGTTCCCAAAAACACATAAGGTAAACTAAATGTATACCAATGCACTATGAATAAACCGTATGGTAACTGTACCATCACATTAAACTTCAACAAATCTCAGAGACCCATGCAAGGTAGGAACAGAGGTAAATATATTAAGCACTGCCCAAGACGTACTGTCCAGTCCAAACACTTAAAATTTCAGTCAACAAATGTATGGCCAAATCCGCAATTACGGCTATCCAATACAATTGGAGAAGAATCCCAACAACAATAAAGATGAAGATTCCTCCAAGCCATACAATGGCTCTCTTGGTGCACAGAGCTTGTTTATCAAAGAGATGGCCGCCGCCAGGCAGCGTCGAACTCCAGGACTTTGCTCTTACTAACTCCCGGCGGTCGCGGAGGGCTTGTTTTGTATGTCGCCGTGGGAACGATAAGTCCAGAGACACTACACTACAGTGATACCACCTATCGAGTTTCCGGTAAATCGGACAAATAAACGAGCCAAAGATTCGACTAACAAGCACGGCTCAACATCCCCCACTAAAGCAGAAAATGTTGCCACCTCCGTTCTTCTAATTGGAACAGAGAGATAAGCTAACTAGCTTGTTTCACCTGACTAACATGAACTTTGCTTGTAGTCAGATCATAGACCAATACGTTGATTGGGCCCAACCCCCTGATAGTGGAACAAGGCCCTATAAATCGAGGTGCGAGTTTTTTAGTGATTCCACTTGACTGCCCCCCACCAACATTAAAATTGCGTATAAACTCTTTCTCCCCCATTCTACCCTGAAAGGGTGGCCTCCCTAGCTTGTAACGCCTATGCTGATGACGATGAGCTAAGAGGATGTTCCTCCTTGCTCTACTGCAATTTTGCTTAATGAACTCCATAATTAATATTCCATAAGTTGCATAGAGGAGAATTAAGTGGGTAACAAGCATGAGTACAGCCGGAACCACTTTGGAGGCCTCAAGCAGACAGGATTAAATGACATGTTAATTCAGGGGAGGGAAGTGTCCCACACAGTCTCGGCTTTAGCATGACAGATAATATCTTTAAATTCCTATTCTCTTTCCGTAAAGGAAGGCTGAGGGCAGTATAGGATGGTGGTAACGTGTTTAATAGCCTACTAAAGCAAAAACCTTTAAGTTTTCTGGAGATAAAGGAGGGAGTTTTCACTAAGCAAAGACGTAGGGGACCAAAGAGAGAAAATATATTAGTTAAGTGACAAATGGTGAGAGAGGCGGTAACTCATCAGCTAGGAATCAACCAAACAAACCTGAAGATGGCATCCACAACAACAGTATATAACGATTCCCCCCCTCCTTTTTTTACAGGGAACGGGATCCACATAACCAATAAATAATGTATCCATTGGACATTCCTCACATTTGGAATGCAGAAAACTCTTACTTGGCTTGCTATTAGGTTTAGCGATTTAATATAATCCACATTCCCCAACTCCGTGGCAGATATCTTTATTCAACGAAGGCCACGTAAGGTGGCGCACCCCATACCAAGGGTCTTACACAGCCCCTAATGCCCTCTCAACAAAGAAACACTGATGGGACAACCTCCCTAGGCAAACAAATCCTAAGCTGACCTGAGTAGGGGGACTAGGCTGTTTCTGCTGCATTTTGGTAGTGTGAGTTGCCTACATCAGGGGAAGGTATGCACTCAGAAGCAAACCCATTGCTCTGGTAAGTGCAATTCCATGTCAACCTATTGTTCTACTTTAATTGACAGGTACATAACCTATTGTTCTGCTAAGCACTTTTCCATGTGACTGCACTTAACCTATTTACTCCCACTCCCCACCCCTTGGTGCTACAGGTACACTTTCAGGTCTGAGTTATTTGAATAGCCCCCCCCCCCTCTCACTTTTATAAATCTGATTGACTAATTAATTAAATTGATCAATTAATTAACCTATCTGGTTAGAAAGTATCACACTCCCCTTGTAACCTCCAGGCAAGACCCAGCGTAAAAATACAAATAATATTTACGAAACAAACCAATTATACATCGACATAAATGTATAAATATATATACATACAACCAGTAAAACAATTACAATATACAAAGAGACAGAAATGTCATATCTTGAGGTAACAAAGCAAGGAAAAAAATAGTACAATAGATGGAAATAGGAGGCTATGCATTTCCGGCGTTACACCCTCCCAAGTGGGAAATTCAAATTTTGCCAGATTTTCGCCAGTGCCTCACCCACCTAGACTTGGAATGAAATAGTTAAAGTCTCCACCACAATCCTCAACCGACCACCACGTCCCCTTACGAAACAATGTTTGCAGGCTAACGTGTACTAACGTGCACAGCGCACGACCTCATCCAAGATGACGAAAGTGCCACAACCCCCTGAATGGAAGTTTGAATTTTGGCTGGAAAAAAGGGCAGAAAACAGAGCAAATGCTCCCCAAATGTGGAGGTGACTGGTTACAGTCGAGTACAGTGCTGTATTACACCTTCCGATCAGTGCATTTGGGCTAAGTGTTGGCAGCTGTGCTACATTTACAAGCAATTTTAGAGCACAGAATGAGACGCTATGTCATGATCGCATGGGTAGATCTGATATAAAATCGGTAGAATTGCGGAAAATAAGGTGGGAATAGGACCGAATATACATCAAAATGCAGGGAAATTGAGGGAATACTTGCGTATCTTCCGGTTCACGCCGAACAATTTGTACATTGGAACAAGTATGTGGCAGCAAGAGGAATCCGAGAAAATGCCAACATCGAAATGAAGGGAATCTGGGAGGCAGTCAATTTTCCTCCATTGAGGCAGCATTATACTGTGTCTATTAAGGTAAAAGTGATACATGCGAGACTGACTACTGTATTTGATGCTTTTCAGGAACACAGAACCATCTCCCTCTAAACTTACTTGCATCTGCGTTAAAAGGATAACAGAGTGGATGGAGTGATCGATTGAGATGGAGCTGTAACGAGGTACGATTTAATAGTTGCCTGATGATGCATTCTAGAGAAGGAGAAGTTGCTGCAGGTCAATTTTTCCACAGTTCTGTTAGGATGCATGAGTCGCGTAACATAGCCTGCGTTCTATTCGTATACAGCGACATGTTCTGTATGTGGTTTAAAGTACTGTCTACTTGCGATCATTAACGTTAAACCTGTCAGTCATCAGAAGAGTTCCATCGCATGTGTGATGAGACGTGACACACTCCTCTAAATGAACTTTGATTTATGCGAAGTACTCCATTCCCCTGTCGCATCTTGGGTGTATAATCTAGACTTTAGCATCGCAACTAACTCAGCAATAGGTGCTTGTGAAGCACTGCATTCTCCGTGTACACATTCGCCTGGCAGGTGTGCTGTTGACAGAGTTAGTGATGTAATGACTGGTAATTTTCACATGTCGGACGCTACTGCTATGCGTTTGTTTCCTTGTAAGAGTTATTCACCGTTACTACCGATCATTTTATATAGGGCTGATGCAGGCATAGTATAATTTCCGAACCGTGATTGGGTGTGAACAGTGGGCTCTATATATCTCCGGAAAGCTATACTGTACCCATATCACACATAGCCAATGTTTTAAGGAAGTAGTTTTTTCGTTTTATGGTTCGATAACATAGTTTATTGTATAGAAACCGGGAAGAAGGATGTATGTCCTGCACTTGAAATATATTTCTTACATTGGAATATTAACAGCGCTACATTCCATATGACTGATAGGTTGGAAGCACAGGCAGTCTAACATTATAGCTCATTTTAAGTGCGGAACGTTGTAGCCCTAGGAGTGTGTGTGTTTATGTTCTCTCTTACTAATACCTTCCAGGTACCGGTCCTAGACTCTAGAACAATACTTTAGAGTATGTTCTGTGACTCTCATCCGCAGAGAGAGAGAGAGAGAGAGAGAGAGAGAGAGAGATCGTAAATTAAGCACTGTTCTCGAGGTGTTAGAAATATGTAGAGCTCTGTCTAGTATACTTTGATGATTTGTGTGTTCAAGAATTAACACTGAATAGACGTACTGAGCAGTCACCTATCTACATTCGCGGTGATATTCGTGAAGTAGAGAAGGGGCAGTTTAGCTATGATACTGAAATTGGGGAAACATGCTGTCACATCTTAGGCCGGTGTTGATATTACTGTAAAATTGCTAAAATTGTTCATACTATCAACTGTGATGCTTATTATTACAGTACATCGGCGGTGTGTTTTCCATCCCATCCGTACATTGGCGCGCTATTGGTTGCCACAATGATTGGCTGACAGCGCTTGTTTGAGTTGGGGAATGAGTTTTGTGGATGGGGGACACCTTCTGGGGGTTGCTAGCACCGAAACAGTGATCGCATTCATGAGGGCAATATGAGGAATCAGTCGAAAGGGAACGCAGAGCCATCATCTATTTCATCACTGTGGCAGATAAGCTTAAATGTAGAGGTCGTCAATCACTTTCAGACATTAGTTTGGAAACTCTACAACGCAGCCAAAAATGATTTACACCGTGCAATGTCTAGTTTTCTGCGAGAGGCCGTGGATCAGAGCGTCTTAATGTCAGTTTAGGACCTGACACAGACCTCGAAGTTGTGGCAGAAAAAGAAAATGTATGGTAGTGTACAAAGCGTGTTAGAAAACAATGTTTGAAACAACGACACAGGGTCACAGGGAGCGTCTCTTGCAACTTACAGTATAGTCTGTGGCATACGGTCGTCATCCTACAGTACAGTTGATGAAACCTTAAACTGGTCTGTGAAGTTGATCAATACCAGTATATTTAAGAGGGTCGTCACACGTGCTCGATACCTGCATGCATGCGGTATTTGGTTTCGATGTATGGGAGGAGAGAGACATATTAAAAATCTTATCTTATTCTCTATCGGATGAAGTTAGTTGAGCTTTTATAGTTCATAATTTTTCTCTGGCTGATGGAATAGAATAACGAAGACAGAATGCTGGGGTGATAGATGTGAATGGACCCTGAGGGACTCTGATCTGTAGTACTTGCTTGTAGTTTGGAGAAGCAGCACAATGCAACAGCAAAATCCACGTCCTTCCCTCAGTTCCCGTATTGTCTTTTATAATATCTCGTGTTGCAGGATCAGGCTCCATTTCCGTCGAATGATCCAAACAGTTCTGTCACAGCAACTCAGCTTCGCTTGTTTCTACACGGGTTGCCGAAGGTGGTAGATGTAGCTTTCTCCACCTTCTACTCAGTTTCGACTCACATTGGAACAATCACATACACAAAGCTTTAGGGATGGTAGCGCAGAGTCTGAAGGGCAGTTGCAAGATACATAGGGGCTACCTAAACACACATTGAAATTTTACTCTAGCAGATAGGTTCAGCGATTTTATCACGAGGCTGCATCGCGGGCTACATGTAAACGCGCTGCTGGTGTAATATACACTCCGGCGATCACCATCTCGGTATCTGTCCGGATAGAAAAACCACATCATTCGTACCTACTGCCATGATGGATTTATAAAGCCGGTATAGCTTTTAACATGGATACTTGTGTGCACCTGTAAAACCAAGACCGCTTGTGACACTAACATACAGTAGTTGTTGCGATCGGATTTTTTAAACATATGAGACGATTACGGCTCTCTAAGACACAGTGGTATCACTCACAAGAAAAACTTATGAGACATGTCTAGCTATCGCTGATTTTCTCTCAGTATTATTCTGTACCGTAGGTAATCAGTTATTGATGAAGTATTATACTTAGTGGTAGGGGGTGCATGATAGGTTCGCCTTGAGCATCAGGCTTATAAAGTATGCGTTTGTGTTCCGCCATATGCAAAGGGAATGACTATGTCCATTCATAAGGAAGGTATGGATTTGACATCTAGTACTGTGATAGCGAAGGGAAGAGTATGTCAGGTCATAGGAATGGTACTGACATACCTATTTACAGAGCCATAGCCATCAACAGGGTTTATTTCCGATACTTTGCTCACTGTCGAATATCGTTCAACAGAGACTGCGATCGTAACATTTAGTTGTAAGTACAGGGATGAAATACATTTGTCACCGATTTCTTAGGATGATTGATCCTACCTGTGCGTCCTCAGCCTCTAGCTCCAGTGACCTGTGAAGGAGTGATTCATGTTTCCCTTTAACAGTAGGAGCTGTCAGAATGGAGAGGCCTGTTGGAGTGTAGGAATGTATATGAATCAACATGTTGTCCTCTACACTACCGAATAGCGAACTAATGGTTCAAATGGCTCTGAGCATTATGGGACTTAACATTTAAGGTCATCTGTCCCCTAGAACTTAGAACTACTTAAACCTAACTAACCTAAGGACATCACACACACATCCATGCCCAAAGCAGGATTCGAACCTGCGATCGTAGCAGCCGCGCGGTTCCGTACTGAAGCGCCTAGAACCGCTCGGCCACCGCGGCCGGCAGCGAACTAATACTTAGTATGTGTTGCATAGCTTTCATGATCGTATGGAAATTTGAGATTGAATATGGAGGTTCGTTTGCACTGAACCGTTATTCCCTCCCATGTAGATCGTTCGGTTGACTGCTTCTGCACGTTTGGCGCCCTTATTTAGTTGAGGGAAAACCGATTGTAGTGTGTGCATCTAGCATGTGGAAGACATTTATCGGATCTCTAGACATGAGAAACACCTTCGTCGACCTTGTAAATTATAGGGGTGATCTGGAATATGCTACATCTTGGGCATCAGTATTCACGAGTGGAAATATCAGTTTTCTCTATTTTTCTCGAGTTTCTGCGTAAATGTCTTAGCAGACGTGATAAGTTTCTAGTTAGTCAGTGGTATACAGCATGTCCCCACCTAGCTTACGTTTCAGGTTTTGTTGAGAAATATTTTCCAGTCTATATCTTCGGAATTATGTTGCGTGAGCGATCGGTAGGATACAGCTATGTGCTTGATATCGAGAAGTACCGTGAAAATGGTATATTATGGCGAACCATTCGAAAATACATGTGTTCTTGTAATCCCCGGGTCTGGAGATGTGTGTAGAAAAGCGAGCAAGCAAGCAGGTCCGGACCAGAAACAGTAACGCGTTTGTGCCGAGGGGGGGGGGGGGGGGGAAAAAAGAGTCTGCATTTGTAGAACAGTTCTGCGAATGACTTTGGCCCACTGAGAGCGCTGTGGTCACCTGTCGGGGGTCGATGACCGCCGACTTTGCATGGAAATATCCAGTGCTGCAAGGGGGATATATGTCCTGTGTCTTCACGGTATATGTACAGATGACGTAAAAGGGATGATTTCGTATGGTGCAGGATAGGAAATATATGTTTACTACATCGATATGGTACGTGGTGATATATTGCCGGATTGGAGATCTGTTTTGCGCTCTAATATTCAAGCTCTGTCCTCAGAGGGAGATCAGTGTAATTGAGTAAGAGTCTTTCCGTATTTTACGATATGTCGGGCACATTTCAGGGTATAGTTTTCGATGCAATATGGTGATCTGTACAAAATACAATCATAATGCTCTATTCATTAACAAGGCGTCCATTGTGCAGGGATGTAGGAGCATCTACAAACTGCTTCGAACAAGATGGAGACAAGGTATGTATGGAAAGTTTTGAGAAAGCAAGTGTTCAAAAACAAATTAAAGCAGACCACCCATCTCTGGTGGGGATGCCGTCACTTATCCGCCACTGTGGCATTAGGACATCTCTAGACCTGTAGCTGTAGGATACCGAAAATTCAGGCCATTTTATCTCTTCTGTAAGACAGTGCTTCGAATTCTGTTAGTGTAATTGTTCTGATTTCCCCCATCTGTGCTTAGAGAGTGCTCTCTTTGCAAACAACAAGAATGCTTTTTTGATTAACGTTTTCGCGAGCGTGCACAGGCTTTTAGCGGTGAGAACGTTTGCGTATGTTGAAAGCAGAAAGGGCAACACATGATGGACGGGCTGCCACGTTATTCTGCGCTATTTTCGTAAACAGGTTCTGTTAGGGCAAGAATTTCCGTGCATACAAGAAGAGACATCACGAAAACTCTTACAAAAGTGTAATGTGTCAGGCAAATCCAACACCTTCCATGAAAACCCTGACATGACAAGCAAATCCAGTAGTATGTCACATAGCTCCGAATAAATCGTGACATTAAATTAACCAAAGTAATACGAGTAACGAGGGAGCAAATGGAATACCACAGAATGCCTAAATGCATGTCATACCTTCCCACCGTGAGACAGACACAGTTCCAAGGGGAGACACGAGAACAGAAGCCGAGAGCAGAACTGTGTTAAGTTAGAAGGCCCTACGATAAGGGACGGACACCCACGTCGCCAGCTAACCGTTAGGACCATCCCCCAGCCCATGTTAAAAGCTAGAGCCTTAGCGTGAGACTTTTTCGCGTCTCTGTTACGTCAGGACCACCCCCCAGCCCATGTTAAAAGCTAGAGCCCTCCAGAAGAACAGTATAGATCTTACGATAACACTAAAGGACCACACCAGCTGCAAGATTTAGCGTGAGACTTTCGCGTCTCTGTTACGTTGCAAACTTTAAAAACATTGCCCCACCACGTAAAGTATAACGTTTCTCATTGGATAGACAGAATTTTTGTAGGCGGAGCTTAAGGTTAAAATTTTTGACCCTGATTGGTCAGATGAAAACACAGCCAGATAGTTTTTTTTTACCTAGTTCGGTAAATTGTAGTAAGGAGAAGTTAGGAGAGAGTTGCTTCCGAGACGGCGAGGTGAGCGGAGCTGTGCTGCCCGTCGCCCCCTGACGAACACCGACAAGGTAATGAACGCACGCGATGTCGCATAACAGCGCATAAAGCTTCACTCAGAACTGCAGAAGTCTCATCTGTTACACCCCCTTTTTGCGAAATACTAGTGTCGATCGTCAATTAAAGCTCATGGTGTTCACATTTGCCACTTGAAGTAAAAATCTGAAACGCGATGATTTTTCTGTTATATAGTTATTGAGAAGTCACATCAGCCACTGTAATTTACGACAAGTTAGATAAGTAATTAAAGATAATTGAGGGTCACTGTAGACCATTTTGATAGTTTTCTCTTTTGTGAAACTTAATTTAAACCTAGATTATAGATGTGATATGGCATAGGTCATCCTTCGATCCATTGTATAACTTGGAAACCCATTCAGGGAATATTCGTTCACATTTTTGTTGAACGCAGTTGGTTTTTACCATACTGTATTAAAACATTTCCTTTTATCAATAGTGCAATTTATAAACAATGTTTTGTGAGTAGAATAAAATTTCCAGTGGTAAACTTAACTGCTTTTTCGACGTTATTTTACCAGCTAACTAAAAATAGGAAAGCCTTGAACCCCTTCCACTAAATTTAGTTAGTATTAAGATTCTTTTACAGGGAGTGCAGTGGAGCTGACGCTGAAATCATTGAGTATTTGGTTATATCATCGCTAGTCTCAGTGAGCTCTTCTGAACTCTACATGTCATGTGTGGTCTGACGTCTCCTTACCAGCAAGAGGTCCCAGGTTCAAACTAGTCAATTCCCTAAAAAACACGCTCAGAGCGTCGTTGCGCGAAAGTGGTAGGGAGACACGATATAGAACAAACAGACACCACGCAGAATGTTAGAAAAGCACACGTTAAGTGTTTCTGGGACACTATGCAATTTGCGAGAGTTCGCTATAGATACCGAAATTCATTCCAGAACCACAGCCATTACCTGTACATTGATCGGTGTCAGACAGTAGCAATGGTAATATTTAATTGTAGTTACAATGGTAAATATGTTCCTGGCTTTCGATATTCTTGTGACTCTTGTATGTATTTGATGATCTGTAGATAACTATTGTGGTGTTTAACTGTCAGAGCAATTTAGCGATCTGCGCAAAATAATTTTAACGCTGAAAGTCTCGTCTGCAGAGAACAATGGCGGTGGCTAACGGCGGCGGTGGCGGCGTCGGCATCGGGCGTCGAGTCGCTGGATGTGTTTTTTATTAGCAATATTTTGCTTAAACTATATTCCATCGATTTCACCGAATAATAGGATGCTTAGAATTAAGAAAAACTACCCCATACATGTGAGGAATACTGATTTAATTAATTTGCATACATTTTTATATCAATGTGGTGTTAGTGGTACAGCAGGTTATGTGCAGAACACTAGATTAATTTGCATAATTTTTATATAAAACGCAATACAATAGTTTAAGGGGGTGAATGAGAGATGAATGCTTCAGAAATGGCGTTCAAAAAGTATGTGAAATTCGAAAAGTGTACCAGAAAATGGTGGGAGGAGATAACTGATTACTTAATTTGGTATCAAAGGCCATACAATAGTTGAAGTGCAGTGACATGGAAAACCACTTAACAGAACAATAGGTTCAGTGCCAACAAAGGCCCAAACATTACGTTAAGACACCCAGAGTACAGTGCCGAACATTAAGTTATGCAGCATGTTTGTCCCATGTAATTGCTTCTTGCAAGACCTATATGTTTCCAAACAGCAGAGAATGAAGAGCAAGAGAAATCAACCCACACAAACTTAATTGTTTTATAAATAAACAATATACCCTTTCCATATACTCCATACATTGTCTAAATTGTTTTACAGTATTTCATACAGAACAATCGACTTCCCTCCAATAGACCGATCAACTAAGTATTTTTCCCGCCAATTCCTAGGAATAGATGCCGTTCAGATGACAGGTTAGTGGAGGTAGCCAGACTGCCCTCCCTCCCCCCCCCCCAAAATACAAACTTCCAGCCAGGGGGTAGTGGGCGGGGTAGTGGGCGGGGTAGTGGGCGGGGGGAGGGGGGAGGGTTACTGAGGGCGGTTTTAATGACTTGAAAGGCAGGTTGCTGATTCCCTCCAAATAAATTTCTTTTTTTCGAAGATTAAGGGGCACAGCAAAGGTGGGCAAAATTAGGAACAAATTTCCAAAAATAACTGGCAACGATAATGAATGTGGCCACACCGTTATCCTAATGTGGAGGAAACCTTTTCAAATCAGAGGTATGGTCTTTATCAATTCTAATCGCTTTACTGGAAACCAGATGCCGTAAAACAGAAATATGCTGCCTAGCAAGAGTTATCTTAGATGGTTTAACAGTTAATCCAGCAGAACGAAATCTAACATTTGCACAAGATGACCTTCATGTTCCTCGAAGGAGCGATTATACACGACAACATCGTCAAAATAATTACTCCTTCCACCTATCTGCTTTCCCTTCTTTGCTTAGAACTGGGTTTCCATCTGAGCTCTTGATATTCATACAAGTGGTTCTCTTCTCTCCAAAGGTCTCTTTAATTTTCCTGTAGGCAGTATCTATCTTACCCCTAGTGAGATAAGCCTCTACATCCTTACATTTGTCCTCTAGCCATCCCTGCTTAGCCATTTTGCACTTCCTGTCGATATCATTTTTGAGACGTTTGTATTCCTTTTTGCCTGCTTCATTTACTGCATTTTTATATTTTCTCCTTTCATCAATTAAATTCAATATTTCTTCTGTTGCCCAAGGATTTCTACTAGTCCTCGTCTTTTTACCTAGTTGATACTCTGCTGCCTTCATTACTTCATCCCTCAAAGCTACCCATTCTTCTTCTACTGTATTTCTTTCCCCCATTCCTGTCAATTGTTCTATACAACCTCTGGTTTACTCAGTTTATCCAGGTCCCATCTCCTCAAATTCCCACCTTTTTGCAGTTTCTTCAGTTTTAATCCACAGTTCATAACCAATAGATTGTGGTCAGAGTCCACATCTGCCCCTGGAAACGTCTTACAATTTAAAACCTTGTTCCTAAATCTCTGTCTTACCATTATATAATCTATCTGATACCTTCAAGTATCTTCAGGCCTCTTCCATGTATTCAACCTTCTTTTATGATTCTTGAACCAAGTGTTAGCTATGATTAAGTTATGCTCTGTGCAAAATTCTACCAGGCGGCTTCCTCTTTCATTTCTTACCCCCAATCCATATTCACCTACTATGTTGCCTTCTCTTCCTTTTCCTACTATTTAATTCCAGTCACCCATGACTATTAAATTTTCCTCTCCCATCACTATCTGAATAATTTATTTTAGCTCATCATACATTTCATCAATTTCTTCGTCATCTGCAGAGATAGTTGGCATATAAACTTGTACTATTGTAGTAGGCGTGGGCTTCGTGTCTATCTTGGCCACAATAATGCGTTCACTATGCTGTTTGTAGTAGCTTACTCGCACTCTTATTTGTTTATTCATTATTAAACCTACTCCTGCATTACCCCTATTTGATTTTGTATTTATAACCCTGTATTCACCTGACCAGAAGTCTTGTTCCTCCTGCCACCGAACTTCACTAATTCCCACTATATCTAACTTTTACCTATCCATTTCCTTTTTTAAATTTTCTTTCCTACCTGCCCGATTAAGAAATCTGACATTCCACGCTCCGACCCATAGAACGCCAGTTTTCTTTCTCCTGATAACGACGTCCTCTTAAGTAGGCCCCGCCCGGAGATCCTAATGGGGGACTATTTTATCTCCGGAATATTTTACCCAAGAGGACGCCATCATCAGTTAACCATACAGTAAAGCTGCGTGTCCTCGGGAAAAATTACGGCTGTAGTTTTCCCTTGCTTTCAGCCGTTCGCAGTACCAGCGCAGCAAGGCCGTTTTGGTTAGTGTTACAAGGCCAGATCAGTCAATAATCCAGACTGTTGCCCCTGCAACTACTGAAAAGGCTGCTGCCCCTCTTCAGGAACCACACGTTTGTCTGGCCTCTCAACAGATACCCCTCCGTTGTGGTTGCACCTACTGTACGGCTAACTGTATCACTGTGGCACGCAAGCCTCCCCACCAACGGCAAGGTCCATGGTTCATGGGGGTGGGGGGCATTAATGGTAGGTCATCCTATTCCAGTGAAATATTTATCCCTATAAACATAAAAAAGTTGAAAATTGTCAATGTGTGAAAAAAATGTAAAAAGCTTAAAAAAAGAAAACAAACTTTTACAGTGAAAGAAAGTCAATTATGTCGTAAACACCACAGATATACATAATTGATTTAAGCAAGGAAAAAAAGAAAAAAATATGTTCACTGATAAAAACTAAAAAAAATTCTAGACTGATATATTAAAAACGACATATAAATGTAAAAAATTGAAAAAGAGGGGAATATAATTAACAACCTGCATGTGGTCTTTCCTGCATGCTCTTACACTGATAATTTTCCCACGTCAATGAGAGAGTAACCCATGTCAGCTGATTGAAAGCTCCCACTAATTTTCTGTTACGATTTGATTCAGAAGGCTGATGCGATGTTGTTTATTTCCTTGCTTTCAAATTTACAACTGTGTGCTTCTGGAGCAACGTGGAGCGACCACAGAGCAATCCAAACAACAAACGAAGTTCAATATTTTTCAAATTTGGATGATAATTCCCTGAGGCACTTTCGAGGGTTGTTTAGCCTAGGCGACATTCCATCCACTTCCCAACGATCAGCTGCCGAAGCATTTGCAACAACGTTCAAGGATTCGAAGCACTCATAGAAAGATGTGGAGTTCACGCAATACAATGTACAGAAATGCAGATGAAAATCTAAACTGACAGCTGTGAGAATTTTTGTGGTAAATGGAAGGGTATTGAAACGTCCCCTTTGAAAAATTATAAATGACTGTGCTGGTAAACTTCTACGTTATCTGATTTTCAAACAGCTGAGCAAAACTCAACGTACTCAAACAGTTTTCTCTTTACTTATTCCGATCATCACTAAACTGACACACAATATTTTTAGCGCAACGTAATCTGACTTTCAATAATCCCTACAAATAATGGCCTTGACTAACAATAAGCTATACTTTTCATGAATCACTTACCTCACAAAAATCTCCGTTACTCGAACTACTGCAATACAGGGAGTGCCAGTACTGCCAGCTAAAGAAAAGATTCTAACTACTGAAGGCACTAACTACTGATAGGCATCGTTAGCAAATGAAAAAAGAGAAAAAAAGAAAACAAACAATGTATTTACCTTGACAGCGTTCAAAAGTCATTATATATATATATATATATATATATAATCCATCCAATTAAACAAATTTCCTTTTTTTGACGGACACACGTCCAGATCGTCCGCTCAAAACTCTGGCATATCTCTCCCCGCATCCACCACTGCTGGCGGCTCACCTCCAACTGCCCAACACTACAATAGCGAATATTCCAACAATGCCAGCCAGCCACAGACTGCACACAGCACAATCAGTGATTTTCATACAGAGCGCTACTTGGCGTTACCAACATCAAAACCAAACAGGCTACTTACAGTATATCGAAAGCATAGGCGTGTGAGAAATGGAAGTAGTGAATTTATCGCAAGAGAAAATTATATTGTCATCATTGGAGAAGTTTTCAATCATACACATATCGATAGGAATAATTACAGGAAAGATAGATTAGGCAGAATTGGTGGTGGAGTGTTTGTGTCTGTCAGTAGTGGTTTATCTTGTAGTGAAGTCGAAGTAGATACTCCGTGCGAATTGGTATGGGTGGAGGCTATACTTAACAGCCGAACTAAGTTAATAATTGGCTCCTTCTACCGACCCCCAGACTCCGATGTATAGTTGCTGAACAGTTCACAGAAAATTTGAGTCTCGTAACAAATAAATACCCCACTCATACGGTTATAGTTGGTGGGGACTTCAACCTTCCCTCGATATGTTGGCAAAAATACTTGTTCAAAACTGGTGTTAGGGAGAAAACATCTTCCGAGATTGTCCTAAATGCTTTCTCCGATAACTATTTCGAGCAGTTAGTCCACGCGAATTGTAAATGGTTGCGAAAACACACTTGACCTCTTAGCCACAAACAATCCAGAGCTAATAGAGAGCATCATGACTGATACAGGGATTAGTGATCACAAGGTCGTTGTAGCTAGGCTCAATACCGTTTCTTCTAAATCCACCAGAAACAAACGCAAAATAATTTTATTTAAAAAAGCGGATAAAGTGTCACTAGAAGCCTTCCTAAGAGACAATCTCCATTCCTTCCGAACTGACTATGAAAATGTAGACGAGATGTGGCTCAAATTCAAAGATATAGTAGCAACAGCAATTGAGAGATTCATACCTCATAAATTGGTAAGAGATGGAACTGATCCCCCATGGTACACAAAACAGGTCCGAACGCTGTTGCAGAGGCAACGGAAAAAGCATGCGAAGTTCAGAAGAACGCGAAATCCCGAAGATTGGCTAAAATTTACAGACGCACGAAATTTGGCACGGACTTCAATGCGAGATGCCTTTAATAGGTTCTACAACGAAACATTGTCTCGAAATTTGGTAGAAAATCCGAAGAAATTCTGGTCGTATGTAAAGTACACACGCGGCAAGACGCAGTCAATACCTTCGCTGCGCAGTGCCGATGGTACTGTTACCGACGACTGTGCCGCTAAAGCGTAGTTATTGAACACAGTTTTCCGAAATTCCTTCACCAGGAAAGACGAATGGAATATGCCAGAATTTGAAACACGAACAGCTGCTAGCATGAGTTTCTTAGGGGATGCGAAGCAACTCAAATCGCTTGATACGGGCAAGTCTTCAGGTCCAGATTGTATACCGATTAGGTTCCTTTCAGATTACGCTGATACAATAGCTCCCTACTTAGCAATCATATACAACCGCTCGCTCACCGATAGATCTGTACCTGCAGATTGGAAAATTGCGCAGGTTGCACCAGTGTTTAAGAAGGGTAGTAGGAGTAATCCATCGAACTACAGACCTATATCATTGACGTCAGTTTGCAGTAGGGTTTTGGAGCATATACTGTATTCAAACATTATGAATCACCTCGAAGGGAACGATCTATTGATACGTAATCAGCATGGTTTCAGAAAACATCGTTCTTGTGCAACGCGGCTAGCTCTTTATTCGCACGAAGTAATGGCCGCTATCGACAGGGGATCTCAAGTTGATTTCGTATTTCTAGATTTCCGGAAAGCTTTTGACACCGTTCCTCACAAGCGACTTCTAATCAAGCTGCGGGCCTATGTGGTATCGTCTCAGTTGCGCGACTGGATTCGTGATTTCCTATCAGGAAGGTCGCAGTTCGTAGTAATAGACGGCAAATCATCGAGTAAAACTGAAGCGATATTAGGTGTTCCCCAGGGAAGCGTCCTGGGACCTCTGCTGTTCCTGATCTATATAAATGACCTGGGTGACAATCTGAGCAGTTCTCTTAGGTTATTCGCAGATGATGCTGTAATTTACCATCTAGTAAGGTCATCCGAAGACCAGTATCAGTTGCAAAGCGATTTAGAAAAGATTGCTGTATGGTGTGGCAGGTGGCAGTTGACGCTAAATAACGAAAAGTGTGAGGTGATCCACATGAGTTCCAAAAGAAATCCGTTGGAATTCGATTACTCGATAAATAGTACAATTCTCAAGGCTGTCAATTCAACTAAGTAGCTGGGTGTAAAAATTACGAGCAACTTCAGTTGGAAAGACCACATGGATAATATTGTGGGGGAGTCGAGCCAAAGGTTGCGTTTCATTGGCAGGACACTTAGAAGATGCAACAAGTCCACTAAAGAGACAGCTTACACTACACTCGTTCGTCCTCTGTTAGAATATTGCTGCGCGGTGTGGGATCCTTACCAGGTGGGATTGACGGGGACATCGAAAGGGTGAAAAAAAGGGCAGCTCGTTTTGTATTATCACGTAATAGGGGAGAGAGTGTGGCAGATACGATACGCGAGTTGGGATGGAAGTCATTAAAGCAAAGACGTTTTTCGTCGCGTCGAGATCTATTTACGAAATTTCAGTCACCAACTTTCTTTTCCGAATGCGAAAATATTTTGTTGAGCCCAACCTACATAGGTAGGAATGATCATCAAAATAAAATAAGAGAAATCAGAGCTCGAACAGAAAGGTTTAGGTGTTCGTTTTTCCCGCGCGCTGTTCGGGAGTGGAATGGTAGGGAGATAGAATGATTATGGTTCGATGAACCCTCTGCCAAGCACTTAAATGTGAATTGCAGAGTAATCATGTAGATGTAGATGTATCTGTTGTTTAGCAAGATACCTTGCTAAAAATTACTAAATAGCTTTTATAAAAAGTTCAAATAGTTCTGAATCCCACTCGTGATGGACATATATTGGATCTAATGTCAACAAATGCTCCAGACCAGTTTCAGGATGTTCATACTCAAAATTGCATCAATGACTTTGAGGCGGTTGTATAGGAGGCAGTCCGTAAAAACGAGACATTTGGGTAAAACTTAAGTAAACTGTTTATTATTTCAGAAATAATCGTCATAGCTTTTACAACATTTACCCTACTGTGAGACAAGTCTGTGAATGTCCTTACGGAAAAATGTTTGCGGTTGCCTATGGTACGATGATGCTACCAAGGCCTGCTCCTCTTCATCGAAGCTAATTGATAGCCACTAATGGCTTTCTTCAGGCCTCCAAAACCATGGAAATCACATGGAGAGAGATCGGGATAGTATTGAGGATGAGTAATGGCTTCCAGTGAAACTTCTGCAGAATACTAAAAACAAGCTTGTCAATGTGTGGACGGAAATTTTGTTGTCAAGGTTATTTTGACTATGCTGCATAAGTTTCTTGGTAAGCCCTTGCACATCTCCTTACAGCCCCGGATTCTACCCTTGGGGCTGCCATCCTTTTGGTGCCCTGAAGAAAGATATGCATGGCTGCCGATTTGCTGTGGACGAAGAAATACAGGCCTGGGTAAAAATGTGATTACATAGGCAAATCTGTGCATATTTTTATTACGAGGCAAGTCATAAATGAAAAAGTCAGTTAAAGCTGGGAAGTGGCAGTTTAAAGACGGGCAGAAGGGGCATGTGGGTTTATTAGTTAAGAAAGTGATAATTTTGCAAAAAAAAAAAAAAAAAAAAAAAAAAAAAAGCAGCTTGCCGTGTAGGCTGGTTCAAATGGCTCTGAGCACTATGGGACTTAACATCTGAGGTCATCAGCCCCCTAGAACTTAGAACTACTTAAACTTAACTAACCCAAGGACATCACACACACCCATGCCGGAGGCAGGATTCGAACCTGCGACCGTAGCAGTCACGCGGTTCGGGACTGAAGCGCCTTAACCGCACGGCCACCAAGGCCGGCTTGTCGTGTAGTAGTAGTTGGATTGTGTAACGTGGAGAATAGAATTACAGTACGGAGACAATGTAGTTTGAGTGCACAGAGACGGGTGAAAGGAAGAATTTTCCAGCTAATTGTGATAGCACCAGCGTCGCAGTGAAATGGGGCAGTTTTTAAGAGGAGACACGATTTTTTTCTTTTGAAATTATCAACAGAGAAGAGAAGACAAAAGAGAAAGTAGACGTAAGAGACAGGATTCAAGAATTGAAGATTCAGCAGCAGGTCTACTCGATAATCTTCTATTCCCTGCTTCGAAGATTCCAGACATCGAAAATGTGAGAAGTGACAAATCGTCATCACAAAACGAGAATACACGCTGCATCCACAGAAACAGTGTAGAAACTGATAAACATGTTGTTTTAACAAAGTACACATAAGGCCGACTGAACTATAATTCTTATTAGCGAAGTATAAAGAGCAAGACACTGAATTAATAGCATTTTCGGAATTAATTTATTCAATTTCGATACGACCCATCGTCAACTTATCGTCTTCCCGTGGGCATCTGACTTACTATGGCTCCTGCGATATTCAACTGCTGCAGAAGACACGTCTCAAATGGTTCAAATGGCTTTGAGCACTATGGGACTTAACATCTGAGGTCATCAGTCTCCTAGAACTTAGAACTACTTAAACCTAACTAACCTAAGGACACCACGCACATCCATGTCCGAGGCAGGATTCGGACCTGCGACCGTAGCGGTCGCGCGGTTCCAGACTGAAGCGCCTAGAACCGCTCGGCCACTACGGCTGGCGATACGTCTCAGGTTGGGGAGCAACAACATTTGCCTATTGGCAGCCATTACTTTCGACATTATGTGGTAAGCCTTACTTACAGATAAATCGCAACGCACAGTAAAGAAACTGGATAATTTTCTTCAGAACAATAGCAATAACCTCAAACGTATATGATATTTCACTAAAACGCATAATTTTCTCGTAGCCAAATGCTTTGTCCCACTGCTTAAATGAGACGGTGAAATCATGCTTACTTAAGAGCAAAGTGCAAAATAAACTATTACCATTCCCTTCAACTGCCAGTAGTAATTTTGCAGTTTACGTTTGTTTTTTGAAATTCGTTTCTTCTATCGCTTCACATCAAACAGTATTACCAAAACTGAACTAAATTAACACGATTCCATTCTCTACAGCCATAATTTTTCGATATACATTTCATGTCACAAGTTTCACTCTGATTGTAATTTTAAACCAGAGTGCTTTCGTATTAATTTGTAAATTCTTAGCTCTCCACATGCAGAATCATGCAAACTGTGTTGACACACAGCTATTCAGTCGAAACAGAGAAAGTATTTATCTATCTACACGGCTACATAAATGTTACTTGCTTTGTGTGCCCGCATCTCGTGGTCGTGCGGTAGCGTTCTCGCTTCCCACGCCCGGGTTCCCGGGTTCGATTCCCGGCGGGGTCAGGGATTTTCTCTGCCTCGAGATGGCTGGGTGTTGTGTGCTGTCCTTAGGTTAGTTAGGTTTAAGTAGTTCTAAGTTCTAGGGGACTGATGACCATAGCTGTTAAGTCCCATAGTGCTCAGAGCCATTTTGCTTTGTGTGATTGTTTGTGTCTGTGGGTGTTTGTGCAATCAAGTCATCTGTCATAACCAAAAGCAGACGTCAGGTTAGCCACGTGTAGTTCAGGCGAAAGTCTTTGTGTAGTAGTAAATTATTTTGACGAAACAGTAGCAGGTTTGGTGGTAACATTTCGTGAGTGTTGATTGACAATTACCTCTGTAAAGTAATATTAAAGTGCGCTCCAGTGGTATTACAGCGAGTATTCCAATATTAATAATTGCATAAGTGTTATTTAGTACAACAGGCGTATTAAATTATTACTGTTTTAAGATAGGCACCACTTTTCTTGTGTCGAGAACGGCCTGCACTCAGTGCTGTTGACGTCATTTCTCACATCTTATCGGCTTATCTCTGAGATTAGTCCTCTAAACATGTTACTGTTTCCAGACACAGCAGTGTCTGCTGCATTCTACGTAAGCCTGTCCGTATTTGTCGTTTCGAGTTTGTGATGGAATCGGAACCGGGTTAGTGATTACTGTGGAGTGTGCTCCAAGTTAACGGTGAAATAAAGTCCAATTACTTCACACGGCAAATTGATGATATATTATTCTACTACGGTTTAGCCAACAGCAGTTATTGACAGGCATTTCTCATGTACGACAAACGACATTTTAATCCCGCATTCCATCTGAAAGAAAAAGTTGAGCATGATGGACATTTTAACTCCGCATTCCATATGAAAGAAAAAGTTCAGCAGGTTCGTCCAGCAACTTGCATCACAGACGGAATCAAAAGCAACAAAGGCAATAGATAGCGAAGGACCTCGCAGAATCCGCATGTCGTTTATGGAGCACTGAGTGTTGTGTCTAATGGAAAACGATACTGAAAAAAAATGATGACTAGGAGCTGCAGAGTTCTTAAACCACGCCCTTGCTCGTGGATTTTCAACGAAGCTTAACGATCTGCACCATTCTCTGCAGAACTGATCGCAGATCCCTTGTTCAGAGACAGGTGGAAGGCGTGTTCCACAGACATACACTACTGACCATTAAAATTGCTACACCAAGAAGAAATGCAGATGTTGAACGGGTATTCATTGGACAAATATATTATACTAGAACTGACATGTGATTACATTTTCGCGCAATTTGGGTGCATAGATCCTGAGAAATCAGTACCCAGAACAACCACCTCTGGCCGTAATAACGGCCTTGATACGCCTGGGTATTGAGTCAAACAGAGCTTGGATGGCGTTTACAGGTTCATCTGTACATGCAGCTTCAACCCGATGCCAAAGTTCATCAAGAGTAGTGATTGGCGTATTGTGACGTGCCAGTTGCTCGGCCACCATTGACCAGACGTTTTCAATTGGTGAGAGATCTGGAGAATGTGCTGGCCAGGGCAGCAGTCGAACATTTTCTGTATCCAGAAAGGCCCGTACAGGACCTGCAACATGCGGTCGTGCATTATACAGCTGAAATGTAGGGTTTCGCAGGTATCGAATGAAGGGTAGAGCCACGAGTCGTAACACACCTGAAATGTAACGCCCACTGTTCAAAGTGCCGTCAATGCGAACAAGAGGTGACCGAGACGTGTAACCAATGGCACATCATACCATCACGCTGGGTGATACGCCAGTATGGCGATGACGAATACACGCTTCCAATGTGCGTTCACCGCGATGTCGCCAAACACTGATGTGACCGTCATGATGCTATAAACAGAACCTGGATTCATTCGAAAAAATGACGTTCTGCCATTCGTGCACTCAGGTTCGTCGTTGAGTACACCATTGCAGGCGCTCCTGTCTGTGATGCAGCGTCAAGGGTAACCGCAGCCACGGTCTCCGAGCTGATAGTCCATGCTGCTGCAAACGTCGTCGAACTGTTCGTGCAGATGGTTGCTGTCTTGCAAACGTCCCCATCTGTTGACTCAGGGATCGAGACGTGGCTGCATGATCCGTTAAAGCCATGCGGATAAGATGCCTGTCATCTCGACTGCTAGTGATACGAGGCCATTGGGATCCAGCACGGGGTTCCGTATTACCCTCATGAACCCATCGATTCCATATTCTGCTAACAGTCATTGGATTTCGACCAACGCGAGCAGCAACGTCGCTATACGAGAAACCGCAATCGCGATAGGCTACAATCTGACCTTTATCGAAGTCGGAAACGTGATGGTACGCATTTCTCCTCCTTAGACGACGCATCACAACAACGTTTCACCAGGCAACGCCGGTCAGCTGCTGTTTGTGTATGAGAAATCGTTTGGAAACTTTCCTCATGTCAGCACGTTGTAGGTGTCGCCACCGGCGCCAACCTTGTGTGAATGCTCTGAAAAGCTAACCATTTGCATATCACAGCATCTTCTTCCTGTCGGTTAAATTTCTCGTCTGTAGCACGTCATCTTCGTGGTGCTGCAATTTTAATGGCCAGTAGTGTAGAAGATTAAGTTACAAGCTGGACAGGGCTCGGAGTTGGTGGATTTATTTTGTAGGGTCTCCGTAAATGGGTGAGTGGCGCACTGCCGTCAGAGGTCCTATCCATGTAGCTGACAGTGTGTGCGATACTCACGAGAGTGTTTTAGCTTAAGTGACTTTCCATGTACTTCACGCTGATTAGTTGCCGAAGCATTCGCAACAACGTACGAAGTTTGGAAGCACTCGTAGAAACATGTGGAGTTCACACAATACATTTTACAGAAATTTAGGTGAAAGCCGAAATATACGGCGTTAATATTTTTATGGTAAATCGAAGTGCATATCTAAACGATAGGCGTATAGGAAATGAAGGTGGTGTATTTATCGCAATAGACAATAAACTCAAATCCACTGAGATTTAAATTTAACTGTATATTAGATTATTTAGGCAAGACTCAGTAGCAAGTGTGGGCATAAACGTATAACTGTATCTTTCTATTGACCATCGGAGTCACGCCCAGATGTAACCGGAAACTCCAAAGAAAAAAAATGTATGTTCTACCACCATACTGTCATCGTTGACGAAGACTTTAATCACACAGATATCGATAGGAATAATTATACTTTTGAAAATGTTGGTCACGATTAGACACCTTGCTAAACATTTTAAATGTTTTTTCTGAAAAGTACCTAGAGCAGATAGTTCGAAAGCCCACTCATGGTAGAAATATAATGTATGTAATGGCAGTAAATGGACCAGATCTGTCAGAGGATGTTCATTCTCTGAATGGTATCAGTGACTTTGAGACGGTTGTATAACAGGCAGCTCGTCAAAACGATACACATTAGAAAAACATAAGTAAACTTTTTATTATTTCAAGAGTAATCGCTATAACTGATAAAAAAATTTCCCGCTGTTAGACAAGATGGTCATTGCCCTTATGGAAAAATGTTTGCGGTTGCCTATGGTGCCGCGCGGAGTGGCCGCGTGGTTTAAGGCGCCATGTTCCGGATTGCGCGGCCCCTCCCGCCTGAGGTTCGAGTCCACCCTCGGGCATGCATAAGTTAGTTTAAGTAGTGTGTAAGCCTAGGAACCGATGACCTCAGCAGTTTGGTCCCTTAGAAATTCACACACATTTGAACATTTGCCTATGGTACTATGAATTCTAAAGGTGGCAGGGGTAAAATACAGGGAGCGAAAGACTATTTACAATTTGTACAGAAAGCAGATGGCAGTTATAAGAGTCGAGGGGTATGAAAAGGTAGCAGTGGTTGGGAAGGGAGTGAGACAGGGTTGTAGCCTATCCCCGATGTTATTCTATCTGTATGTTGAGCGAGCAGTAAAGGAAACAAAAGAAAAGTTCGGAGTAGGTATTAAAATCCATGGAGAAGAAATAAAAACTTTGAGGTTCGCCGATGACATTGTAATTCTGTCAGAGACAGCAAAGGACTTGGAAGAGCAGTTGAACGGAATGGACAGTGTCTTGAAAGGAGGATATAAGATGAACATCAACAAAAGCAAAACGAGGATAATGGAATGTAGTCGAATTAAGTCGGGTGATGCTGAGGAAATTAGATTAGGAAATGAGACACCTAAAGTAGTAAAGGAGTTTTGCTATTTGGGGAGCAAAATAACTGATGATGGTCGAAGTAGAGAAGATATAAAATGTAGACTGGCAATGGCAAGGAAAGCGTTTCTGAAGAAAAGAAATTTGTTAACATCGAGTATAGATTTAAGTGTCAGGAAATGATTTCTGAAAGTATTTGTATGGAGTGTAGCCATGTATGGAAGTGAAACATGGACGATAAATAGCTTGGATAAGAAGAGAATAGAAGCTTTCGAAATGTGGTGCTACAGAAGAATGCTGAAGATTAGAAGGGTAGATCACATAACTAATGAGGATGTATTGAATAGAATTAGGGAGAAGATGAGTTTGTGGCACAACTTGGCAAGCAGAAGGGGCCGGTTGGTAGGACATGTTCTGAGGCATCAAGGGATCACAAATTTAGCATTGGAGGGCAGCGTGGAGGGTAAAAATCGTAGAGGGGGACCAAGAGATGAATACACTAAGCAGATTCAGAAGGATGTAGATTGCAGTAAGTACTGGGAGATGAAGAAGCTTGCACAGCATAGAGTAGGATGGAGAGCTGCATCAAACCAGTCTCAAGACTGAGGACCACCACAACATCAACAACCATGATTGTATCAATGCGTGCTCCTCTTTGTCTCTTATCAGGGCTCCAAAAACATGGAAATCTCATGGAGAGAGATCAGGATCGTATGGAGGAGGATAAAGGCTTCGAGCCAAACCTCTACAGCGTATTCAAAACCAGCTTGGCTATTAGTGGACGGGGTTTTTGTTGCAAGGCTATTTCGACTACTCTGCAGAGGTTTGGCTGGTAAGCCCTTACACATCCTCCATGCAGTCCCGCACTCCCTCCATGTAATTTCCCTATTATTGGAGGTTTGAAGAAAAACATTAGTGGACGTATATTTGACCTGGGTACAAACGTGATTCCTTTGGCAATTCTGTGCAAATTTTTACTGCGAGACAAGTGATAAATGAAAAAGACAGTTGAAGCGTGGAAGAGGCAGTTTAAGGACGACCAAAAGGAGCGTATCAGTTTATTAATGAAGAAAGTGATAATTTTATAGAAAATAGGCAGCTTTCTTTGTAGTAACAGACGGAATATGTAATGTGAAGACGAGAATTACAGTACGGAGGCAATGGAAGATATTTGAGAGTGCAGAGATGGGCGATAAGAAGATGTACCGAGCTAATTATCATACCAACACGATTTTTTCGAAATTAGCGACAGAGAAGAGGAGACAAACGAGAGAACAGATGTAAGAGACAAGATTCAAGGACTGAAGATTTAGCAGAACATCGTCTCGACTATCCTTCGGTTCCTGCGTCGAAGATTACAGACATCGAGAGTGTGAGACGGGACCAATCGTCATCAGTGAGTATAAAATTGATAAGCAAGTTATTTTAACGATCTAAGACTGAACTATAGTTCTTGTTAGCGAAGTTTACAGAGTAAGCCGATGCACGTGAGTAACAGTGTGAACCAATAGCATTTTTCTAAATTATCGTCTTCCCATGGGCATCTGAGCTACTATGGGTACTGCGAAATTCAGCTGCCGCAGAAGATACATCTCAAGCGAGGGAGCAATTACATGTCCCTGCAGATAGCCATTATTTTCGACACATCGGTGGCTATTTACATTGGAACCAAACATTATGTAGTAGACTCAAGTAGAGAGAAATGTAAATGAAGATAAGGGAACTAAATAAGTTACTTCAGAACAATAGCAATAACCTCAAATGTATATGATTTTTCACTAAAACGCATAATTTTCTCACCAAGCGAAGTGACGCAGTGGTTAGCACACGTGACTCGCATTCTGGAGGACGACAGTTCAAACCCGCATCCGGCCATCCTGATTTAGGCTTTCCGTGATTTCCCTGAATCGCTTCAAGCAAATGTCGGGATGGTTCCTTTGAAAGGGCACGCCCGACTTCCTTCCCCATCCTTTCCTAATTCAATGGGACCGATGACCTCGCTGTTTAGTCCCCTTCTCCCAATAAACCAACCAACCAACCAACCGTAATTTTCTCGCAGTCAAAAGGCTTGTTCCACTATTTAAATAAAGCAGTGAAATCACGTTTACTTAAGAGAAAAGTGTAAAATGAACCATTACTGTTCACTTCAGCTGCCGTTAGTAATTTTGCAGTTTAATTTTGTTTTCTAAAATTCGTTTATTTTATCACCTCACATCAAATTGTATTATCGCAACTGAACTCTGCAGCCAGTGTTTCGATAAACATTTCATGTCGTAAGTTTCATTCCGATTGTCATTTTAAATCAGATTGCTCAATAATTTCCAGTAATTCGTATTAATTTATAAATTCTTACCTTTCCACATGAAAATCACGCAAACTATTTGAAACTCAAACATTTCAGCCGAACACAGAGATTTTATTCATCTACCTAAGTAGCTACATAAATATTATTATGAGTATATATCTGCACCTGCTCCAGCTTTGTGTGTGTGTGTGTGTGTGTGTGTGTGTGTGTGTGTAATTAGCTGTCATAGGCAAGAGCTAGCAATTTGTGAGTGTTCATTGAGAGTGTCCTCAATGCAGTGATTTTCAAATGTGCTTCTGTAGTACTACAGTGAGTATTCCAGTATTAACAGTTTTATCAGTGTTATTTAGTCTGACAGGTATATTAAATTATTACTGTTTTAAGATATGCACACTTTTGTTGTGTCGTAAAGGCCTATACTCAGTGTGTTGGCGTTCATTGCTCACATCTCACCAGCTTATCTCTGTGTTTACTACTCTATACATATTGATATTCTCAGACATAGTACTTATTGCTGCCCCCTACTTAAGCCATTCCCTATTTGTCATTTTGAGTTTAAATTTATATAATCTGAAGAGCCAAGATGTACATAACAGACGAAAATACACTACTGGCCATTAACATTGCTACACCACGAAGATGACGTGCTACAGACGCGAAATTTAACCGACAGGAAGAAGATGTTGTGATATTAAATGATTAGCTTTTCAGAGCATTCACACAAGGTTGGCGCCGGTGGCGACACCTACAACGTGCTGACATGAGGAAAGTTTCCAACCGATTTTACATACACAAACTGGTGAAACGTTGGTATGATGCCTCGTATAAGGAGGAGAAATACGGACCATCACGTTTACTACTTTGATAAAGGTCGGATTGTAGCCTATCGCGATTGCGGTTTATCGTATCGCGACATTGCTGCTCGCGTTGGTCGAAATCCAATGACTGTTAGCAGAATATGGAATCGGTGGGTTCAGGAGGGTAATACGGAACGCCGTGCTGGATCCCAACGGCCTCGTATCACTAGCAGTCGAGATGACAGGCATCTTATCCGCATGGCTGTAACGGACCGTGCATCCACGTCTCGATCCCTGAGTCAACAGATGGGGACGTTTGCAAGCTAACAATCATCTGCACGAACAGTTCGACGACGTTTGCAGCGTGGACTATCAGCTCGGAGACCATGGCTGCGGTTACCCTTGACCCTACATCACAGACAGGAGCGCCTGCGATGGTGTACCCAACGACTAACCTGGGTGCACGAATGTCAAAACGTCATTTTATAGGAAGAATCCAGATTCTGTTTACAGCATCATGATGGTCGCATCAGTGTTTGGCGACATCGCGGTGAACGCACATTGGAAGCGTGTATTCGTCGTCGTCATACTGGCATATCTGCCGGCGTGATGGTATGGGCTGCCATTTGTTACATGTCTCGGTCACCTCTTGTTCGCATTGACGGCACTTTGAACAGTGGACGATACATTTCAGATGTGTTACGACCCGTGGCTCTACCCTTCATTCGATCCCCACGAAACCCTACATTTCAGCAGGATAATACACGACCGCATGTTTCAGGTCCTGTACGGGCCTTTCTGAATACAGAAAATGTTCGCCTGCTGCCATAGCCAGCACATTCTCCAGATCTCTCACCAATTGAAAACGTCTGGTCAATGGTGGCCGAGCAACTGGCTCATCACAGTACGCCAGTCACTACTCTTGATGAACTGTGGTATCGTGTTGAAGCTGCATGGGCAGCTGTACCTGTACACGCCATCCAAGCTCTGTTTGACTCAATGTCCAGGTGTATCAAGGCCGTTATTACGGCCAGATGTTATTGTTCTGGGTACTTATTTCTCAGTTTCTATGCACCCAAACTGCGTGAAAATGTAACCACATGTCAGTTCTAGTATAATATATTTGTCCAATGAATACTTGTTCATCATCTGCATTTCTTCTTGGTGTAGCAATTTTAATGGCCAGTAGTGTAGTATTCGAGTAACCGAATTTATCCTATTGTGTGTGTGACGGTTTCTTGAGCAAAACGATTGCTGTGAATCGGCGTAGTGCTGAATTCTGTGAAATGGAATGCCACTTCTGCTGCTATTCTGACATATAATATTGAGTTCAGGGACTGTCGTATAATATGACTGTGTCCATTCGTTTGTCGCACAAAACACTATGCAAATATATGCCGATGTTAAATAAGGAATCCTTGTTATCCACATATAACTTTCGCCTTAGTTGTAGTTTATTGTCACCTACAGGAAACGTCGTTAATGTCCGGAAATCTCAGTATGTGATTTGGAGGGCAACACCATGGGCTCGTGACTTAATTCATCACAGATGTCAGCATACTGCCGGAATAAAATGGTACACCTAAAAAGACGATATCGATTTTGATCCGATGACGGCATATGCCATCTGGGGGATACTGGATGTACTGCTAATAGTTTCAACATCGTCCGCCAACAGATAGCGTAGTGGCATAGCTACCAGAGCGCCATCTTTGTATACCCTTTTATAGGGAATGATCGCAGCCAGAAGGATCAGTGTGGTGCAAACGTGAGAAGGAAGGAGATAAACATGCTATAAACACACACTATGCTTCCTACAGCCAACTGAGCGAGATTGAAAGTGGTCAAAGTGTGGCCTTGCGAGTGGCGGGATGGTCTTTTCGGGGAACTGCCACGTAGATGGGACGTGCTGCGTCAGTTGTGCAAGGACACTGGCATCAGTGGTCACGCGAACATTCTCGCACTCATAGGTGAGGTTATGGACGTCCAAGCAGTACAGACGCCTGCCAGAACCGTTGTATTGTGAGGGCAGATTGTACAGCTACCACAACAAAGCTAAGAGGGTTTGTTAGCTGAGATGTGTCAACACAAACTGCTGTGAACTTGTTATAAGCAGTGGGACTATGGCCACACACACATGTAGTCCGTCTTCCACTCACGCCACAGCATCAACTTGCACGGCTCTACTGACGTCGTCAGTGGATAGTTTGGACGATGGAAAGGTGCACAATGGTCTTCAGTGGTGAAAGCAGATTCTGCCTGCACCCAAGTGATAGTCGTTTCCGCATACAACATAGATCTGGTGAGCGCTGTCTTGTAGAGAGTATTCGTCCAAGACACTGGCCCCACTCCGTGCCTTATGGTCTCGTATGTGATAAGCTACGACTCTCGTTTACCTTTGGTATTTCTGGAGGGGATGATAACGAGCGCTCGATACATGCAGAATGTTGTTAGACCCGTTATTTTACCGTTCTTGCAACAGGAAAGAGATGTGTTGCTCCAACAGGATAATGCTCACCCGCACACTGCCCATGAAACTCAGCCTGCTGTGCAAGATGCGCAGCAGCTTCCCTGGCCAGCATGATCTCTGGACTTGTCTCTTTTCGAACACTTGTGGGATATGATTGGACGAGAAGTGAGTAATGTGATTCGTTAACTAACAATTCTTACAGAACTACGTGAACAAGTTGTGCAGGCGAAATATAAGATATCCTAGGACGGTATTCGGCATCTGTACAATCGACTGGATGCCAGTCAACGCCTGCACTGCCACCCATGGAAGCCACACGACATACTGATATGGGAGTTCCAGCATAGGTCGATGGCTGATACCTCAGAATCGCTTGTGCTTTTGATCTGTAAATTAAATTGTTTCATGTACTGCATATGCAGTCTTGTAACAACAAATCTTGAGTGAATTGGAAACCTCTAAAAAAGTGTACTAATTTTTTTTTCTGACGGTGTGGTCAGTGTATCCAAGGGGGACAAAATGTATCCAAGAACAGTTAGACCGTCAGTGAGAGCGCACCGCTAGTTCCTGCTACTAATAAGTTGAGTACACTGTTCACTTGTTACATATTTTTATGACCTCCAAACAGGAGTGATTTATTTTCAGTTATCTGTGTAGTTACTAGTTTACGAGGGTTGTTTTTTAAGTAAGGGCCGTTTTTATTTTTAAAATAAGATACAAATACTTTTGTAAAAAACTTTTATTTTCTGATTCTACACACTTTTACCTATTTCTCTACATAGTTGCCTTGTTTATTTAAGCACTTGTCATACCGTACAACTAAGTTTTTAATTCCCTCTTCAAAGAATTCGGCCGCCTGCTCCAACAGCCAAGAGTTCACGGCCGCTTTCACTTCATCGTCGTCATTGAAGCGCTGCCCGCCAAGATGGTGTTTCAAGTACCGGAAAAGGTGAAAATCGCTAGGAGCAAGGTCGAGGCTGTATGGTGCATGGTCCAAAACTTCCCAGCCAAAAGAATCAATCAAATCCCGAGTCTTTTGAGAGGTGTGAGGCCTAGCGTTATTGTGCAGGAGCAAAACTCCTTTTGTCAGCATGCCGCGCCTTTTGTTTTGAATTGCTCTGCGGAGCTTCTTTAGAGTTGCACGGTAGGCATCTGAGTTGATTGTCGTTCCTCGTGGCATAAAGTCCACTAGTAAAACACCGCGCCGGTCCCAGAACACAGTTGCCATAATCTCGCGCTTTCACAGCATCTGTTTGGCTTTGACCTTGACGGGTGAGGTTGTGTGTCACCATTCCATCGATTGTCACTTTCTTTCGGGAGTGATATGGGATACCCATGTTTCATCTCCAGTGATAATTTGACTCAACATGTCATCCCCTTCTTCCTCGTAACGAATCAAAAAGTCAAATGAAGTGCAAATCTCTTCCCTTTGTGGTCCTCTGTGAGGAGTCTGGGTACCCACCGAGAACACAGTTTCTTAAAGTTTAGGTTTTCAGACACAATTTTGAACAAAACCGATCTTGAAACTTGTGGAAATTCCAAAGAAAGAGTGGAAATTGTGAATCTTCTGTCCTCACGAATCTTTGTTTCGACTGCAGCCACCAAATCATCAGTGAACACAGAGGGCCGGCCTGAGCGTTCTTCGTCATGGACGTTTTGACGGCCATTTTTAAACTCTCTAACCCATTGACGCACTTTACCTTCACTCATTGCATTCAAGCCATAAACTTCTGTTAACTGACGATGAATTTCTGCAGCTGATAGGCTTCTCGCGGTCAAAAAACGTATCACTGACCGTATCTCACACGCGGCGGGCGATTCAATAATCGTAAACATTATAAAGTAGCACAGCGATGCGTACACGTCAGCTACAGAGCTGCAACTTGCATCAGTGTGAACGGGAAGGATGCCGGCAAGTGGCGCGGTGGCTTGTTGCGGCGTCCGCGCGAACTACGGGACTATACGCGCGAACGGCCCTTACTTAAAAAACAACCCTCGTATTTTTCTAATTTCTTGCGTGGTCGAGTGCTTACCAAGCACAACCTTTTATTTCAATAACAGTGTAATGTACAGAACCACCGTTGCTATCGATCGTTGTATCGACTCTCGTATCGTGCAGGCTTTTGTTTGTATGGTTAGAACAGCTCAGAGTCAGTTAGACCGTCAACGAGGGCGCACCTCTAGTTCCTGCTACATAAGGCGAGTACACCGTTCGCTTGTTACATATTTTTACGAGCTTCAGACAGGAGCGACTCCAGTAATGGAAAGGCACTGTGATTGTTGTGTACAGATGCGAGCTGAGCTGGCGACCCTTCGCTCACAGTTTCAGGCTGTGTTGGCTTCCGTCACACAGCTTGAGGCTGCTGCCAAGGGACGTCACTGTGGGGAATCGGATGCGAGGGACGTCGAGCACAACCCACGTGTCCTCCGATCGGTCCACTGCTGTGACCCCCCCAGGTACTGCCTGCACTGAGGTTGACCCCTCACCCGTGGTCGAGTGGGAGATCATTCCAAAGTCTGGCAGGCAGCGAAAACTTTCCGAGGGGCCGATAGTAGGGCCTCTCTAGTTCGTTTGACGAACAGGTTTCGGGTGTTATCTCTGGCTGACGATGTCTCTGAGCCGGATGCAGTCGTCCACCCTGTTCCAGAGGAAGCATCTCGGCCCACAAGGTCTGGGCATTCACAAAGGGTGGGTTTGCTGGTAGTTGGGAGCTCCAATGTTAGGTGCGTAATGGGGCCCCTTAGGAACATGGCTGCCAAGGAGGGGAAGGAAGCCAGTGTACACTCCGTGTGCATTCCAGGGGGAGTCATTCTGGATGTGGAAAGGGTGCTTCCGGATGCCATGAAGAGTACAGGGTGCAGCCAACTGCAGGTGTTGGCTCATTTCGGTACCAATGACGAGTGTCGCTTTGGATCGGAGCAGATTATGTCTGGTTTCGGGCGGCCAGCGGCAATGGTAAAGACTGCCAGTCTTGCTTCCGAGATTAAGGCGGAGCTCACCATCTGCAGCATCGTCAATAGAACCGACTGTGGTCCTTTGGTGCAGAGCCGAGTGGAGGGTCTGAATCAGAGGCTCAGGCGGTTCTGTGACCGTGAAGGCTGCAGATTCCTTGATTTGCGCCATCGGGTGATGGGTTTCCGGGTTCCGCTTAATAGGTCAGGAGTCCACTACACACAGGAGGCGGATACACGGGTAGCGGGGCTGTGTGGAAGGGACTGGGCGGTTTTTTAGGTTAGAGGGTCTCAGGGAACCACAGAAGGGGCGTGCGTCTAAAAGTGGGCGGGTAAAACACAGTAAGGTAGTTGTAGAAACGATTGATATTGTAGTTGTAAATTGTCGTAGTTGTGTTGGAAAATAGCCAGAGCTCCAAACCCTAATAGAAAGCACTGAAGCTCAAATAGTTGTGGGTACAGAGAGCTGGCTAAAGCCGGAAATAAGTTCAGCCGAAATTTTTTCAAACGACCTGAAGTGTTCAGAAAGGATAGATTAAATACAGTTGGTGGTGGAGTATTTATTGCTGTCAGAGGTAGTTTGCCTTGTAGCGAAATTGAAGTAGATAGTTCATGTGAAATAGTATGGGGAGATGTTATACCTGACAATCGGACTAAACTATTAATTGGATCGTTTTACCGACCCCCAGACTCAGAAGACATACGTAGTTGCTGAACAGTTCAAAGAAAACGTGAGTCTCATTTCAAATAAGTGCCCGCTCATACAATTATAGTCGGTGGTGACCTCAATCTACCCTCGATATGCTGGAAAAATTATTCGTTTAACGCCGGCGGCAGGCAAAAAACATCATCTGAAATTGTACTGAAAGCTTTCTCAGAAAATTATTTTGAACAATTATTTCATGAGCCCACTCGAAGCGTAAATGGTTGGGAAAGCATACTTGACATTTTAGCAACAAATAATCCTGGACAAATAGTGAGTGTTGTGGCGAATACAGGGATTAGCGACCACAAGGCAGTTGCTGCTAGGCAGAATACCGTAACACCTACTACCATCAAAAAGAAACGCAAAGTACAACTATTTAAAAAAGCTGATGAAAATGCTCTTAATGCCTTTTTAAGAGACAGTCTTCACTCCTTCCGATCTGATCATGTAAGTGTAGAAAAGTTGTGGAATGTTTTCAAAGCGATAGCATCAACAGCAATTGAGAGATATATACCTCATAAATTAATAAGTGATGGTACTGATCCGCCATGGTACACAAAACGAGTCAGATCGTTGTTGCAGAAGCAACGAAAAAGCATGCCAAATTTAAAAGAACGCAAAATCCCCAAGATTGGCAAAGTTTTACAGAAGCTCGAAATATAGCAGGTACTTCAATGTGAAATGCTTTTAATAATTTCCACAACGAAATTCTGTCTCTAAATCTGGCAGAAAACCCAAAGAGATTCTGGGCATACATAAAGCACACCAGTGGCAAGACGCATTCAATACCTTCACTGCGCGACAACAAGGTGAAGTCACTGATGACAGTGCCACTAAAGCAGAGTTTTTAAACACGGTTTTCCGAAACTCCTTCACCAAAGAAGACTTAGAAAATATTCCTGAATTCCAATCAAGAACAACTGCCAAGATGAGAAACATAGAAGTAGATATCCTCGGTGTAACAAAGCAGCTTAAATCACTTAATAAGAGCAAGCCCTCCGGTCCAGATAGTATACCAGTCAGGTTCCTCTCAGAGTATGCTGATACAATAGCTCCATATTTAACAATTATATACGACCACTCACTCACAGAAAGATCCGTACCTAAAGACTGAAAAATTGCTCAAGTCACACCAATACCCAAAACGAAAAGTAGGAGTAATCCGCTGAATTACAGGCCTATATCACTAACGTAGATTTGTAGTAGGGTTTTGGAACATATACTGTATTCGAACATTATGAAGTGCCTCGGAAGAAAACGATTTATTGACACATAGTCAGCACAGTTTCAGAAAATATCGTTCTTGTCAAACACAACTAGCTCTTTATACTCATGAAGTAATAAGTGCTATCGACAGGGGATGTCAAATTGATTCCATATTTTTAGATTTCCAGAAGGCTTTCGACACCGTTCCTCACAAGCGTCTTCTAACCAAACTGCGTGCCTACGGAGTATCGCCTCAGTTGTGGGTCTGGATACGTGATTTCCCGTCAGAAAGGTCACAGTTCGTAGTAATAGACGGAAAGTCATCGAGTAAAACAGAAGTAATATCCGGCGTTCCCCAAGGAAGTGTTATAGGCCCTTTATTGTTCCTGATATATATTAACGACATAGGAGACAATGTGAGTAGCCGTGTTAGATTGTTTGCAGATGATGCTCTCATTTACCGTCTTGTGAAGTCACCAGATGATGATGAAAACGACTTGCAAAATGATTTAGATAAGATATCTGTATGGTGTGAAAAGTGGCAATTGACCATGAATAAAGAAAAGTGTGAAGTTATTCACATGAGTACTAAAAGAAATCAGCTAAATTTCGACTACGCGATAAGTCACACAAATCTGAGGGCTGTAAATTCAACTAAATACTTAGGGACTACAATTACAAATAACCTAAATTGGAACGATCACATAGATAATATTGTGGGTAGAGCAAACCAAAGACTGTGATTCATTGGCAGAACACTTAGAAGGTGCAACAGGTCTACCAAAGAGACTGCTTACACTGCGCTTTTCCGCCCTATTCTGGAGTATTGCTGTGCAGTGTGGGATCCGCATCAGGTGGGACTGACGGATGACATCGAAAAAGTACAAAGAAGGGCAGCTCGTTTTGTATTATCGCGAAATAGGGGAGATAGTGTCACAGACATGATACGTGAATTGGAGTGGCAATCATTAAAACAAAGGCGTTTTTCGTTGCGACGGGATGTTCTCATGAAATTTCAATCACCAGTTTTCTCCTCCGGTTGCGAAAACATTCTGTTGGCACCCACCTACATAGGGAGAAATGATCATCACGATAAAATAAGAGAAATCAGTGCTAGCACAGAAAAATTTAAGTGCTCGTTTTTCCCGCGTGCCGTTCGAGAGTGGAACGGTAGAGAGACAACGTGAAGGTGATTCATTGAACCCTCTGCCAGGCACTTTATTGTGAATAGCAGAGTAATGACGTAGATGTAGCTGTAGATGTAGAAGAACAATGTTACTATACTAGTTAGCGCCACTTAGGTATGCAATACAGTTTCTGGTTATACAAAAATACTAAAGGTTACGAGAAATTATGAGAGACTAAGTGTACGAAAATGATTGGTAAATAATGTTATGCAACTGAAGCCATAAGCTTACCAATACTTACAAAGAT
This sequence comes from Schistocerca cancellata, assembly GCF_023864275.1. Lineage (NCBI taxonomy): Eukaryota > Metazoa > Arthropoda > Insecta > Orthoptera > Acrididae > Schistocerca > Schistocerca cancellata. The sequence continues at coordinate 828,216,884 of NC_064629.1, forward strand.
AAGGACGTATCATGTTTTTTCAACGTTGTTATATGTTCTTCGCTGTCATGTGGTAGTCGTAGGAACCCACCGATTTCGTAGTTGTGGAATGACTTTTAGCAAAATAAACAGGAAGCTGTTGGATGACTTTCAGAATGCTATGTTATGCTTGTCTTGCGCATTTGCAATTCCCAGGCTTATTTTCTCGTTTACTAAAGCGAATCAGTTAACAGCGAAAGTTACATTCGAAGATAAATTGTTTTACTAACTCATCCATCAACTCTGTACAGTTAAATGTGGACAGTAAGACGACTATTTAAGCATGGTCGACATAAAAACGTACAGTGTACAGGATAACTTTTCAAGTTCATAGAATGTCAATAACAATTCATAATTGGAAATATTCCCAGGAAATTAGAGAGAAATAAAAAAGATATTGTAGTGTTTAGTACAGCCTGCCTTCTTTCCCTCTGCTGAGTTCTTCATGCACGTTTGGTGGATGGTGTGCCTGTTTCATCGAGCACCTCTGCTTCCACTGGCAAGTGAGTAGTAAACATACACTCCTGGAAATGGAAAAAAGAACACATTGACACCGGTGTGTCAGACCCACCATACTTGCTCCGGACACTGCGAGAGGGCTGTACAAGCAATGATCACACGCACGGCACAGCGGACACACCAGGAACCGCGGTGTTGGCCGTCGAATGGCGCTAGCTGCGCAGCATTTGTGCACCGCCGCCGTCAGTGTCAGCCAGTTTGCCGTGGCATACGGAGCTCCATCGCAGTCTTTAACACTGGTAGCATGCCGCGACAGCGTGGACGTGAACCGTATGTGCAGTTGACGGACTTTGAGCGAGGGCGTATAGTGGGCATGCGGGAGGCCGGGTGGACGTACCGCCGAATTGCTCAACACGTGGGGCGTGAGGTCTCCACAGTACATCGATGTTGTCGCCAGTGGTCGGCGGAAGGTGCACGTGCCCGTCGACCTGGGACCGGACCGCAGCGACGCACGGATGCACGCCAAGACCGTAGGATCCTACGCAGTGCCGTAGGGGACCGCACCGCCACTTCCCAGCAAATTAGGGACACTGTTGCTCCTGGGGTATCGGCGAGGACCATTCGCAACCGTCTCCATGAAGCTGGGCTACGGTCCCGCACACCGTCAGGCCGTCTTTCGCTCACGCCCCAACATCGTGCAGCCCGCCTCCAGTGGTGTCGCGACAGGCGTGAATGGAGGGACGAATGGAGACGTGTCGTCTTCAGCGATGAGAGTCGCTTCTGCCTTGGTGCCAATGATGGTCGTATGCGTGTTTGGCGCCGTGCAGGTGAGCGCCACAATCAGGACTGCATACGACCGAGGCACACAGGGCCAACACCCGGCATCATGGTGTGGGGAGCGATCTCCTACACTGGCCGTACACCACTGGTGATCGTCGAGCGGACACTGAATAGTGCACGGTACATCCAAACCGTCATCGAACCCATCGTTCTACCATTCCTAGAACGGCAAGGGAACTTGCTGTTCCAACAGGACAATGCACGTCCGCATGTATCCCGTGCCACCCAACGTGCTCTAGAAGGTGTAAGTCAACTACCCTGGCCAGCAAGATCTCCGGATCTGTCCCCCATTGAGCATGTTTGGGACTGGATGAAGCGTCGTCTCACGCGGTCTGCACGTCCAGCACGAATGCTGGTCCAACTGAGGCGCCAGGTGGAAATGACATGGCCAGCCGTTCCACAGGACTACATCCAGCATCTCTATGATCGTCTCCATGGGAAAATAGCAGCCTGCATTGCTGCGAAAGGTGGATATACACTGTACTAGTGCCGACATTGTGCATGCTCTGTTGCCTGTGTCTATGTGCCTGTGGTTCTGTCAGTGTGATCATGTGATGTATCTGACCCCAGGAATGTGTCAATAAAGTTTCCCCTTCCTGGGACAATGAATTCACAATTCACGGTGTTCTTATTTCAATTTCCAGGAGTGTATACGTGTAGCCTACATATGGGAGCTGCTGTCATCTCTGGCCTGTTACTATCGTGTGTTGACGGCCAGAGAGCAAGCAAGGAACATACTGCATCATGGAAAGAAGCCGACGAATTACAATTCGGCAGTGCCAGAGAGAGCGACTATTCTCCATCTAAATCTCCTCTCTCTCTCTCTCTCTCTCTCTCTCTCTCTCTCTCTCTCTCTCTCTCCCCCTCCCTCCCTCTTCAATAACGTTGTCTCTCATCTGGCAGAAGTGTGGGTGAAAGGCTGTTGCTTGGCTGTGGGATTGGAACGTGGGTGGCTTGATATCTCTCTCCCTACCCAGCAGCTGTGGTTCCCTGATCGAAAAATGGCGAGGCACAGAGTCCTCTGTAGACAGCGATCAGTTGCAGTAGGACTTCCCCCAGCTGAACACTGTTACAGTATAAATGAGACAGCAGCAGCTGCAGTATGCCCTTAGCCGGCAATCTGCAGAGTTGCACGCGGCTACCAGAGAGGATGACAGGTGGGTCTTATTCTCGAATTTTTTAGTTTGTTTTAAGTAAAGTGCATGCCTATCCTTTTTCCATTCTATTCTGATGGTGGTGGTGGGTTGGGGTAAATTATTTACATTATAAGTTTAGCGATGTGTAGTGTGTGCATTTTTACCGTTATTTACAAGTTTTCTATAATCCCATAGCGTGAAACTCCAGTAACGCAGTCTAATATTGATATCATTGTCCTTATGATGTTAATAATACAGGGGTGAGTTCCTTATAGACTTGGTAAATACTGAGAGCGTCACTGTGTAAGATGAGATTAAATGTAGAGATCAGCTTGGATAGCTGTTTGGAAATGCTCCACAATGCGCAGACTCTTCCAGTTCCCATATACTGAGATGTCTTTGACATTTTTGTCAATAAGAAACACTGCCGCTGTCTTTTATTTCACCATTCTGTGGGTTGTGGGAGCAGCTTGTGATGCTCAGCTTTTTTGTGAGAGTCAATGGATTGATACGTGACAATGTTGTTTTAGTATCTGACGCAGACCTCAAAGTCAGAATGGAAAAAAAATGTTGTTTGGTTGATTTCGGGGAGGGGGGGATGGAACGGTGAGATCATCGGACCTGCAGGATTAAGGAAGGATATGGAAGGAAGGAAGGAAGGAAGGAAGTGATGTAGGAATATCCTGGAAAACCTAAATTAGGATAGCCGGAGTCGGCTACTCACAAACGCCAGTCATGTGTGCTAACCACTGCACCACCTCACGCAGTGGAAAAACAAAATGTATGGACGTGAACATAACTGTAATTATACATTGCTTCGATGTGCTACAGAAAAAAAAATTGTATCAAACTACTTATGAAACAACAACACAAGGACCCTTTATTGTGACTGATAGTCTGTGGGATATGGTCTTCCTCCAGTAAAGGTGACAAAACTTCACACAGGTCTGTGCAAGTGACTTCAATCACTGGCCACCCGTGGACCAATACGTGTACATTTAATAGGATCACCACATGTGCTCGATGTCAACACGCAGACGATATTTGTTTTCGATATATCGGAAGAGTGGGACATGGCAATATTTTATCGAGTTCTCAACCGGCTGACTTTTGCGAAGTTTTTATAGTTTGTAGTTTTACTCCATCAGATGTTACAAAAATAACGAGGGGAAGGGGAAAGAGAGAGAGAGAGAGAGAGAGAGAGAGAGAGAGAGAGAGAGAGAGAGAGAGAGAGAGAGGGAGGAGAGAGACAGAGAGAGAGAGAGAGACTGCTGTCTTCAAAGTCTCTAGCACCGGTACATTGTTGTATTTCGAACGTGGTAATCATTGGAATACGATAAAGGAGATCAGGAAGTGTAGTGGGTGATATTTATAGACCGTCATTCGATATCGATGAATTACAGATGTTATGCTTCTGAATTTCTTTGTGCAGTCCACATACTCTCCATCTTTGTGAATTCCCTCCTGTACGTTAGTGCGCTATTTTTATCGTTATGGAAACCCTCTGCCCAGTCAATGACTGGTGGAGACTAATGGAACAGACTAATGGAACAGTGCCGTTGGAACGTGAAGGAATTTCGAGATACTTGGCAAGGGACATTTCTTACTTGTGGAGATCGTGTGGCTTCAAATGCTGTATATCGAAAACTGGAAGATTCTTGAGAATACAGCAGGTAGCGATACCCTGACGAAAGGACAATTGAAAGTTGAGCTCTATGCCGCTTCTTCCAAGTGTTATGGAAAAACACATTACAACCTCTCATATGCGTCTCGTGAAATAACTACAATGAAAACAATTAGGAGCTAATTCGAAGATTTTTACAGAGAGACAGTCAGCAGCAAAAGTTGTCCTTTTTTTCTCGATAAATAAGAGACAACATTCGTCTGCGAGATTTGTGTGCCTATAAATGTATGGAGTGATATCTTAATAGGTAGAAAAATGGCTCTGAGCACTATGGGACTTAACTTCTGAGGTCATCAGTCCCCTATAACTTAGAACTAATTAAACCGAACTAACCTAAGGACATCACACACATCCATCCCCGGGGCTGGATTCGAACCTGCGACCGTAGCTACTAGGTAGACTAAATTTACATTTACATCTATATGCTTAGATGGCAAGCCATAGTACGGTGTGTGGCGGAGGGTACCCTGTTCCACTACTAGTCATTCCCTTTTCTAGTCCACCGGCAAAGAGAGCTAGAGAAAAAAAAACTGCCTATATCCCTCTGAATGAGTGCTAATTTCTCTTGTCTTACCTTCGTCGTCCTTATGCGAAATGTATATTGTCGGTGGTAGAATACTTCTGTGGTCACCTTCAAATCTCAGTTCTCAACAGTGATCCTCGTAAAGAGCATCGTCTCCCCTCCAGGGATTCCCATTTGAGCTACCTGGCGGGTGTAATTCTACAGCTGGAAAAAATTACTCACCGTGAAAAATGACTCATGATCAGTTTAATTAGCCTATCAATTTGATATCAATGATATGGTGCTGGGCGGGTGGAAGCGAGAGCTAGAGTACCATAGATGCGATTCGGGTTGGTAGGTTGGTTGGTTTAAAGAGGGGAGGGGAGAGGAAGGGACCAAACTACGAGGTCATTGGTCCCTTGTTCCTGATAAAACAATGCCACAAGTGAGAATAGAACAGACGAGACATGTAACACAAAACGGAAAGAAAGGAAAAACCACAAGATCGAAGGAAAGACAACGAACCCTAAAAGGAACAAAAGAGGACAAGAAAACAACAGAGACGCTAGAAATAGAAGAGAGTAAAACAAGAAATCAGATTACAGAGGCTGGCCGACCACGAGAATAAAAAGGAGAAGCCAGTCACTCTGCAACACATTAAAACTTCCACCCTAAAAGCACTAGGGTGGAGGACACAGAGGGACAAAGGACATGCGCTAAAACCTACATAGAAGTATAAAACTTAAAACTAAAGCTGCTGCTGAGGCATCGTCACCCAACTCCGAACGTAGGGAGCTGAGAAAGTTAAAAGTCCGCCGCAGAGCGGCTGAAAGTGGGCAGTCCAGCAAGAGGTGGACGACTGACATTTGGGAGCCACAGCGACACTGAGGTGGGTCCTCGCGATGGAGTACATAACCATGCATTGCCCATATATGGCCAATGCGGAGCCGGCAGGGGACAACTGATTCCCTATGAGAGGACCGCATGGAAGACTTCCCCACATTCGTCGTCTCCTTAATGTTATGCAGCTTCTTGCGCGTACTGTTATGCCATTCCGTCTCCTAAAGCCTGAAAACTCTGCGGCGTAAGACAGAATGCAGGTCAACTTCAGAGATACCCATCTCCAGAAGCGGTTTCCGCGTTACCTGTTTGGCCAGCCTGTCGGCAGGTTTGTTGCCTAGGATTCCGACTCGTCCAGGGGTCCACACAAACACCACTGAACGACAGGACCGTTACAGGGCATAGATGGACTCCCGGATGGATGCTAACAGAGGATGGCGAAGGTAGCACTGGTCGATAGCTTGTAGGCAGCTCAATGAGTCTGTACACATCAGAAATGACACGCCAGGGCATGAGCGGATGTGCTCAAGAGCACGAGATATGGCCACCAACTCTGCAATGAAAACACTGCAGTCATCTGGCAAAGAGTGCTGTTCATTTTGTCCTCCATGAACATACGCAAAGCCTACATGACCATCAGCCATCAGTGTAAACCACTTCATAGCCCCGGAACACGTCAAGACTCGAGAGGAAGTGACAGCGGAGAGCCGCAGGGTTAACAGAGTCCTTAGGGCCACTTGAAAGGTCCAGACGAAGCTGCGGCCGAGGCGTACACCATGGAGGCGTACGTGATCGGACCGCAAGTAGAGGTGGTAAAGGGAAAGAGTCTCCTTCAGAAAGAAGGGACCGCACACCACAATCATTAGCCCGGACCTGGGCCGCCGATGTGGGATATGGACTGCTAAGGGCGGGAAAAGGAAATGGTAATTCGGATGCTCAGGAGAACTACGAATGTGTGCAACGTAACTGGCGAGCAGTTGTGCACGTCTGATCTGCAATGGAGGGACCCCAGCCTGCACCAGTACGCTGGTCACCGGACTCGTCCTAAAAGCTCCTGTCGCTAATCGAACCCAACAGTGGTGCACAGGATCGAGTAAATGCAGCGCTGAGGGCGCTGCCGAACCATAAACCACACTCCCAAGTCAATTTGGGATTGGACAAGGGCTCTGTAGAGCCGCAGCAGCGTAGAGCGATCTGCACCCCAATTGGTGTTGCTCAGGCAATGGGGGGCATTGAGGTGCTGCGGGCACTTCTGCTAAAGCTGACGAAGATGAGGAAGCCAATTCAATCGAGCGCCGAAAACCAGTCCTAAGAATCGATAGGTCTCCACTACAGTGAGTGGATCGTCATGAAGGTAACGTTCTGGGTGCAGATGAATCGTACGACGCTGACAGAACTCCATGACACACGACTTTGCGGCTAAAAACTGGAAGCCGTTGGCTATAGCCCATGACTGCGCCGTGTGGATGGCTCTCTGCAGGCTACCCTCAGAAACACCAGTACTGGAGCAGCAGTAAATAAAATGCAGAAGTCGTCTGCATACGGAGAAGGTGAGACAGAGGGCCCGACAGCTGCTGCTAGACCGTTAATGGTCACTAAAAATAGAGATACACTCAATACACAGCCCTGCAGAACGCCATTCTCACCAGTCGCGGTGGCCGAGCGGTTCTAGGCGCTTCACTCGGGAACCGCGCGACTGCTACGGTCACAGGTTCGAATCCTGCCCCGGGCATGGATGTGTGTGATGTCCTTAGGTTAGTTAGGTTCAAGTAGTTCTGACTTCTAGTGGACTGATGACCTCAGACGTCAAGTCCCATAGTGCTCAGAGCCATTTGAACGCCATTCTCCTGGATATGGAGGGAACTATGGGAAGCACCACTTGGACACGGAAAGTATGGAGCGACAGGAAGTTTTGGATAAAAATCTGGAGCGGGACCCAGAGACTACACTCATACAATGTGGCAAGGATATGATGTCACCAGGTCGTGTCGTATACTTTACGTAAGTCAAAAAAGTTTAACCAGGTTTTGCCGTCTGGAAAAGGCTGTTCAGATGGCAGACTCAAGGGACACAAGATTATCAGTGGTAGAGAGACCCTGGTGGAAGCCACCCTGACAATAGAGCCAGTAGGCCACATGACTCCAGGACCCAACCAAACCGCCGACATACCATACGTTCCAGCAGCTTACAAAGAACGTTGGTGAGGCTGCTGGGTCGGTAGCTATCCACAAAAGCGGGTTTTTACCGGGTTTGAGCACCAGAATGATGGTGCTCTCCCGCCATTGTGGTGGAAAGACGCCATCCCACCAGATCTGGTTGAAGACGACGAGGAGATGTAGCTTGTAGTCAGATGAGAAATGCTGAATCATCTGGCTGTGGATCCGATCAGGCCCAGGAGCTGTGCCGGGGCAATGCGCAAGGGCACTGAGGGGCTCCCACTCTGTAAATGGGGCGTTTTAGGATTCACTGTGGCGTGTAGTGAATGAGAGGACGTTCCCTTCCAGCCGCTGTTTGAGAGTGCGAAAAGCTTGGGGGTAATTCTCTGATGCACAGGCTGGAGCAAACTGCTCAGCAAAGTGCTCGGCAACCGCGTTTGCGGCGGTAGATAACACAAGATTTATGGTAACTGTGGTGTCACCGCCAGACACTGCACTTGCTAGGTGGTAGCCCTTTAAATCGGCCGCGCTCCGTTAGTATACGTCGGACCCGCGTGTCGCCACTATCAGTGATTGCAGACCGAGCGACGCCACACGGCAGGTCTAGAGAGACTTCCTAGCACTCGCCCCAGTTGTACAACCGACTTTGCTAGCGATGGTTCACTGACAAAATACGCTCTCATTTGCCGAGACGATAGTTAGCATAGCCTTCAGCTACGTCATTTGCTACGACCTAGCAAGGCGCCAGTACCAGTTACTATTGATACTGTAATCATGTACCGTCAAGAACGATGCTCATCATTTATGGATAAAAATTAAGTATTCCACCAGCCACGTCCGTTTTTTGCTAAACTCTAATTTCCTTGACCTGTTCCAGACCTCACGCCAGCCTGTGTGAGCTAAAACGCGTGCCTTTCGGCTTCCTCTAATATCACCGTGTTGGCTCTCCTGCAAACCCACAACATTGGCGACGAGGCCACACCGCATTCGTAACTATACTGCCCTGATTTACTTGTGTAATGGCTTCGCCACCATCTCCAGATGTACTGTCCGAATTTTATCGCTTACAGAATCAGCAGACGCAGGCCTTACTGGATGCCCTCGGACAGCTCGTCCAGGGTCAACGTGCACTGCAAAACGATGTGGCCGCCGCCGCTCCACCGCTACCGCAGCCACAACATGCAGTTGCACCGCCTTTTCGTCCTTTTGATGCTGCACTGGAAAGCTGGACGGAGTGGTCACGCCAATTTGGATTCCATCTCGCCGCCTACAGAATTAAAGGTAACGAGCGGCAGCCTTTTTTGTTGTCCTCCGTTGGGGTGCACACGTATCATGTGATAGTCCAATTATTTCCCTGACGCGTCGTAGCAACTCTGTCCTACGTAGAAATTTTGTCTGCATTAGATGCATATTTCAAAAAATCAGTCAATGTAGTTGCCAAACGATATACCTTCTTTCGTACAAAACGTATGGCCGGTCAGACTAATAGGGAGTGGGTTGCAACCTTGCAAGGCCTTACTAGGGATTGTGCTTTTGAGTGTCAATGTGGACTCCCTTATTCAGATACTATGGTGCGTGATGCAATTGCACAGAACGTTTCTGATGTTCGTATACGGGAACAGATTTTGAAACTGGTCAATCCCTCCCTTCAACAAGTGATGGACATATTGGATCGGCAGGACACACTTGACTTTGCTCAGGAATCATTTGAAACTTCGCCACCCGTATGTCAGGTTAACCGGCCCGCCAGGCGAGCTGCACGGAACAGTAAACAGTCCTCGCGCCCGGCCTGCCAATGCCGCCTCGCTCTCAGCCATGTGTCCCGTGTCGGCAAACAGATGCAGTGAAATCATGCCCGCGGTGTCCTACTAGACATTCGCGTGAGAATTGCCCGTCACGCCAGGCTATGTGCTTTTTCTGTAATAAAAAAGGACATGTTCAAAGTGTTTGCCAGAAAAAGCTCCGATCGGACACTCCCCACCATTCCAGGCCCTTTGCTTTGCGCCGAAATCGAACCAAGGAAACTCGGGCTCGTGAACCTTCGCCCATAGAAATTCATGTAGTTCTTGCCACTCCTCCCAGTGCCAATCTCTCTAAAAGTGGCTGTGTTCGTCCCACAAATAGTGCGCGTCGACATCGACGGAAATCCCGTCAAATCGCAAGTGATTCTGTACCAGTGTCAGTTCACGTTGTACGAGACAGTCGCTCTTGTCGTCAGCAGGACAATAAACTTTTTGTGGACTTGGCCATTAACGACAAAGTGATACCATTCCAGTTCGATACCAGGGCTGCAGTTTCACTGATCAATAAAGACACTTACAAACTGCTGGGTGCACATCCGGTGCATGTCGTAACTGTTCAGTTAACTACCTATTCAGGTCACGAGCTCCCTGTGTTAGGACAGTGCAGCCTTCTTGCAACATACACTCCTGGAAATGGAAAAAAGAACACATTGACACCGGTGTGTCAGACCCACCATACTTGCTCCGGACACTGCGAGAGGGCTGTACAAGCAATGATCACACGCACGGCACAGCGGACACACCAGGAACCGCGGTGTTGGCCGTCGAATGGCGCTAGCTGCGCAGCATTTGTGCAGCGCTGCCGTCAGTGTCAGCCAGTTTGCCATGGCACACGGAGCTCCATCGCAGTCTTTAACACTGGTAGCATGCCGCGAGAGCGTGGACGTGAACCGTATGTGCAGTTGACGGACTTTGAGCAAGGGCGTATAGTGGGCATGCGGGAGGCCGGGTGGACGTACCGCCGAATTGCTCAACACATGGGGCGTGAGGTCTCCACAGTACATCGATGTTGTCGCCAGTGGTCGGCGGAAGGTGCACGTGCCCGTCGACCTGGGACCGGACCGCAGCGACGCACGGATGCACGCCAAGACCGTAGGATCCTACGCACTGCCGTAGGGGACCGCACCGCCACTTCCCAGCAAATTAGGGACACTGTTGCTCCTGGGGTATCGGCGAGGACCATTCGCAACCGTCTCCATGAAGCTGGGCTACGGTCCCGCACACCGTTACGCCGTCTTCCGCTCACGCCCCAACATCGTGCAGCCCGCCTCCAGTGGTGTCGCGACAGGCGTGAATGGAGGGACGAATGGAGACGTGTCGTCTTCAGCGATGAGAGTCGCTTCTGCCTTGGTGCCAATGATGGTCGTATGCGTGTTTGGCGCCGTGCAGGTGAGCGCCACAATCAGGACTGCATACGACCGAGGCACACAGGGCCAACACCCGGCATCATGGTGTGGGGAGCGATCTCCTACACTGGCCGTACACCACTGGTGATCGTCGAGGGGACACTGAATAGTGCACGGTACATCCAAACCGTCATCGAACCCATCGTTCTACCATTCCTAGACCGGCAAGGGAACTTGCTGTTCCAACAGGACAATGCACGTCCGCATGTATCCCGTGCCACCCAACGTGCTCTAGAAGGTGTAAGTCAACTACCCTGGCCAGCAAGATCTCCGGATCTGTCCCCCATTGAGCATGTTTGGGACTGGATGAAGCGTCGTCTCACGCGGTCTGCACGTCCAGCACGAACGCTGGTCCAACTGAGGCGCCAGGTGGAAATGGCATGGCAAGCCGTTCCACAGGACTACATCCAGCATCTCTACGATCGTCTCCATGGGAGAATAGCAGCCTGCATTGCTGCGAAAGGTGGATATACACTGTACTAGTGCCGACATTGTGCATGCTCTGTTGCCTGTGTCTATGTGCCTGTGGTTCTGTCAGTGTGATCATGTGATGTATCTGACCCCAGGAATGTGTCAATAAAGTTTCCCCTTCCTGGGACAATGAATTCACGGTGTTCTTATTTCAATTTCCAGGAGTGTACAAGGGACAAACAAAACTTGTGTCATTTTACGTCCTTCGTTCTTCTTCTGCAGTGAACTTGTTTGGTTTCGATTTATTTCAGTTGTTTAACTTGTCTATAGTAAATCAGGTCCTGTCAGTGAACCAGACTGTGCGTTCCGACAGTGTTTCTCGTCTATGTGAAGAATTTGCAGACATTTTTGCACCGGGCATTGGTTGCGCTAAAACTATAAAGCACATTTGGAACTGAAAGTAAACGCGCAACCGCAATTTTTCAGAGCGCGCAATGTTCCCCACGCATTGCGTGATGATGTCGCAAAAACATTACACGATTTGGAATCACGAGGTGTAATTGAACTTGTGCAGGCTTCTCTCTGGGCATCACCCTTAGTACTTTTACCAAATCCTTCCGGAAAATTGAGACTTTGTGTGGACTTCTAGGCAACATTGAATCCACAACTAGTGACTGCAACTTTTCCTTTACCCCGCCTGGAAGATCTTTTTGACAAACTGTGCCCGGGAAAATATTTTTCGAAGTTGGACCTAGCAGATGCGTACTTGCAAATACCGGTGGACGAAGAATCCCAGCGCGTTTTGGTGGTTAACACGCATCTTGGTTTGTATCGATTCAAACGACTATCATTCGGGTGTGCATCCCCCCCTGCATTGTTTCAGCAATATCTACAAACTGTTTGTGCGTCGGTCCCTACTGCAGCAAACTATCTGGACGATATTGTGATCTCCGGAAACACGGAAGAAGAACATATAGCCAATCTCAGAACATTATTTCAGGTCTTGCGACAAAATGGTCTTCGCTTGCGGAAGGACAAATGTGTGCTTTTTGCTCGTGACTTACCCTATCTGGGACATGTACTCAATGCCCCAGGCATACATCCCAGTCCAGAGCACCTCCGTGCCATACAAGACTTGCCTTCGCCGCAGAATTTGAAGCAGCTACAGAGTGAGCTGGGAAAAATAAATTACTATAACAAATATGTTCCACAGGCCTCTTCCATTTCAGCTCCGCTTCATCGCTTACGCCGTAAAGGTGTTCCGTTCGTCTGGACGACGGAATGCGAACGCGCCTTTCGCCAGTTGAAATCGGCGTTGCTTTCCAATACCTGCCTAACGCCATTCGATCCCCGGAAGCCCCTTTTGTTGATGGTGGATGCATCGGATTTCGGGATCGGTGCTGTGCTTGCGCACAAACATGGTTCGCACGATCCCCCTATTGCCTTTGCGTCCAAATTGCTCTCGTCTGCGCAACGAAATTATTCACAGATCGAGAAAGAAGCATTGGCTCTCGTATTTGGTGTTACAGAGTTTCATGATTTCTTGTATGGTCGTCACTTTACCATCATCACCGACCACAAACCTTTGACATCACTTTTTCATCCGAACAAGCCTGTACCTCCACGTACAGCGCAGAAATTCATTCGCGTGTCTATTTTCCTCTCGCAGTACCGCTACGATATCTTGTATCGGTCCACTGCTAAGCACGGAAACGCCGATACGTTGTGCCGTTTGCCTGTTGCTGAGGATAGAGCATTCGATTCCTCCGAACTTGCTTGCATGTTCATTGATTCAGAAACCGATGACGTGGTATACTCGTTTCCGATTGATTTTCGTCGTGTAGCTACAGCCACAGCTGCCAACCCTGTCCTTGCTACCGTTCTGCATTTTGTTGCTACGCAATGGCCCTTGTCAAAGTCACGGATCGGGGATCCGTTGGTTCGCCGATTTTTTGCTCACAAGAGGAGACTTTTTGTACGACGTGTTGTTTTGCTATTGCGTTCTGATAATGATCAGTCCAGGGTCGTGGTCCCACGTTCGTTACAGTCCTCTATCTTACAGCTTCTCCACCAAGGACATTGGGGTATAGTGAGAACGAAACAACTTGCTCGTCAGCACTGTACTTGGTTCGGAATTAATGCCGCGATTACGAATATGTGCTCTTCTTGCATGGCGTGTGCCGAACAACAATCCGCAACACCGCGGAAATTCTTTGCATGGCCGAAAGCCACTTCCCCTTGGCAACGCTTAAACATCGATTTTGCTGGTCCATTTTGGAATGCTCGATGGTTGGTTGTGGTAGATTCATTCAGTAATTTTCCTTTTGTTGTCCGGATGTCTTTCACGACGTCATCGGCCACCATCCAAGCGTTATCCGCTATCTTTTGCATTGAAGGTCTTCCACAGACTATTGTTTCCGACAATGGCCCACAATTCATGTCCGCAGAATTTCAGTCATTCTGCAAGGCCAATGGTATTCAACACCTGACGTCCGCGCCGTTTTCGCCACAGTCAAACGGTGCCGCTGAACGATTGGTGAGGACTTTCAAGTCACAGATGTTGAAGCTGAAAGAGTCGCATTCTCGGGAGTACGAGTTATTGCTCTTTTTGTCCTCGTATCGCTCTCAGCCCCGAGATGGTCGCTCGCCGGCTGAGTTGCTCCACGGTCGCCCTCATCGCACCTTGATGTCTTTGCTACATCCGCCGCCTCAGGTTCCTGTGCAGCGGCAGGCACCTGCTTTTGCCCCAGGCGACGTTGTCTACTACCGCAACTATCGAGGTTCACGGCGTTGGCTCGAAGGGCGCATTCTTCGCTGCCTCGGCCGCGCTATGTATCTGGTTTTGGGGGGCTCTGGTGAGGTGCGTGGACATCTCAATCAGCTGCGCCTCTGTCGTCGCATGGGATCTGCCGCTCGCCGTCTGCTTTCAGCGACGGTGCCGTACGGTCAGCGCCCTGGGGACCCATCTACTGGCTTGCCTCAGCCCCAGGTGTTACCGACGATGCCTTCCATTTTGCCCCATGGCGACGCGCCGCCGCCGCCGCCGCCGCCGCCGCCGCCGCCGCCGCCGACTGTTCTCCCGCCGGCGACGCCCGCAGTGGATGAGTCGCTGCAACCGCTGGGCGCCTCCCTGGGTCACGCGCCGCCGATCGCTTCCCGTGACCAGTTGTCCTCCGACATGGAACTCTTGCCCACTCCGGACCATATGTCGTCTTCGCCCGTCGGGTGCCCCGGCCCGGTGGAGGTCGACCCTTCGACCCCTCCTGTCTCTCTACGGGCGCATACACCGCATGTTGGCGTGCACCCTGGAGCAGGTTTTCAGGCGTTTCCTAGCTCCCCGCGGTCCGAATGGCAGGGTGCGGGTGGCACAGCCTCGCCTGTTGTTAGGCTCCCCACCTCGTCGCATACGTCAACATGGGGTGCTCCCCACGGCGGGCGGAAGCCTTATGCCACAACCGTACGCCGATTTGCGGGCGAGGAATGTGGTATCACCGCCAGACACCACACTTGCTAGGTGGTAGCCTTTTAAATCGGCCGCGGTCCGCTAGTATAGGTCGGACCCGCATGTCGCCACTGTCAGTGATTGCAGACCGAGCGCCGCCACACGGCAGGTCTAGAGACACTTCCTAGCACTCGCCCCAGTTGTACAGCCGACTTTGCTAGAGAGAGTTCACTCACAAAATACGCTCTCATTTGCCGAGACGATAGCATAGCCTTCAGCTATGTCATTTGCTACGACCTAGCAAGGTGCCTTTATCAATTGCTATTTATCTTGTGATGCCTGTACCGTTAGACTGATGTACATCAATTGTGGTTTAAAGTTAAGTATTCCACCAGCTACGTATTAATTTTACTAGACTTAACTCCTTTAACTGTTCCAGACCTCACGCCAGCCTGCGTGAGTTAAACGCGTGCCTTTCGGCTATCGGTCATAGTGGCTTGGCTGTCTTGCCAAGTCGCAAGAAATTGGCGACGAGTATTTTGCGTTTGTCTTGCGTTTGCCTTAATTTACTTGTGGTACGGCTTCGCCACATTCTCCAGATGTACTGTCCGAATTTTATCGCTTGCAGAATCAGCAGACGCAGGCCTTATTGGATGCCCTTGGACAGCTCGTCCAGGGTCAACGTGCAATGCAAAACGATGCGGCAGCCGCCGCTCCACCGCTACCGCCGCCACAACACGTAGTTGCACCACCTTTTCGTCCTTTTGATGCGGCACTGGAAAGCTGGACGGAGTGGTCCCGCGAATTTGGATTCCATCTTGCTGCCTACAGAATTCAAGGTAATGAGCGGCAGCCTTTTCTCCTTTCCGCCGTAGGCGTCAAAACCTACCGTGTCATAGTGAAATTGTTTCCCCGACGCGACGTAGCAACTCTGTCCTACGTAGAAATTTTGTCTGCATTAGATGCATATTTCAAAGAATGTCAATGTAGTGGCCAAACGGTATACCTTCTTTCGTACAAAACGTACGGCCGGTCAGACTAATCGGGAGTGGGTTGCAACCTTGCAAGGCCTTACTAGGGATTGTGCTTTCGAGTGTCAATGTGGACTCCCTTATTCAGATACTATGGTGCGTGATGCAATTGCACAGAACGTTTCTGATGTTCGTATACGGGAACAGATTTTGAAACTGGTCAATCCCTCCCTTCAACAAGTGATGGACATATTGGATCAACAGGACACACTTGACTTTGCTCAGGAATCATTTGAAACTTCGCCACCCGTGTGTCAGCTTAACCGGCCCGCCGGTCGAGCTGCACGGAACAGTAAACAGTC
Organism: Schistocerca cancellata; assembly: GCF_023864275.1. Taxonomy (NCBI): domain Eukaryota; kingdom Metazoa; phylum Arthropoda; class Insecta; order Orthoptera; family Acrididae; genus Schistocerca; species Schistocerca cancellata. Next base: position 828,232,913 of record NC_064629.1, read on the forward strand.
CTTGCGCCCGGCCGCGCCAATGCCGCCTCGCTCTCAGCCACGTGTCCCGTGTCGGCAAACAAATGCAGTGAAATCATGCCTGCGGTGTCCTACTAGACATTCGTGTGAGAATTGCCCATCACGCCAGGCTATTTGCTTTTTCTGTAATAAAAAAGGACATGTTCAAAGTGTTTGCCAGAAAAAGCTCCGATCGGACACTCCCCACCATTCCAGGCCCTTTGCTTTGCGCCGAAATCGAACCAAGGAAACTCGGGCTCGTGAACCTTCGCCCATGGAAATTCATGTAGTTCATACCACTCCTCCCAGTGCCAATCTCTCTAAAAGTGACTGTGTTCGTCCCAAAAATAGTGTGCGTCAACGTCGACGGAAATCCCGTCAAATCGCAAGTGATTCTGTACCAGTGTCAGTTCACGTTGCACGAGACAGTCGCTCTTGTCGTCAGCAGGACAATAAACTTTTTGTGGACGTGGACATTCACGGCAAAGTGATCCCGTTCCAGCTCGATACCGGAGCTGCGGTTTCCCTAATCAATCACGACACGTACAAACAGCTGGGCACACCTCCGTTGCGTGCCGCAAATGTTCAGTTAACTACCTATTCAGGTCACGGGCTCCCTGTGTTAGGACAGTGCAGCCTTCTTGCAACATACAAGGGACAAACATAACTTGTGTCATTTTACGTACTTTGTTCTTCTTCTGCAGTTAACTTGTTTGGTTTAGATTAATTTCAGTTGTTTAACTTGTCTATAGTCAATCAGGTCCTATCAGTGAACCAGACTGTGCCTTCAGCCAGTGTTTCTCATCTATGTGAAGAATTTGCCGACATTTTTGCACCGGGCATTGGTTGCGCTAAAACTATAAAGCACATTTGGAACAGAAAGTCAATGCGCAACTGAAATTTTTCAGAGCACGCAATGTTCCCCACGCATTGCGTGATGAGGTCGCAAGAACGTTACACGATTCGGAATCACAAGGTGTAATTGAACGTGTGCAGGCTTCTCTCTGGGCATCACCCTTAGTAATTTTGCACAAACCTTCCAGAAAGTTGAGACTTTGTGTGGACTTCAAGGCAACAGTGAATCCACAACTAGTGACGACAACTTTTCTTTTACCCCGCCTGGAAGATCTTTTTGACAAACTGTGCCCGGGTAAATATTTTTCGAGGTTGGACCTAGCAGATGCGTACTTGCAAATACCGGTGGACGAAGAATCCCAGCGCGTATTCGTGGTTAACACGCATCCAGGTTTGTACCGATTCAATCGACTGCCATTCGGGTGTGCATCCGCCCCTGCATTGTTTCAGCAATATCTACAAACTGTTTGTGCGTCGGTCCCTACTGCAGCAAACTATCTGGACGATATTGTGATCTCCGGAAAGACGGAAGAAGAACATTTAGCCAATCTCAGAACATTATTTCAGGTCTTGCGACAAAATGGTCTTCGCTTGCGGAAGGATAAATGTGTGCTTTTTGCTCGTGACTTACCCTATCTGGGACATGTACTCAATGCCCCAGGCATACATCCCAGTCCAGAGCACCTCCGTGCCATACAAGACTTGCCTTCGCCGCAGAATTTGAAGCAGCTACAGAGTGAGCTGGGAAAAATAAATTACTATAACAAATATGTTCCACAGGCCTCTTCCATTTCAGCTCCGCTTCATCGCTTACGCCGTAAAGGTGTTCCGTTCGTCTGGACGACGGAATGCGAACGCGCCTTTCGCCAGTTGAAATCGGCGTTGCTTTCCAATACCTGCCTAACGCCATTCGATCCCCGGAAGCCCCTTTTGTTGATGGTGGATGCATCGGATTTCGGGATCGGTGCTGTGCTTGCGCACAAACATGGTTCGCACGATCCCCCTATTGCCTTTGCGTCCAAATTGCTCTCGTCTGCGCAACGAAATTATTCACAGATCGAGAAAGAAGCATTGGCTCTCGTATTTGGTGTTACAGAGTTTCATGATTTCTTGTATGGTCGTCACTTTACCATCATCACCGACCACAAACCTTTGACATCACTTTTTCATCCGAACAAGCCTGTACCTCCACGTACAGCGCAGAAATTCATTCGCGTGTCTATTTTCCTCTCGCAGTACCGCTACGATATCTTGTATCGGTCCACTGCTCAGCACGGAAACGCCGATACGTTGTGCCGTTTGCCTGTTGCTGAGGATAGAGCATTCGATTCCTCCGAACTTGCTTGCATGTTCATTGATTCAGAAACCGATGACGTGGTATACTCGTTTCCGATTGATTTTCATCGTGTAGCTACAGCCACAGCTGCCAACCCTGTCCTTGCTACCGTTCTGCATTTTGTTGCTACGCAATGCCCCTTGTCAAAGTCACGGATCGGGGATCTGTTGGTTCGCCGATTTTTTGCTCACAAGGAGAAACTTTTTGTTCGACGTGGTGTTTTGGTGTTGCGTTCTGATAATGATCAGTCCAGGGTCATGGTCCCACGATCGTTACAGTCCTCTGTCTTACGGCTTCTCCACCAAGGACATTGGGGTATAGTGAGAACGAAACAACTTGCTCGTCAGCACTGTACTTGGTTCGGAATCGCTGCTGCGATTACTAATATGTGCTCTTCTTGCATGGCGTGTGCCGAACAACAATCCGCACGACCGCGGAAATCCTTTGCATGGCCGAAAGCCACTTCCCCTTGGCAACGCTTACACATGGATTTTGCTGGTCCATTCTGGAATGCTCGATGGTTGCTTGGGTTGGATTCATTCAGTAATTTTCCTTTTTCCTTTTATTGTCCGGATGTCTTCCACGAAGTCTTCTGCCACCATCCAAGCGTTGTCCGCGTTCTTTTGCATTGAAGGTCTTCCACAGACTATTGTTTCCGACAATGGCCCACAATTCATGTCCGCAGAATTTCAGTCATTCTGCAAGGCCAATGGTATTCAACACCTGACGTCCGCGCCGTTTTCGCCACAGTCAAACGGTGCCGCTGAACGATTGGTGAGGACTTTCAAGTCACAGATGTTGAAGCTGAAAGAGTCGCATTCTCGGGAGTACGAGTTATTGCTCTTTTTGTCCTCGTATCGCTCTCAGCCCCGAGATGGTCGCTCGCCGGCTGAGTTGCTCCACGGTCGCCCTCATCGCACCTTGATGTCTTTGCTACATCCGCCGCCTCAGGTTCCTGTGCAGCGGCAGGCACCTGCTTTTGCCCCAGGCGACGTTGTCTACTACCGCAACTATCGAGGTCCACGGCGTTGGCTCGAAGGGCGCATTCTTCGCTGCCTCGGCCGCGCTATGTATCTGGTTTTGGGGGCCTCTGGTGAGGTGCGTCGACATCTCAATCAGCTGCGCCTCTGTCGTCGCATGGGATCTGCCACTCGCCGTCTGCTTTCAGCGACGGTGCCGTACGGTCAGCGCCCTGGGGACCCATCTACTGGCTTGCCTCAGCCCCAGGTGTTACCGACGATGCCTTTCATTTTCCCCCATGGCGACGCGCCGCCGCCGCCGCCGCCGCCGCCGACTGTTCTCCCGCCGGCGACGCCCGCAGTGGATGAGTCGCTGCAACCGCCGGGCGCCTCCCTGGGTCACGCGCCGCCGATCGCTTCCCGTGACCAGTTGTCCTCCGCCATGGAACTCTTGCCCGCTCCGGCCCATCTGTCGTCTTCGCCCGTCGGGTGCTCCGACTCGATGGAGGTCGACCCTTCGGCCCCTCCTGACTATCTACGGGCGTGCACCCTGGACTAGGTTTTCAGGCGTTTCCTAGCTCCCCTCGGACCGAATGGCAGGGTGCGGGTGGCACAGCCTCGCTCCCCACCTCGTCGCATACGTGAACATGGGGTCCTCCCCACGGCGGGCGGAAGCCTTATAATACAACCGTACGCCGATTTGCGGGGGAGGAATGTGGTGTCACCGCCAGACACCACACTTGCTAGGTGGTGTAGCCTTTAAATCGGCCGCGGTCCGCTAGTATACGTCGGACCCGCGTGTCGCCACTATCAGTGATTGCAGACCGAGCGCCGCCACATGGCAGGTCTAGAGACACTTCCTAGAACTCGCCGCAGTTGTACAGCCGACTTTGCTAGAGAGAGTTCACTGACAAAATACGCTCTCATTTGCCGAGACGATAGTTAGCATAGCCTTCAGCTACGTCATTTGCTACGACCTTGCAAGGCGCCTTTATCAGTTGCTATTTATCTTGTGATGCCTGTACCGTCAGACCGATGTACATCAATTGTGGATTAAAGTTAAGTATTCCAGCAGCTACGTATTAATTTTACTAGACTTAACTCCTTTAACTGTTCCAGACCTCACGCCAGCCTGCGTGAGTTAAACGCGTGCCTTTCGGCTACCGGTCATAGTGGCTTGGCTGTCTTGCCAAGTCACAACAGTTACAGAAACATCCCCCAGCTTGTCACAAGCGAGTGATGCCCGTGACTGGGCAGAGGATGCTGTTTTGATCAAGACTGACCCAGATCTCATTTTGGACAAGCCCCCCACCTCCCAAAACTTGTCCTCTAAATGCTCAACAAAAAAGTGAGGCTTCGTTGTCATGAAAGATTCCCCATCAGCTCTCGAATATACAAGGTACCAGGCCGAATAAGAGCCGCTGCCATCCTTAGCCCATGGTGTGGCCAGGGAGGGGAACGATTTTGGGTCTTACTTCTGTGCACTGAATTGAGCTTGTGAATGGTTAGAGACTGCTGGTGTTTCACCACCAGCAAGAGATGATGGACTACGCTTCATCGCGTATCATCCGCCCTGATACGATTCAGGAAGTGGAGCGGTGATCAGGTGGTGTTTTTTTTTGCGTTGCGGAGAGATCTTTTAACGAAATTTCAATCTCCCCTTCCCCCTGCACAGGAGAGATGACCATCGTAATAATTGCTACCTTAAGAGACTTCATATGTGACGAAGCATTTAGTTACTTTAAGATAGTTCGAAAACGAGTAAGCATCCTGTGACAGAGGTAGAGCATGCTCTTAGCTCTTTGTCATGAGCAAAAAAATGAGTTTAATATTCTACTCCAATGGTTCAGGATGTAACAGATATTAAGCTGATTGGAACAGATTTTTTTTTAGCTGATGAGAGAATACTTAGAGGAAATATAGCCTATGCCGTACTGTTAAAGGATTTTCACAGCAAGTAACGATACTTTAGCGATGTGAAAACGTTTGTATGCCCCCATTTCTTCTGTCGCCAAAAATAACTCGTACAAAATTGACAAATCTACATTTCGTATGAGGAATTTCAGGTGTATGGTCAACAAAATCCCTATCTTAGGGTGGAATTGATTAGAACTACTGTATACATCCAAGCCACTACTGCTAGTCATGGAATGCCTGCCAACCAGAAGTGCTGGCTTAGCCTAACATCACCGGTGGGTACAAGGAAAGTATTCTGGCTACTGGCTAGTCTGCTACTGCCCACAGCCACAGAGACAAATCCCGGTGGTTGCCCTCGCGGGGCCCTCTGGATAGCTAAATAGTGAAGTAGCCAGTATGCTGGTAGAACAGCAACAGAAGCGGACGTTTGTGTTGCGTGAGAAGAATCAAATGGCGAGTGTCTGTGCTGGACAATTATTTCCCCTCATGTAAATTGACCGGATGAAGGCTGGGCGGCCACGGTGATACACTCTCCAGCCTCTGAGCGTCTGGTATGGCAGCAATGGAAATGCCAGGAGATTGGTGCTTAACTGTCGATGCCCACAGCACAGCTGTTTTTCTCGCCAGATATGTTTAGTGGAAACGTTACGGTGGTGGAGGGTACTTCCGTTCTCAAAGGTCGGTGCATGAAAGACCTCAGATCTATTTAGCGCTACGACCTATTTGCAGTGAAAATTTAATTACTTGATTTGCGTAATGTTTACATGCGATACTGAAACTTTTAAACTGTGTTTCATTACGAAGAAGGATCATTGTAAGGTGGTGGTTAGTGTTTTAAGCGATCTGTTTGACTACTGAAAATTGTTAAACAATTAATTTGATAGGGTAGTGCAAATGGACTATTTACCTTTATTTTTGATGTCGGAAGTGCGTCAGCTCTCCCTTTGTCCCCAGCATTTGCCAAAATTAACATGGTATTCTGAGGGGAGATGAAAACCTCTGTCTGTGTTTTTGGAGATCTTGGTTCACACACAACAGGAAGTATCTACACTCCTGTAAATTGAAATAAGAACACCGTGAATTCATTGTCCCAGGAAGGGGAAACTTTATTGACACATTCCTGGGGTCAGATACATCACATGATCGCACTGACAGAACCACAGGCACATAGACACAGGCAACAGAGCATGCACAATGTCGGCACTAGTACAGTGTATATCCACCTTTCGCAGCAATGCAGGCTGCTATTCTCCCATGGAGACGATCGTAGAGATGCTGGATGTAGTCCTGTGGAACGGCTTGCCATGCCATTTCCACCTGGCGCCTCAGTTGGACCAGCGTTCGTGCTGGACGTGCAGACCGCATGAGACGACGCTTCATCCAGTCCCAAACATGCTCAATGGGGGACAGATCCGGAGATCTTGCTGGCCAGGGTAGTTGACTTACACCTTCTAGAGCACGTTGGGTGGCACGGGATACATGCGGACGTGCGTTGTCCTGCTGGAACAGCAAGTTCCCTTGCCGGTCTAGGAATGGTAGAACGATGGGTTCGATGACGGTTTGGATGTACCGTGCACTATTCAGTGTCCCCTCGACGATCACCAGTGGTGTACGGCCAGTGTAGGAGATCGCTCCCCACACCATGATGCCGGGTGTTGGCCCTGTGTGCCTCGGTCGTATGCAGTCCTGATTGTGGCGCTCACCTGCACGGCGCCAAACACGCATACGACCATCATTGGCACCAAGGCAGAAGCGACTGTCATCGCTGAAGACGACACGTCTCCATTCGTCCCTCCATTCACGCCTGTCGCGACACCACTGGAGGCGGGCTGCACGATGTTGGGGCGTGAGCGGAAGACGGCCTAACGGTGTGCGGGACCGTAGCCCAGCTTCATGGAGACGGTTGCGAATGGTTCTCGCCGATACCCCAGGAGCAACAGTGTCCCTAATTTGCTGGGAAGTGGCGGTGCGGTCCCCTACGGCACTGCGTAGGATCCTACGGTCTTGGCGTGCATCCGTGCGTCGCTGTGGTCCGGACCCAGGTCGACGGGCACGTGCACCTTCCGCTGACCACTGGCGACAACATCGATGTACTGTGGAGACCTCACGCCCCACGTGTTGAGCAATTCGGCGGTACGTCCACCCGGCCTCCCGCATGCCCACTATACGCCCTCGCTCAAAGTCCGTCAACTGCACATACGGTTCACGTCCACGCTGTCGCGGCATGCTACCAGTGTTAAAGACTGCGATGGAGCTCCGTATGCCACGGCAAACTGGCTGACACTGACGGCGGCGGTGCACAAATGCTGCGCAGCTAGCGCCATTCGACGGCCAACACCGCGGTTCCTGGTGTGTCCGCTGTGCCGTGCGTGTGATCATTGCTTGTACAGCCCTCTCGCAGTGTCCGGAGCAAGTATGGTGGGTCTGACGCACCGGTGTCAATGTGTTCTTTTTTCCATTTCCAGGAGTGTACTTGAGAGAGACAGATACAGAAAGTGAGTCTGGAATTTCCCACTCAACAGAATGCTGCCACCTGATGCTTTGCTCCGGGCCGTGAGATCAAAGGAGGCCGGGCCGACATCCTGTTTGTGGTCAGTGGTATTTAGTATCATGATCTGTAAATAGGACAATGGGCGGTTTTTGACCTCTGTGGCTGCGCCTGGGCGACAGACACGTGTGTGGGGGACCCCAAACGTCTGCTACTATGCTCTATGCTGCCCTTCATTTCATTCCTTGGTGCTCACAGTCATTATGTCATGGAAAGTCGGGGTAGTGGAGGGAGGGGCGGGGTGTGGACATGAGCTCTACCCATGTGGGAGAGCACTGTCTCCCATAAACTGATTAAATAAAGAATATGCGTCAGTATATTACTGACATTAATTTGAATTACATTTCAGGAGATTCTTTTCTCCTGTGCAGTGTGAGCATTTTTCCCGCCAAGTTTTCTGGAAGGATTGGGGAGGGAGAGGGCAAGGGATGGGGGAGTGGTGGGACATCCTCTGGTGGTTACATTGTGTACTAGCTCAGTCGATGCCCATACGTCACGGTGAACACCTCTGGTTTATTCTGTGGTGTCACCGCCAGACACCAAACTTGCTAGGTGGTAGCATTTAAATCGGCCGCGGTCCGTTAGTATACGTCGGACCCGCGTGTCGCCACTATCAGTGATTGCAGACCGAGCGCCGCCACACGTCAGGTCTAGTCTATAGAGACTCCCTAGCACTCGCCCCAGTTGTACAGCCAACTTTGCCAGCGATGGTTCACTGTCTACATACGCTCTCATTTGCAGAGACGACAGTTTAGCATAGCCTTCAGCTACGTCATTTGTTACGACCTAGCAAGGCGCCATAATCAGTTACTACGAATGTATTCTGAACAGATAATATTGTGAACACTGTACCGTCAAGAGCGACGTTCATCATTAATGGATTAAAGTTAAGTATCAAACTAATTATGTCCGCTTTCTGAATTCTCATTCCTTGTCATGTTCCAGACCTCACGTCAGTATAGTTCTTCCCTCTTCACACCAGCCTGCGTAAGCTAAAACGCGTGCCTTTCGGCCTCCACTCGTAACACGGTGTTGGCCCTTCTGCTAACACAAAACATTCTGTCTTGGGTAGTGGAATAGGACTAAGTTGTCTCCTGCACTGTGGGCCTCTGCAGCGGGGCGAGGTTTTGTCGTTGCCGTTGCTCGTTTGTACAGTTTCTCATTATTAATTGTCCACCTTCCTCAGTACGGCTTCCTTACGACGTCCCTTCACTCTGCAGTAGTAGATACTCACTAGGCCGTGTAAAGCAGCGTTGATGAAACTACGACCTAATACCTACCATGCAGAGGCCGTGTTACTTAAGTTGCGAATCAGTTCCTGTAAGTCCATTTTAACAAATTTCGGGTGGTGGGTAAATGCAGTTTACCTGCAGTAAGCTGGCTCAAATAGTTCAAATGGCTCTAAGCACTATGAGACTTAACGTCTGAGGTCATCAGTCCCCCAGGCTCAGAACTACTTAAACCTAACTAAAATAAGGACATCACGCACATCCATGCCCGAGGCAGGATTCGAACCTGCGACCGTAGCAGCTGCGTGGTTCAGGACTGAAGCGCCTAGAACCGCTCGGCCACAAAGACCTGCAGTAAGCCTTCGGAAATTTTAGTAAACTGGTTTTTATTCTTAAGGAAGCACTTAAATTTGCTATCATGTCCGCATTTACTATTTTTAACTACTCCACTATTCCCGTCTCATAGACTGTACAAAATGTTCTCACACGAAAAAAATCAGCCAGAATATCTACCAGTCCGACCCGATTATGTTCGATCTGACAGTTACTGACCCACTACCACAGCGAGTTGAAACTTTGGTCGTATCTGTAGTCTTCAAAGTCAGAAGTTCTTGCTCAAGTATTCCATAAACTACACGGAATATGTCACGCGGAATTTCACTAAGACCGAAATATCACACGCTCATAACACATGAATTAATTAATCAAATTGTCCTCAAAATGTTCGTAACTTAAACTGCATAAGTCACGACACTTCCTATCAGCAATGAACTCAAGAGTTCTTCATTTTACAAGTTATTTTCTTGGCGACATTTAGCTTGATGTTACACGTACGAAGGTTGGCTAGCGACTCTCTCGATGCCATCCCACTCTATGCCTACAACTTTCTGCGTGCGGGAACAGCTTAATCCTGATTGGTTAATGGTTTGAATGACCAATCAGAATGATCCTTCTATATCATTCTTGTGGCAAAACTTGCCTGAGCCAATCACTAATCAGAAAATCATTTACATCATTCCAATGCCAATTTCTAATATAATATTTAATAAAATAGACCGAGATGTAAAATAATCTTTAAATTAATTTAAAAACTTATTCCACTTCCGACTTCTATTCTGGCTGCTCGCTTACAGAAGCAAGCACACATCGACATACGTTATCAGCCTCGTGGTTGAACCACAATTTTCCCACGATTCAATTTCATAAGTTCCAACATAAATAGTACTAAGTTTTTACGTATGTCCCACAGACACTCCCTCATTCATTCACATGTATACATACAACAAAATAATAAGCATATAATAATTTTGGCCTCCTCCCACGAACCATGGACCTTGCCGTTGGTGGGGAGGCTTGCGTGCCTCAGCGATACAGATAGCCGTACCGTAGGTGCAACCACAACGGAGGAGTATCTGTTGAGAGGCGAGACAAACGTGTGGTTCCTGAAGAAGGGCAGCAGCCTTTTCAGTAGTTGCAGGGGCAACAGTCTGGATGATTGACTGATCTGGCCTTGTAACACTAACCAAAACGGCCTTGCTGTGCTGGTACTGCGAACGGTTGAAAGCAAGGGGAAACTACAGCCGTAATTTTTCCCGAGGGCATGCAGCTTTACTATATGGTTACATGATGATGGCGTCCTCTTCGGTAAAATATTCCGGAGGTATAATAGTTCCCCATTCAGATCTCCGGGCGGGGACTACTCAAGAGGACGTCGTTATCAGGAAATAGAAAACTGGCGTTCTACGGGTCGGAGCGTGGAATTTCAGATCCCTTAATCGGGAAGGTAGGTTAGAAAATTTAAAAAGGAAAATGGATAGGTTAAAGTTAGATATAGCGGGAATTAGTGAAGTTCAGTGGCAGGAGGAACAAGACTTTTGGTCAGGTGAATACAGAGTTATAAATACAAAATCAAATAGGGGTAATGCAAGAGTAGGTTTAATAATGAATAAAAAAATAGGAATGCCGGTAACCTACTACAAACGGCATAGTGAACGCATTATTGTGGCCAAGATAGATACGAAGCCCACGCCTACCACAGTAGTACAAGTTTATATGCCAACTAGCTCCGCAGATTACGAAGAGATTGATGAAATGTATGATGAGGTAAAAGAAATTATTCAGATAGTGAAGGGAGACGAAAATTTAATAGTCATGGTTGACTGGAATTCGACAGTAGAAAAAGGAAGAGAAGGAAACGTAGTAGGTGAATGTGGAATGGGAGTAAGGAATGAAAGAGGAAGCTGCCTGGTAGAATTTTGCACAGAGCATAACTTAATCATAGCTAACACTTGGTTCAAGAATCATGAAAAAAAGGTTGTATACATGGAAGAAGCCTGGAGATACTGGAAGGTATCAGATAGATTATATAATGGTAAGCCAGAGATTCAAGAACCAGATTTTAAATTGTAAGACATTTTAAAGAGATCTTTGGAGAAAAGAGAACGACTTGCATGAATAGCAAGAGCTCAGATGGAAATCCAGTAATAAGCAAAGAAGGGAAAGCAGAAAGGTGGAAGGAGTATGTAGAGGGTCTATACAAGGGCGATGTTCTTGAGGATAATACTATAGAAATGGAAGAGAATGTAGATGAAGATGAAATAGGAGATATGATACTTCGTGAAGAGTTTGACAGAGCACTGAAAGACCTAAGTCGAAACAAGGCCTCGGGAGTAGACAACATCCGATTAGAACTAATGACAGCCTTGGGAGAGCCAGGACTAACAAAACTCTACCATCTAGTGGGCAAGATGTATGAGACAGGCGAAATACCCTCAGACTTAAAGAAGAATATAATAATTCCAATGCCAAAGAAAGCAGGTCTTGACAGATGTGAAAATTACCCAACTATCAGTTTAAAAAGCCACGGCTGCAAAATACTAACACGAATTCCTTACAGACAAATGGAAAAACTGGTAGAAGCCGACCTCCGGGAAGATCAGTTTGGATTCCGTACAAATGTTGGAACACATGAGGCAATACTGATCCTACGACTTATCTTAGAAAATAGATTAAGGAAAGGCAAACGTACGTATCTAGCTTTTGTAGACTTAGTGAAAGCTTTTGACAATGTTGACTGGAATACTCTCTTTCAAATTCTAAAGGTGGCAGGGGTAAAATACAGGAAGTGAAAGGCTATTTACAACTTGTACAGAAACCAGATGGCAATTATAAGAGTCGAGGGGCATGAAAGGGAAGCAGTGGTTGGGAAGGGAGTGAGACAGGGTTGTAGCCTTTCCCCTATGCTATTCAATCTGTATATTGAGCAAGCAGTAAGGGAAACAAAAGAAAAGTTCGGAGTTGGTATTAAAATCCATGGAAAAGAAACAAAAACCTTGAGTTTCGTCGATGACATTGTAATTCTGTCAGAAATAGCAAAGGACTTGGAAGAGCAGTTGAACGGAATGGACAGCGTCTTGAAATGAAGATATAAGATGTACATCAACAGAAGCGAAACGAGGATAATGGAATGTAGTCGAATTAAATCGGGTGATGCTGTGGGAATTAGATTAGGAAATGAGACACCTAAAGTAGTAAAGGAGTTTTGCTATTTGAGGAGCAAAATAACTGATGATGGTCGAAGTCGAGTGGATATAAAATGTAGACTGGCAATGGCAAGGAAAGCGTTTCTGAAGAAGAGAAATTTGTTAACATCGAGTATAGATTTAAGTGTCACGAAGTCGTTCCTGAAAGTATTTGTATGGAGTGTAGCCATGTATGGAAGTGAAACGTGGACGATAACTAGTTTGGACAAGAAGAGAATAGAAGCTTTCGAAATGTGGTGCTACAGAAGAATGCTGAAGATTAGATGGGTGGATCACACAACTAATTGGGAGGTATAGAACAGAATTGGGGAGAAGAGGAGTTTGTGGCACAACTTGATTAGAAGAAGGGATCGGTTGGTAGGGCATGTTCTGAGGCATCAAGGGATCACCAATTTAGTATTGGAGGGCAGTGCGGAGGGTAAAAACCGTAGAGGGAGACTAAGAGATGAACACTCTAAGCAGATTCAGAAGGATGTAGGTTGCAGTAGGTACTGGGAGATGAAGAAGCTTGCACAGGATAGGGTAGCATGGAGAGCTGCATCAAACCAGTCTCTGGACTGAAGACCACAACAACAACAACAATAATTTTGAATGATTCTTTTACACTACGAAATGCAGACTAATTAAAGTTTTGAGAAGACAATTCCAATTAAGTGATTTTATACACTGAGAAGTCTGTTTATGACTTTAGATGATAATAAAAAGACAAACTGCTCTTGTTCTTAACTGAGTATTGAAACATAAGTGTCGGTTTTTGGACATTTAAGTAGTTTTCTCAATCTCCGGAACTATAAGAGATAAAAGTCTGAAAATTTTTCAGGATACTTTACTTAATAACAAAAGATGGTATACCGAGTTAATCGGATGATAATTACTATGGTTTATTTAGATTCGTAGGGGGTATGAATTTACGTTCCTTCTAGATGTTACTTTAGACCGTTCTCACGGCTAGTGGCGTCAGCTGCCCTGCGAGTCATAGCAAAGACACAATTCTCCAACCACCGAGCTACACGGCTGCATGCTTTACTGCAATAAATGTTCTCTCGTAATAACTTGCTACGTTACACACCCCCTAAGAACCTAAAATTCCTCTTGAGTGTATTTGAGGTTCATACAACGGCAATGTTATTACGGAACACACTGACTATACCGACACATTTAACTATGGGGCTTCTCATGAAAGTTCTTCCTACATACAAACAAAAAATTTTTTTTTCAACTGAACAAATTATCAAAAATTTCATTACAACTTCTACACTGTTACATCAAATAGCAAAGGCATGGACTTGATAGCGAGTAACAAAAATAATTTACAAAATTTCCTCCTTTCCCCAGAAATTTTTTTTTTTTTTTACAGAATTACGCATTTTAACATTTTCAAGAAAAATTGATCTAACAAACCATTTACATCAGTACATATTCAAGCTTTCCATGAAGTTACAATTTTCTGAAAACAAAATTACTTTCCAAAATCTTATATAGGTTGAACAGAATCAAACATTTTACAAGTCGCTTTGTCAGCGTTTAAGAAATCCACTACACTATTTTTATCGATGTGGTGAGCGTCCTTTTTATATCTAGCCACTTTACAATTGCTATCCTAGTGCTCATGAAATCTATTAAACCATTGTGATCGCCGTGGGGAGCGTTCTTGTTATCTAACATTTTACTCAAAATTAAATATTTTACCCTCGCTATTGTAGCGTTCATAAAATTTATTATTTTAATCGCTTTGGTGAGCGTCCTTTTTAGTAGACGAAAACATGGAGGTTTGTTCTTTTTACACAAACGAATTAACTGACGTTCTGGTCGCTTTGGCGTGAGCTCCTTCCTCTCCAGCACAAACCGAGTCTTTTTCTCGCCTGGGTGGGGAAGGGGGTGGAGGAGGGTAGGGGGGCAGGGGGATTTCCCAAAGAGTGGTTAATTAATTTATCGATTTCATTAATTATTCAATTAATTAGATACAAAAATTCGTTTGTATCGGTGATGAGGACTTCATTGACTGTCATGCCAGCTTGCCACGAGTAATATCATTGGGTATTCCCACAAGCAAACAGGCTGACACAATGGGAAAAACTAATTGATATGTGGGGAAATCTGAGAATGATGCTCAAACCGTTTTAGTTTAATCAACTTATTTGAAGTGCTGATGAGTCAAACACAGAGGTATCTAGGTACTGTTGTCTCATTGCTCACTTATGCTACACCTGTTTTTAATTTTTGGTCAAATATTTAAGAAGAAAGAAAACAAGCCTTCCTAGGAACTACATAATGGATTCTTTTCCGAATTTTCATAGCCAAACAAAGAGTGGCAAATAGACAAATGGGATATCAAAGTGACCAGCATGGTGTCTAGTTTCGCAAAAAATACTTAATTGCCTGAGTGCCTCAAAGCAATCAAGACAGTTAAGAAAAACTTAATTAGTGATTTGAGAGAGATTGAAACAGCTGCTACTAGAAGTGTCAAAAAGTTCACCTCTACATGGTCTAGCTATTTGCCGCATAAAAAGTTAAATTGGTGGATAAATTGCAGAATTCTTTGCTTCATGTTCAAAAAATAAAAAGTTGCAACACAGATTGAGACTTCTCTGGTTTCTCTTGATCTGTATTCTCTTAATAATAATACAGTCCTTATTGACATTTAAATAATTATACTTCATGTCTTCTGGACAAAACTAAATTTAAAAAAATGGTAAAACGTTTTCTGGAATGATTTCTCTTAAAATATGAAATAAAATAGGTTAGAGAAACAGTTAACGTATCTCATTTTCTGTGTATGCTTTCGAGCATCAAATGTTTAGATAATCTATTTTATTTCTTAGTTCTAGAAAAATAATTTCACAAAACATTTGACTATTTTTTTAATTTTTTAAAACCCAGTAACCAAAACAAACATTGCACTACTGCCCACAATTTGCATCTTGTTGCCCATTTCCCACTTGTCTGGCAGATGTATTAACACTATAATGCTGATGCATGGTGCTTTGAACACCACAGACATTAAAAATAGCTTGTATTATCAGTTAAAATGTTCATACTACCCTAAAACTTATGTAGTCTTTCTCTCTAGCAGTTATGTAAATGATTAAATTGGAATACACTAAATTTCAGTTATCATTGTTATTCAGATCCCAAAACCAGGACACCCCGTACCAGTCCTGATATAACAAAAAGCAAAATATTAATAACTTGAATACAACTTATTAACGTTCCACAATAATATTTATTAGTTCGTTATTAACCAGTTTCGGCTTCTCAGGGCATCCTCAGATAACTTAATGCTGAACAGATAGTCACATGCACGAATCCAATAGCATCCAGGTTATATGGCTTGCCTAAGCTTCACAAAGGTGTTCCAATAAGACCTGTAATGTCTTCAGTTTCAGTATCTTGTCACAAATTAATGAAAGAGCTAGATTCACTAATTAAAACAAGAACTGAATATCAACCAAAATTGGGAATACCCAATTCACTTGCGTTAGTGAAAAAACTAAAAGATGTATGCATACCACCCAGTGCAAAACCAGTCTCATTTGATGTTAGTAGCCTTTTTTCTAATATCCCTGTTGCAGAGGCAATGGAAATTTTAATGGAATGGTATTATAAAACTAGAATAAATCTAGTGGAGATGAAAGATACCAGAACAGGAACTGAATCGTGCTTACAGCAGAATTATTTCTAATTCCAACAGTCTCTGTACAGTCAGTCAGCTGGGTTAGCAATGGGGTCCCCTCTGAGACCCTCATTAGCTCAATTGTTTATGGATAATTTTGAACAAACATTTTTAGATAAAGAGCTGCCAAAGTTCTAAAATACAATATTGGACTAGATATGTGGGTGATGTACTGTGGTTGTGGACACATACCATCGGACAATTCAATAAAGTTTTTCAACATTTGAATTCACACCACAGTAAAATCAAGTTAACAATGGAGTTGTGAGGAGAATCTATCAATTTTTAGACCACGCCATTGACATCAGTAATCAACAGCATTTTTTAAAGATATACAGGAAAGTAACCTCAACAGACACAGTAATACCAGCCAGTTCCCAGCATCCCATAACACACAAACATAGAGCCTTCCGCTTTGCAGCATAAGATTCCACCTTTAGTACAGAGTGGAATTTATAGAATTTACTGAAATATGTGTGGAAAATTATATGTAGGTCAATAAGGTAGGTCTGTAGCCATCACACTAACTGAGAATGAAGAGAGTTAGAGACTGAGAAAGAAAGTGCCACCTGAGCTGAACATGCTCTGAATGAATGTCATTTATGTGATGTGAAATGTGATGTTCTCCATAAAGAAACTAAAGTGAGAAAAGTAACATTACTTGAAATTCTGGTCATTAATAAACACCAATCCAAAAATCCTGACCTGGCCCGCCGGCCGTTGTGGCCGTGCGGTTCTAGGCGCTTCAGTCTGGAACCGCATGACCGCTACGGTCGCAGGTTCGAGTCCTGCCTCGGGCATGGATGTGTGTGATGTCCTTAGGTTAGTTAGGTTTAAGTAGTTTTAAGTTCTAGGGGACTGATGACCACAGCTGTTAAGTCCCATAGTGCTCAGAGCCATTTGAACCATTTTTTTTGACCTGGCCCTTATCACCAAACACAGTTTCATTACTCGCCCTTATTAAAGTAGCAGCCAGTTATTGTTTCTCTTAACATTAGCTAATAAGCTTTTTAGAACTGTTCTACACCCATATTCCATAGACAATTTTCTTCCACTCCCTTTATTTGGTCTGCTCATCACATTCACCAGTTTGTCCATATGACATAGTAGCCTGTGCCATTACTCATTTGTAGAACATTTCTGTTTTATACACTCACAGTTTTAATATTTGAATCTACTGTAATGTAAGATTTATTTGTTCAGTGGCTCTTTAGGTTTTACATCTTGCTTGTGTTTTGTATCGATATAGTCATAAAATGTCACTTATCTTTGTAAAGCATTCTTTGTCCAGCTATAAACTCTCGCTGATGTATGGACTGTCTGTTCAACATTAAGTTATCTGACAATGACCTAAGAAGCCGAAAACCAGCTAATAATGAACTAATAAATACTATTGTGGAATATTAATACGTTATATTCAAATTATTAATATGTCTATGTCTCTCCAAGCACCAACTGAAAATTCCATAAATATTGTCAAAAAGCAAAATAATACCTAATATCAGCTTTTTAAAAATTTCATTGTTATTAAATTTTACATTATATTAACTGGACCCATTGTTGTCTATTACCATTATTATAGCTACTTCTCAAGTAAAACAGAAGTCTTGGAGTCAGTTTGTTTTCTGTCACTGTATGACAACAACTCAACCTACACTATGTGTATGTTCGAAGAAAACGAAAAACAAATTTAGAGTTTACTTGAAGAGTTTGAAGCATTATGATAAATCAGAGTCAGAATCATCTGATGAGCGTGAAGAACTGGAACATAAAACTGATAGAGCGATATATGGCGATGACAATGATATGAGCTTTGAAAATAATTATTTATACTTACGAAAAGACAAATCAACGAAATGGATGAAGAACGCTCGACCAAGAAATGTAACGACACAATCTGAAAATATTATTATTCACCTACCAGGTGTGAGAAGTGAAGCCAGAATTGCGAAATCGATTTTACAGCTTTGCCTCTTCTATTTTGATCAAGGTATATTCGAAAAATATGTCGATATATTAGTGTACATAAGAACCATTTCAGGGGATCTTGCCTGGTGACGGAACGCCAGAGACAGATCTGACTGAAATTAAGGCTTTTAGTTATTTTGGCCTGGTTTTTACCGCTCTTGGCCTATGTACCTAAGGTACCGGTGGGATACAGATGGTTTTGGAACTGAGACATTCCACTCAACAATGAGTTTGTAGCGGTTTGTGTTCCTGTTCGCATACATACAATTTGAGGACATTCAAAGCAGGCCCGAGAGAATGGAAATAGATAGTGGCATTCAGAGGAAAGCGTAATTTTTGCCAGTATATACCAAGCAAGTAATCGAAATGTTGTCTGAAATTCCAAAACACTATGATGCCAGGACTTGATATGCTCTTACCATGGAGGTATATGTCGGAAAACAGCCAGATGGGCCACACAAAGCTTCAAGCTCGCCACAAGATGTGATGCGAAAATTTGCCTGATCAAGACAACCGAAGGCACTGGCTGCAATATAACAGCAGACAATTGTTTTACTAATTGCATGTTGTCTAATGAGCTGGGAAGAAAAAACTGAACTTCCTCCTGAATTTGTGGGTATACAGTAACATGAAGCAAATAGCAGCTTAATTGAAGTTCAAAACTATTTGACAAAGGTGTCGTATGTGCCAAACAAGAACAAGAACAGAATACACATTTCTTTTATGCACTTCAGTAACAAAATAGATGACAGCACAAGAGAGAAAAAGAAGCCTGAAATTATCACAGTGTACAATTCCACAGAAGCAGGAGTCGATACTTTTAATGAAGTGCATACCACCTGCTCCACGTCAAGAAAAACTAGATGCTGGTCTTGTGCAATATTTTTCCATTTCCTGGATATTTTTGGAATAAGTTCTCAAAGACTATTTACCAGAAATAATAAAATTAATAATAGAACCAGAAGACTGTTCCTATGAGAACTAGGATTTCAGTTAATACAACCAGTTATAAACAAGAGAGCAGAAAAGATATCCTTACCCAGATCCATCAGACAGAATGTGGCCAAGATGACAACACAAAAACGTGAAAACGAAGAACCTTCAGCAGGAAGACAGGGGCTTGCAAAAAGAAATGTAGAGTATGAAAGAAACAAGAAGGGAATATGTATAAAGTGTCAAGAAGTAAAGACTGGGAAACCAAAAGTTTCTGTGCGAAGAACATAAAAAATGTATCTAAATCATATAGTAAAAATATGTAATGATTGTTTCCATAAACAAGATGTTTTTGATTCAGAATAAAGCAAGAAATAAAATAATTACTATTTGCAGTGTTAATGTATAAATTAATATTACCAATGCATTTGACTTGTATAAGCCAGTGGAAGAATTTGAGATGTCAATAGAATAATATTACAGCAAAGATTTTTTGAACTATAACATTATTTAGTCACTTCTACATCTACAACTACACTCCTGGAAATGGAAAAAAGAACACATTGACACCGGTGTGCCAGACCCACCATACTTGCTCCGGACACTGCGAGAGGGCTGTACAAGCAATGATCACACGCACGGCACAGCGGACACACCAGGAACCGCGGTGTTGGCCGTCGAATGGCGCTAGCTGCGCAGCATTTGTGCACCGCCGCCGTCAGTGTCAGCCAGTTTGCCGTGGCATACGGAGCTCCATCGCAGTCTTTAACACTGGTAGCCTGCCGCGACAGCGTGGACGTGAACCGTATGTGCAGTTGACGGACTTTGAGCGAGGGCGTATAGTGGGCATGCGGGAGGCCGGGTGGACGTACCGCCGAATTGCTCAACACGTGGGGCGTGAGGTCTCCACAGTACATCGATGTTGTCGCCAGTGGTCAGCGGAAGGTGCACGTGCCCGTCGACCTGCGACCGGACCGCAGCGACGCACGGATGCACGCCAAGACCGTAGGATCCTACGCAGTGCCGTAGGGGACCGCACCGCCACTTCCCAGCAAATTAGGGACACTGTTGCTCCTGGGGTATCGGCGAGGACCATTCGCAACCGTCTCCATGAAGCTGGGCTACGGTCCCGCACACCGTTACGCCGTCTTCCGCTCACCCCCCAACATCGTGCAGCCCGCCTCCAGTGGTGTCGCGACAGGCGTGAATGGAGTGACGAATGGAGACGTGTCGTCTTCAGCGATGAGAGTCGCTTCTGCCTTGGTGCCAATGATGGTCGTATGCGTGTTTGGCGCCGTGCAGGTGAGCGCCACAATCAGGACTGCATACGACCGAGGCACACAGGGCCAACACCCGGCATCATGGTGTGGGGAGCGATCTCCTACACTGGCCGTACACCACTGGTGATCGTCGAGGGGACACTGAATAGTGCACGGTACATCCAAACCGTCATCGAACCCATCGTTCTACCATTCCTAGACCGGCAAGGGAACTTGCTGTTCCAACAGGACAATGCACGTCCACATGTATCCCGTGCCACCCAACGTGCTCTAGAAGGTGTAAGTCAACTACCCTGGCCAGCAAGATCTCCGGATCTGTCCCCCATTGAGCATGTTTGGGACTGGATGAAGCGTCGTCTCACGTGGTCTGCATGTCCAGCACGAACGCTGGTCCAACTGAGGCGCCAGGTGGAAATGGCATGGCAAGCCGTTCCACAGGACTACATCCAGCATCTCTACGATCGTCTCCATGGGAGAATAGCAGCCTGCATTGCTGCGAAAGGTGGATATACACTGTACTAGTGCCGACATTGTGCATGCTCTGTTGCCTGTGTCTATGTGCCTGTGGTTCTGTCAGTGTGATCATGTGATGTATCTGACCCCAGGAATGTGTAAATAAAGTTTCCCCTTCCTGGGACAATGGATTCACGGTGTTCTTATTTCAATTTCCAGGAGTGTACGTACATACTCTGCAAGATATCATATAGTGTGTGCGGTGGTTACCATGTACCACTACTAGCCATTTCCTTTCCTGTTCCATTTGCAAACAGGAAGCGCCAAAGAAACTGCTCTAGGCATGTGTATTCAAATACAGAGATACGTAAACAGGCAGAATACGGCGCTGGCGTCGGCTGTCTGGCGCAGTTGTTAGATCGGTTACTGCTGCTACATTGGCAGGTTATGAAGATTTAACTGAATTTGAACGGGGTGTTATGGTCGGCACAGGAGTAATGGAACACAGCATCTGCCAGGTAGCGATGAAGTGGGGATTTTTCCGTACGACCGTTTAACGAGTGTACCGTGAATATCAGTAATCCGGTAAATCATAAAATCTCCGATATCACTGCGGTCGGAAGAACATCCTGCAAGAACGGGAGCAACGACGACTGAAGAAAATCTTTCAACATGACAGAAGTGCAACCCCTCTGCAAATTGCTACAGATTTCAATGCTGGGCCATTAACAAGTGTCAGCGAGCGAACCATTCAACGAAACATCATCGATACGGGCTTTTGGAACCGAAGGCCCACTCGTGTATCCTTGATGACTGCACGACATAAGGCTTTATGCCTCGCCTGAGCCCGTCAACACTGACATTGGACTGTTGATGACTGGAAACATGATGCTTGGTCAGACCAGTCTCATTTCAAATTTTATCTAGCAGATGGACATGTACGGGTATGGAGACAACCTCGTGAATCCATGGAACCTGCATGTCAGCAGGGGACTGTTCAAGC
Organism: Schistocerca cancellata; assembly: GCF_023864275.1. Classification (NCBI taxonomy): domain Eukaryota; kingdom Metazoa; phylum Arthropoda; class Insecta; order Orthoptera; family Acrididae; genus Schistocerca; species Schistocerca cancellata. The sequence goes on from NC_064629.1 coordinate 828,254,606, forward strand.
TGGTGGAGGCTCTGTAATGGTGTGGAGCGTATGCAGTTGGAATGATATGGGACTCCTGATACGTCTAGATATGACTCTGACAGGTGACACGTACATAAGCATCCTGTCTGATCACCTGCATCCATTCATGTCCATTGTGCATTCCGACGGACTCGAGCAATTCCAGCAGTACAATGCGACACTGCAAACGTCCAGAATTGCTACAGAGTGGCTCCAGGAACACTCTTCTGAATTTAAACACATTCGCTGGCCACCAAACTCTCCAGACATGAACATTATTGAGCATATCTGGGAAGCCTTGCGACTTGCTGTTCAGAAGAGATCTCCACCCCCTCATACTCCTACGGATTTATGGACAGCCCTGCAGGATTCATGGTGTCAGTTACCTCCATCACTACATCAGACATTAGTCGAGTCCATGCCACGTCGTGTTGCGGCACTTCTGCGTCCTCGCGGGGGCTCTGCATGATTCGTATTAGGTAGGTGTACCAGTTTCTTTGGTTCTTCCGTGTATATGCCTCTGCATGAGCCCTAATTTCTCGTATCTAATCTTCGTGATCCTTACGTGTAATGTATGTTGGTGCTAGTATAATCGATCGGCGGTCAACTTCAAATGTCGGCTCTCCAAATTTTCTCAATAGTGTTTCTCGAAAAGAATGTCTACTTCTCTCCGGGTATTCCCATTTGAGTTCCCAAAGCACCTTCGTAACACTTACGTCTTGTTTGAACCTACCGGGCCGGCCGGAGTGGCCGAGCGGTTCTAGGCGCTACAGTCTGGAAACGCGCGAGCGCCACGGTCGCAGGTTCGAATCCTGCCTCGGGCATGGATGTCTGCGATGTCCTTAGGTTAGTTGGGTTTAAGTAGTTCTAAGTTCTAGGGAACTGATGACCTCAGAAGTCATTTGAACCATTTGAACCTACCGGCAACAAATTTAGCAGCCCACATCTGAATTGTTTCGATATCTTCCTTCAATCCTAGCTGATAAAAATCCCAAACACTCGAGTAGAGTAGGTCGCCCCTGCGTCCTATAAGCGGTCTCCTTTATAAGTGAACCATACTTTCCTGAAATCCTCCTAATAAACCGAAGTCGACCATTCGCCTTCCCTATCACAGTTCTCACATGGACGTTTCATTATTATCGCCTTGCAACGTTAAGCCCAGGTATTTAAACGTCTTGACTGTGTCAAGCAGGAAACTACTAATACTGTATCTGAACATTACACGTTTGTTCTTCCTACTCATCAGCGCATTTAGAGCTAGATGCCATTGATCACACCAACTACAAATTTTGTCGAAGTCGTCTTGTGTCTTCCTACAGTCACTCAACTTCGGCATCTTAACGTACACCACAGCATCATCAGCAAACAATCGCAGCTTGCTGCCCACCCTGTCTGCCAAATCATTTATGTATATAGAAAATAACAGCGGTGTATCACACTTTCCTGGGCACTCCTGATGATACCCTTGTCTCTGATGGACACTCACCGTCGAGTACAACACACTGGGTTCTATTACTTAGGAAACCTTCGAGCCACTGACATATCTGTGAACTTATTCCATATGTTCGTACTTTCGTTAACAGCCTACACTGGGGCACAGTGTCAAACGCTTTCCATAAATCTGGAAATTTGGAGTCTGCCTATTGCCCTTCGTCCATAGTTCGTAGTATATCGTGTGAGAAAAGGGCAAGCCCAGTTTAGCTCTAGCGATGCTTTCTAAAAACCAGTAGAGTGTTATAATTCAGTGTGCCCGTTTATGGCAGTGATATGGAAAGCCTTGTGGTAGCTTTACATACTAATGTCACATGGCATTTACTGAGCTGGCAGGCGCTCTCACTGCAGCGATGACTCCCACAGTGTCGTGGTCATGTGGTGCGAAGCGTGTTCAGTCAACATTAGTGTTTTCACTCCTAGGCACGGCATGGTAGTGTTTGAGAAAACGTAACGTGTAGTTACTAAAACTCGCAGTAGCATTTTCTCACATTCCATGCTATTTGAACTGTGCTGTGAGACTGGTAAGGAGTGAAATGGAAGTATTTACGAGCAATCGTCCCATGTTGTGCCGCACAGTACACAACAGCAATCAGCTGCAGCAAATACATGTCATGAAAAGGGCGCTTTCTGAAATGCTGTCGGACAAACTGAAACGGGTCTTTCGTAATTCCGTAATTCAGAAGCCGCTAATAACTCTCAGATCTCCTTAAAAAATAAGTAATAATGAACAGTCCTATTACCATAGGTTGCCTGTCCTATCCTCATAAAGCATGTAATGTATGCTGGGAGCTTCGTGTTTCCGCCTGTTGATTTGCACTGTATTACCTTGACAAATCCTATATCATTGTGAGATGATCCTTGAATGAATAAAGAAATCAATACACATTATAAAAAAGTATTTGTGAGGATGTATGTTCCACAACTCTTTCTAAACCACTAGAGTGTGCTCCCTGCCGCCGTTGGATAAGCAGCTGCTGCAGCAAGTCGTATACTCCTAGCTCACTCATTTGTTACATAGTTTAATTCTTAATTTCTTTGCGTGTTTTTGGTACTTGCATTGTTTAATTCATAAATTTCGGGCGTATTATAGTATTTTAGAGTTGTAGCATCGCGCTTTAGTACCTGAATAGTGTAAATTCGCGTAGTCGTCTGTCTTCTGTTTGTGTTTTGAACGGCCAGTGTCGGTTGGTCAGTCAGTGTGCTCCCTGCCGCCGTTGGATAAGCAGCTGCAGCAGCAAGTCGTATACTCCTAGCTCACTCATTTGTTACATAGTTTAATTCTTAAGTTCTTTGCGTGCTTTTGGTACTTGCATTGTTTAATTCATAAATTTCTGGCGTATTATAGTATTTGAGAGTTGTAGCATCGCGTTTTAGTACCTGAATAGTGTAAAATCGCGTAGTCTCCTTCCGCCGCCGAGCAGTGTGTCAGGAGTGCGCAAGTAGCAGCATTACTGCATTTACTAGGCAATCTTGTATTTTAATAACCGTTTAAATTTTGTGTCGATTTGTTTGCGCTCTCTGTAGATTAGTTCAGACGTTCTTTGCACAACAGTTTTTAGCATGGATAGGGACTGCAACTGCTGTGTTCGGATGCAGGCTGAGTTGGCATCCCTTCGCTCCCAGCTTCAGGCAGTGTTGGCTTCAGTCACACAGCTTGAGGCTGTTGCCAATGGGCATCACTGTGGGGGTCCGGATGGGGGTTTGTCGGGGACGGCCAGCTCGTCCCACGCATCCCCCGATCGGACTACGACTGTGGTTGCCCGGGATACTGCCCGCATTGAGGCTGATCCCTCACCTGTGGTAGAGTGGGAGGTCGTCTCAAGGTGTGGCAGAGGGCGAAAGATATTCCGGAGGGCTAAACGGAAGGCCTCTCCAGTTTGTTTGACGAACCGGTTTCAGGCTCCGTCTCAGGCTGATACTGATCTTCGGCCTGACATGGCTGCTTGTCCTGTTCCAGAGGTTGCCCCTCAGTCTGCAAGATCCGGGCGGTCGCATAGGGTGGGCTTACTGGTAGTTGGGAGCTCCAACGTCAGGCGTGTAATGGGGCCCCTTAGGGATATGGCAGCAAGGGAGGAGAAGAAAACCAATGTGCACTCCGTGTGCAAAAAAAAAAAAAAAAATTGTTCAAATGGCTCTGAGCACTATGGAACTTAACATCTATGGTCATCAGCCCCTAGAACTTAGAACTACTTAAAACTAACTAACCTAAGGACAGCACACAACACCCAGCCATCACGAGGCAGAGAAAATCCCTGCCCCGGCGGGAATCGAACCCGGGAACCTGGGCGTGGGAAGCGAGAACGCTACCGCACGACCACGAGATGCGGGCCTCCGTGTGCATACCGGGGGGAGTCATTCCAGATGTGGAAAGGGTCCTTCCGGATGCCATGAAGGGTACAGGGTGCACCCATCTGCAGGTGGTCGCTCATGTCAGCACCAATGATGTGTGTCGCTATGGATCGGAGGAAATCCTCTCTGGCTTCCGGCGGCTATCTGATTTGGTAAAGGCTGCCAGTCTCGCTAGCGGGATGAAAGCAGAGCTCACCATCTGCAGCATCGTCGACAGGACTGACTGCGGACCTTTGGTACAGAGCCGAGTGGAGGGTCTGAATCAGAGGCTGAGACGGTTCTGCGACCGTGTGGGCTGCAGATTCCTCGACTTGCGCCATAGGGTGGTGGGGTTTCGGGTTCCGCTGGATAGGTCAGGAGTCCACTACACGCAACAAGCGGCTACACGGGTAGCAGGGGTTGTGTGGCGTGGACTGGGCGGTTTTTTAGGTTAGATGGCCTTGGGCAAGTACAGAAAGGGCAACAGCCTCAACGGGTGCGGGGCAAAGTCAGGACATGCGGGGACCAAGCAGCAATCGGTATTGTAATTGTAAACTGTCGAAGCTGCGTTGGTAAAGTACCGGAACTTCAAGCGCTGATAGAAAGCACCGAAGCTGAAATCGTTATAGGTACAAAAAGCTGGCTGAACCCAGAAATAAATTCTGCCGAAATTTTTACAAAGGTACAGACGGTGTTTAGAAAGGATAGATTGCATGCAACCGGTGGTGGAGTGTTCGTCGCTGTTAGTAGTAGTTTATCCTGTAGTGAAGTAGAAGTGGATAGTTCCTGTGAATTATTATGGGTGGAGGTTACACTCAACAACCTAGCTAGGTTAATAATTGGCTCCTTTTACCGACCTCCCGACTCAGCAGCATTACTGGCAGAACAACTGAGAGAAAATTTGGGGTCACATAAATTTTCTCAGTATGTTATAGTTTTAGGTGGAGATTTCAATTTACCAGATATAGACTGGGACACTCAGATGTTTAGGACGGGTGGTAGGGACAGAGCATCGACAGACATTATACTGAGTGCACTATCCGAAAATTACCTCGAGCAATTAAACAGAGAACCGACTCGTGGAGATAACATCTTGGACCTACTGATAACAAACAGACCCGAAATTTTCGACTCTGTAAGTGCAGAACAGGGAATCAGTGATCATAAGGCCGTTGCAGCATCCCTGAATATGGAAGTTAATAGGCATATAAAAAAAGGGAGGAAGGTTTATCTGTTTAGCAGGAGTAATAGAAGGCAGATTTCAGACTACCTAACAGATCAAAACGAAAATTTCTGTTCTGACACTGACAATGTTGAGTGTTTATGGAAAAAGTTCAAGGCAATCGTAAAATGCGTTTTAGACAGGTACGTGCCGAGTAAAACTGTGAGGGACGGGAAAAACCCACCGTGGTACAACAACAAAGTTAGGAAACTACTGCGAAAGCAAAGAGAGCTTCACTCCAAGTTTAAACGCAGCCAAAACCTCTCAGACAAACAGAAGCTAAACGATGTCAAAGTTAGCGTAAGGAGGGCTATGCGTGAAGCGTTCAGTGAATTCGAAAGTAAAATTCTATGTACCGACTTGACAGAAAATCCTAGGAAGTTCTGGTCTTACGTTAAATCAGTAAGTGGCTCGAAACAGCATGTCCAGACACTCCGGGATGATGATGGCATTGAAACAGAGGATGACAAGCGTAAAGCTGAAATACTAAACACCTTTTTCCAAAGCTGTTTCACAGAGGAAGACCGCACTGCAGTTCCTTCTCTAAATCCTCGCACAGACGAAAAAATGGCTGACATCGAAATAAGTGTCCAAGGAATAGAAAAGCAACTGCAATCACTCAACAGAGGAAAGTCTACTGGACCTGACGGGATACCAATTCGATTCTACACAGAGTACGCGAAAGAACTTGCCCCCCTTCTAACAGCCGTGTACCGCAAGTCTCTAGAGGAACGGAAGGTTCCAAATGATAGGAAAAGAGCACAGGTAGTCCCAGTCTTCAAGAAGGGTCGTCAAGCAGATGCGCAAAACTATAAGACCTATATCTCTGACGTCGATCTGTTGTAGAATTTTAGAACATGTTTTTTGCCCGAGTATCATGTCGTTTTTGGAAACCCAGAATCGACTATGCAGGAATCAACATGGATTCCGGAAGCACCGATCGTGTGAGACCCAACTCGCTTTGTTTGTTCATGAGACACAGAAAATATTAGATACAGGCTTCCAGGTAGACGCTATTTTTCTTGACTTCCGGAAGGCGTTCGATACAGTTCCGCACTGTCGCCTGATAAAGTAAGAGCCTACGGAATATCAGACCAGCTGTGTGGCTGGATTGAAGAGTTTTTAGCAAACAGAACACAGCATGTTGTTATCAATGGAGAGACGTCTACAGACGTTAAAGTAACCTCTGGCGTGCCACAGGGAAGTGTTATGGGACCATTGCTTTTCACAATATATATAAATGACCTAGTAGATAGTGTCGGAAGTTCCATGCGGCTTTTCGCGGTTGATGCTGTAGTATACAGAGAAGTTGCAGCATTAGAAAATTGAAGCGAAATGCAGGAAGATCTGCAGCGGATAGGCACTTGGTGCAGGGAGTGGCAACTGACCCTTAACATAGACAAATGTACTGTATTGCGAATACATAGAAAGAAGGATCCTTTATTGTATGATTATATGATAGCGGAACAAACACTGGTAGCAGTTACTTCTGTAAAGTATCTGGGAGTATGCGTGCGGAACGATTTGAAGTGGAATGATCATATAAAATTAATTGTTGGTAAGGCGGGTACCAGGTTGAGATTCATTGGGAGAGTCCTTAGAAAATGTAGTCCATCAACAAAGGAGGTGGCTTACAAAACACTAGTTCGACCTATACTTGAGTATTGCGCATCAGTGTGGGATCCGTACCAGATCGGGTTGACGGAGGAGATAGAGAACATCCAAAGAAGAACGGCGCGTTTCGTCGCAGGGTTATTTGGTAACCGTGATAGCGTTACGGAGATGTTTAGCAAACTCAAGTGGCAGACTCTGCAAGAGAGGCGCTCTGCATCGCTGTGTAAGCTTGCTCGCCAGGTTTCGAGAGGGTGCGTTTCTGGATGAGGTATCGAATATATTGCTTCCCCCTACTTATACCTCCCGAGGAGATCACGAATGTAAAATTAGATAGATTAGAGCGCGCACGGAGGCTTTCAGACAGTCGTTCTTCCCGCGAACCATACGCGACTGGAACAAGAAAGGGAGGTAATGACAGTAGCACGTAAAGTGCCCTCCGCCACACATCGTTGGGTGGCTTGCGGAGTATAAATGTAGATGTAGATTGATTTCAGACAAACTTAGTACACATATACCTTACTGTCAGGTGATAATCGCTGTGGAGATAAGAACCATCTACCTATCAAAGGGTTGGAGATGAGGGTGGGAAAAGAGGCGTACTCCGTGACGCATGAATTCTCAGACTTTATTCATCTATTACTTGAGAATGAGAGCACTTAGCGACTTGCAACGAACTTTGCTTATAATTTCAAACCTTTACGAATTTTTTCCTCTCTGACAATCCGATGTTCAGGCAGTAAAAGTACCACATGAAGTTTGACTTTATTATTTCTTTACTAGCAATTGTATTCGCAACACATTACAGAGTCTGCACTTATACCACTGAATTTAAGTGCAAAATTATATCGTCGTACGACGCACAGCTCAGGAGATATGCCGTCATAAACAATGAGATGGGTGAAAAACTGTGTCATCATGTAGTTACTTCTTTGCTACTAACACCATTCTCAATAAATTTCGCAATATGTATCCACGTATGCTGCTGAATGTATCTACAAAATTATATCACTCTACAACACACAGTAGGAGATATGACTTCATAAACATTAAACACATAACAATAGGCTGTGTGACATGGACAAGGCCCCAGAACTGTAAATAAATACCTGAGCAACGCTACGTTTCTCCACAAGAAACTAAATAAATATAAAATTAGGACGACTTGGAGTTGACAGATTTCTCTTTATTTAGGAGGATGAATCTAACATTTTTTACCTGCTTGATTTAGATAACTTGAAGTATGCATAACAATTGTGCAAAATAATTGGTACACCAGCAATAAATAGAATGGATTCGTACTGCTATCTTTATTTGGGAAACAGTATTTCTTTATAAAGCAGAAATTTGTGAACATCACAAGTGGCTTTATGCGGGAATTGGCCTCATTTCCTCATCTTTCTGTTCATCAGACACTTTTTTTCATTCATAGTTTATTTATTTATTTTTCTTTATTCGTCCTTAGACAATTCGGTACAATAGTATTGGACATGTCAGAAACAAACGTTAATAATATATCTGTATAAAACAGCATAAGGTGAGAATGGGGTGGGAAATTGGACATGGCTTAATCAAAGGAATCATCTCAGCATTCACCTATGTCACAAGAGGAAACCATGGAAAACACAAGTCAGGATGGTGGGGTGGGGAACAAACCCCAGTCCTCCAGAATGCAAGTCCAGTACAGTAAATGTGGAGTAGCAACCTGGCTCAGTACACAATTGGATGGAGAATAGTGAAATACATCAGCCACATTGTGAGTGCAAAATGCACTGTAAGTAAATAAATTAAGAAATTTTTTAGAATAAAAAGTGAAGACATATAAAAGAATTACATGACACTGGATGCCGTAAAGAGCTCAGGCTTATGGCATATCAAATCAAATCAATTTTTATTGCGTTAAACAACTTCAGTGTTGTCATAGACAGCGTCAGAAAATACAAGGAAAGGTACCAAAACAAAATACAATACATAAATACAGGTTTTTTTAAAGGTACCAATCAGTTTTTAAAAATATACAGAAAAGTAATGTATTTACTGGTATACATCTCCTTGGATCAAATTTGTCACAGAATATGATACCGCCTATATTTTCACTACATGCTAGAATCATCAATCATTCTGGAGGCGTCTCAAGTTTTCTTCGAATTCCAGAATGTTGTAAGTTGTATTCAGAATCAGCCAGTTTTTTTAGTCTCTTCCCTAGTTGCTGTACTGGCATTTCCCTCAGTGTTATAGGCAGTTTGTTGAATAGCTTAATCCCTATGTAATTATGGCAGTTTTGGGTTTTCTTTAGCCTTACCTGGGGCATGTCAATGTAACGTTTATTTCTTGTGTTGTGTGAATGTACCTCCCCCCCCCCCCCCCACTGCTGTGAAGTTACTCTGGTTTTCTTTGATGTCTATCAGGCAGTGGTATATGAATATTATAGAGAGACTCATTATTTTCAGCTCCCTGAATACTGGTCTGCATGATTCATTGTCGGGTAATCCCTTTATACCCTTAACTGCCCTCTTCTGCCACTTAAAAACTTCCTGAGCCCCTGAAGAGTTCCCCCAAAGTATTACGCCATAAAACAGGTGCGAGTGGAAAAAAGCATAGTATGCCTCTAACATTTGGCTCTTACTGACAAGTCCAAAGTTTGCGCAATAAAAAAATTATTCTGGACAAGTTTCTTGCATAGTTGTTGCATATGTTCACCCCAGTTCAAATTCGGGTCTAAATAAATTCCTAGCAGTTTGACAGATGTGTTTACCGGCCTTCTGGTTTCAACTTACTCAAATGAAAATATATTGTCTCTGTTTGATTGCCATTTAAGACCAATGTATTGCTTTGCATCCATGTGATGGAGTTTTCTACCATGTCTGTATTTTTGTCCGTTAAAGTTTCCAAATTTCCGTCTGATTTTATTAAGGTGATGTCATCAGCATATACAATTGATTTGTCTGGCAAGTTATGTGGGAGGTCATTGATATACACTAGAAAGAGAAGTGGACCAATTACTGATCCTTGAATAACTCCGATTTCAATTTTGAGTATGTCTGATAGTTGGTTCTCAATTATGACCATTTGTTGTCCGTTATCAAGGTACGATTCTATTAGCGATAACTGTGAGCCCTTTATTCCGTATAGTTTTAACTTAGAAAATAAAATCTCATGGGAAGTAGTGTCGAAAGCCTTACTAAGGTCTAAGAGTGTAATACAAGTAATTAAATGTAGCTCGAAATTGGTAGAAATCTCGTGGATGATATTGTCTGTGGCTTTATTGGTTGATTTACCTGTCCTAAATCCAAACTGAGCGTTTTTAAATAAATTGTTCGTTTCAAAGTGGTTGTGGTTTCATGCAATATTTAATGACTTTTGATAAAATAGGGACAATCAAGACTGGTCTGTAGTTATTTGGTCAGTCTCTGTCCCCTGGATTGGAACTGTGATAGTCATTTTTAAACAACCTGGAAAGATTCCCTCCTCAAGGATGCAATTTAGGAGATAAGTTAACATTAACAATATTGTTTCTGAGATTTGTTTAATATCGCATT